>NC_087206.1:30035400-30102900 GCF_015104395.2 Macrobrachium nipponense
GATAATCAAGAAGTATGAGGCTGGCATGCGACTGAGTGTGATCGCTAAGGAATACGGCCGAAATCTGTCAACGATAGGCACCATCCTTAAGCAGAAGGAAGCCATCAAAGCAGCTACACCTTCCAAGGGCGTGAATATTTTGTCCAACAAGAGGAGCCACGTGCATGATGAGATGGAGAGGCTGCTTCTTGTATGGATAAAAGACAAAGAAATCGCTGGCGATATGATAACCGAGACCGCAATCTGCCACAAGGCCAGCGCTATTTTCGGCGATTTGATTGCCCAGGCCAAAGATGATGGAGTATAAGGGACATCAACGCCAACCCCAGACTTCAAGGCTTCTCGTGGGTGGTTTGAAAAATTCCGGTAACAGACTGGCATCCATTTGGTGGTGCGGCATGGGGAGGCTCAAGCTCGGACATGAAAGCAGCCGAAGCCTTTATTAAGACGTTCGACGAGATGATGATCAACGAAGGTTACAGTTTTCAGCAAGTCTTCAACTGTGACGAGACTGGCCCTTTTTGGAAAAAAAATGCCTCGTCGGACGTACATCACGGAGGAATAGAAGAAGCTACTCAGGCATAAGCCTATGAAAGACAAGCTTATGCTCGCAATTTGTTCAAACGCCAGTGGGGCTTGTAAGGTGAAGCCCCTACTTGTGTATCATTCAGAGACTCCTCGAGCCTTCAAGCCCCACAAAGTGCTAAAGGAGAAGCTTCCAGTGATGTGGAGGGCTTATGTGAAAGCCTGGGTAACGAGACGAAGACGTCTCTCACCAGAGCTACCAGCCTGGACCACCAGGACCCGCAGTGCCTCTACAGCTCACCACTGATGCCAGCAACATCGCCTGCGGAGCAGTCCTGGAGCAGGTGATTCACAGGGCCCCTCAACCACCTGCCTTCTTCAGCAGGAAATTACAGCCCACCAGGACCCACTACAGCACTTTCGACTGCGAGCTACTAGTGGTTTACCAGCCCGTTCTCCACTTCTGCTACCTGCTGGAGGGGAACCCTTTCACTATCAGGATGGACCACCAGCTGCTGGTCCACGCCTTCACCAAAGCAGGCGACGCCTGGTCTGGCAGACAGCAGCGACACCTCACAGCCATCACAGAGTTCGGCTGCCCCATCCGCTTTGTCCCCAGCAGGAGAAACCCCCGTGGCCGACGCCCTTTCAGGAGTTGAGATCAGCTCCGTCCACCTTGAGATCAACTACTAGGACTTAGCCCGGGAACAAGCAGCCGACCCTGAGGTGCCAGCCTACTGAACTGCACTCACCTCCCTCTAATGGGAAGACGTGCCCTTCGGTCCCTCGGGAACAACTCTCCTCTGCAACGTCAGCATCGAATGATAACGCGCCTCCTGACAGAGAAGTTTGTGTGGCATGACATCCAAAAGGACTCTCAGAAATGGCCCATACAATGCATCCCATGCCAGACGAGCAAGATCAACAGGCACACCGAATCAGGCATTGGCAGCTTTCCCCAGCCCCAGTGGAGGTTCAGCCATATCCACATAGACGTCGTTGGGCCTCTTCCTCCGTCGGGAGGTCACAGATACCTCCTGACGATCGTCGATCAATCCACCAGATGGCCCGAAGTGACATCAATGATGGAGGCCCACCACCAGCCCCTGTGCAGAAGCCCTTCTCTCCAGCTGGATCAGACGTTTCAGAGTGCCTGATGACATCACGACGGACCGCAGGCACGCCATTCTGTCAGATTTGTGGGCCGCCATGGCTCACCTGATGGGAACCTTGCACCACAGCACCACCGCCTACAACCCCCGCAGCCAACGGTATGGTGGAAAGGTTCCATCACTCCCTGAAGGCCTCCATGATGGCTCGCTGCTTGGGCAACAACTGGAAGGCGCAGCCACCTTGGGTCCTCCTCAGTCTCCACACCCGCCCCGAGGGCAAACTGTGATGCATCACCTGCGGAGAAGTCAACGGGGAAACCTTGGCAGTTCCAGGCGAGTTTTTCCTGACGAAAACCGCTGTCCAGGACATCTCGATTGCCAGGCTGTGAGAGACTGCCAGGAAATTCACCCCCTTCCTCAAGACTTTCTCTGACAGGACAAGTCATTTCTGGCCCAAGGCCTCAGCCACCAGTGAACACGTCTTCATCTGTCACGACGCCCACCGGCCACCCTTGACAAGACCATACTGCGGCCTTCCGCATCTTCTGGCGCTCTGAAAAGCCGTACCTCCTACTTGTCCACAGCCGCGAGGATTGGGTCTCCGTCAACAGGCTGAAACCAGCCTTCCTGACGGAGGAGGACACCACTGAAGATGAACCCAGCAGACGCCCCAGAGTACTGCTGCAGAACTTGCTTTCCTGAGGTTCCCAAACTACACCAACGGTGCCGTGGCTATCCTAGGACAGCAGTCAAACCCCCCAGGACTTGTTTCAGGGGCAGAATCCTGCCGTCGGGCTCTCTGGAGGACATGGAGGACGCAAGCCCCCCGAAACAGCTGGTGTCATAGACTTGGGTTGCCTCCGCTCTCCAATACACTACCACGAATAATTCTCAGTCCTCCAGTTCCTGTTGTCACAAGATTTATCCTCCAGTGTTTACTGCCATAACCATTGTCTTGGGGGGGGGGGGGGGGGGGGAGTATTTGTAAGGACAACGCCTTTTCTCATTTTTATGTACATAGTTTTCCTGTCCGCATTGTACTTCATATCATTGTATTAAGCACTTTTCGGCCTTGCCATCAATATATCATTCTTATATGTTAGCTATTTGTAGCAAATAATATCCCTGTAAATAGGTTTGTCAAGAAACACAAATCCAGGTCACATCAAGTCATTTTTGTATCAGTATCAGTTGGCAAACTACATATCCGTCCGCACACCTGTTTATAACCTGTGGATACCTGTAATAAAGCTAGTACTGTTTCTACCTGCCTCTTTGTTGTACCCTCACACTCTTTTTGCAAGAGAGAGATGGTATGGGTGGAGGGTCGAAATGTGTCCTCTGGACAGATGTAGCCACATTCACAGTAACAAACAACAGGTGGGCAAAACTTAAAAGGAGGGCTTAATCTAAAACAACATGATCCCTATGACCCCAAGTTCATGCAGCACACAGTAAAATAACCCCAGTATCTGATGGGTTGGTGGTGTTTTTCCTTCTATGGCACTGGAAAACTCTATCATACTGCCGAAGAATCATACTGTGACCAAAGACAGTATACATACTTTGAACTCTTCGTGGACTATTTGGAAGATTGCTTTGAGGCCACCACCAATGGCTTCTTTCAGCAGGATGGTGCCCCTGCACATATCACAAGATTAATTACAAACTACGTATCTTGATTTTTGTGGCATTAATTACTTTCAAGACTGGCCAGGCAACTCGCCAGATCCGAATCCTATTGAGAACTTGTGGGGGATTATGAAATAGCAGTTACGGAATCGTGATGTCTCCTCCATTCCTAAGCTCGAGGTTGCACTTTGTGACATCTGGGACAATCTTGACCCCAACTACTGAAGAACCTGGCTCTTTCACTTCCACATCATCTGCAAGCCATCATCAAAGCCAAAGGAGGCTCGACAAAGTATTAAATTAGGATACTACAAGAAATCTTATTATTTTTTTTAATATGTACTTGTTTAATATTTTGACGAATACTCAATTAACTGACTGTAAGTTCAGATCCCACTTATAAACAAAAACATGTGTGAAAAGTCTGAACTGCAGCTCATGATATTGCAAGTCTTACAATCAATACATTTTTAGGTACGCATAGAGCTTGTTATTTGATCCCGAAAGTATGGTACATAGCTTTGAGCATAATTTTCATTCATGCACAATACCTAGAACTTGCTCTTCTTGAATTACCTATGGATTTTCCAAATTGAGTTTCTATTATGCTTATTTACTAGTTGCCTAAGTTTATGTTTGCTTACATTCCACAATTCCATCATTTAACCATTTATATTATCTGTCCGTCCTTCTGATTCCATTGTTAACACAAAGTTATTTGTGTATAGCAGCTTCCATAGCTACTTTTATAAAAAAATAAAGAACTGTTACTCTTTTTCCAATCTTTTGGCCCTATATCTTTCTTTCCAATGATTTCTTATACTACAGTACTGTGGTCAGCTCGATGACTGAATTTCCAGCTGTTTAGAGTAAATCACAAAGTTACTCCTCATGGTCATGGAGCTTATCGTTAGGCAACAATTCCTTTTTTGGTTCAGAAACTTCTCCACTTTTTGTCTTCAAATGAATGAATGAACACAAAGTAGGCATTAATGCAAAGAACATGGATATTTCCAGCTATATTCATCATTTAAGACAGTGAAAAAGGGAGTTGGAGTGGTTGGAGAACAAGATAAAAGATATTCAGAGAATAAGATGAAGTATATAGGGGATTTAAAGGTGAAACTAGAAGAAAACCCCCACAGTAAAACTATTCAATAGTAAGATGGGTTGGACCGCAAGATACAGTAGTACATGAAGTCTACTGATGGGACTAAACCTCCTATAGGGGACTCTTCACACATGTCACATATTCTATAGGTTCCTCTGACATAGCCATTCCCTCTAGTTCATACTGAATATTTTCAAAGCATTGTCTGTTCAACCATTACTTTATAATGTTGACGTATATGTATCTTCATTTTGACCAAAGGTTTGTTTCGCACATGAACAATGTTGCATTTAGTCGTTTTCACTGTAATGTTTTGAATATCTGCTGCAACTTTCCTCATCCACTTGAACATTGCGATTCCCCCTATGATTTCAATCTCCCCCAATCATTTTCTTTACCCTTGCCATCTACCTTCCTCTTAGCATCACTTTTTCTCCCTAAACAAGGAACCATGTAATAGTTCAATGTAACTCAACTTTGTCCCTAAACCAACTGTGGCACTCCCTGCTACTGCTAGACAAGACAACCACTACCATTTGTAAGTTATAGTGTTTACACAGTCATTCTTTGACTTCTTAACCATGTATAACTATGCACTTAGCTACACATCATTCTCAGTTTATCAGAAACAGATAGGGGAACAATTCCTCCACTGTCCTTCTGAGTCTTTGTTTGACCATGTTTCCCATCTGTATGTACCTATCCTGGCTGGAAATAGAGCCTAGCCATTTTGGGACTTGCTGTGCTCTAACGTTATCATCATTTAAGTTGAAGGCTTTAAATCCAATCTTTTAGAAATGTTACAAATTAACTTATTTAACCCTAACTCTTTTTGTGGCCAAAAGTTGTAAATTTAGCTTTTCTAGTCTCCTTTACTGGCTCACAAAAAAAAGGCAACTTTACTCAATGTCTATAAGTACCAATAAAAACTTCTTACTTTATTGGACTGCCCCAAATTTTTACTATTCAGTCAACACACTCAAATCAAAATCACGAGGCAAGACAGCCAACATTACAGGTTAACATGTAAATGAGGAAATAAAATGCAATTAATACACTGTGTGTATTTCCATAAATTTCTTACAAGTTAACAAAATATATTACTTTGAATGAATATAATTTATAAAGTCTATTGATTTGTCTAAAAATTAGGCATGGTAGTTAAAAAATGAAGTCTGGACTAAACTAAAAGACAGCTTTCACCCAAGATCACCCAATCTAACCGAGTTGCTCAATGCTAGCCAACAAAAACAAAAGCTTTGATCGATCAGTTCTAATCCACTTGTTTCTATACATGGAAGGAATAAACAGGAAACTAGATACACAACCAAACCTACTCAAAAACCATTCACACCAAATTTTAGAGACAGTTCAGCAACCAAATATGTATATTGGAATTCAAATTTGACAAATTAACACAAAACCAGCACCTCAAGTAAAATTTATACTGCAGGTTTTGTAAAGGTCGTCTGAAAGCTCATTATAATTCAACATAAAATCGAACTTTGCATTTGTTATAACAAATGCACATATTCATTATACGCATCTTTAATTAAAATTTACTACAAAGTTCCAGGAAAAGAGCATTACCATATACAACTTCATAAAACATTTAGCCAACAAGGAATTTTTCAATTCACTCAACAAAACTTGTGTAATACATACTGTAATCTGAGTGTACAAAATAACCATGTGACAGTTTTTAAGAAAGCAACTAACATACAATCAAAGTAACATTAATGACTGTAAAAAAATATAAATTACCTTATTTATGAGAAATCATTTGTGTAAGCTAACAAAAGCTTTAACAAGCTCTTTTGGCTGCCTGAAATTCTCCTTTATTAGACAATCTATCCATTAGGTTAATCCAAATGAATTCCTCATAAAAATCAGGATACATTATATTTACAGTTGCTATGTTCTTACTAAATTAGTCCTTCCTGGTATACACCATTTCTGTGAAATGGTTAAATTATGGCATTCTCTATCCCAGACTTCTAAATAAACTTTATAAAATAACAAAATTGGGAAGCCATTATAAGCTGCTATAGGAAGTACAGAACAAATGAAAAAACATTAAAGTAGTAATGGTAATGATGAAACTAACATTTTGAGGAAAACAATAGAATTCCACTTTACTACAATACTTCATATGACTGTCCATTACTTCCTACAAAGGCAAATATTTTTAATTTGGTAAGAAAATGGACTCTCCAGTATACAAATGCATATTGCACTATGAAATATTGTGCAGAAATTGTTTTAAGAAATCCAGTCTTCAGAAGCAAGACCAAGCCCACACAACATAGTTTAAATACAGTATAAGAGAACAGAACACCATTGAAGACAGAAAGGAACTAGGTTTTCAAGTTACTCTGTTCAGAGTCCGACAGATCATGTTACATGATGATTCCAAAAGGTAATTGACACAGATGAAATTACCTATCACTAAGATTGTTTTGTGTAATAGTACTAAATAACATTATCAGCAGTCAAATGTACATTCTAAGTCTGCACCTATTGAGGACTTGAGCAAGAATTAATTCTACAGAATAGAAAGGAAGAAATGAAAACCTTACTGGCAGTATGAAACAGCCAGTGCACATTCCCCCAGCTTACATCACTGGCACATACATCGGTAGGATGAAGTGCCTTTCATACGTTTTCTTTATTCAAACACAGGCACTAAAGAAAAGATATCCATGTGTCTGTCTTAAAAATCTCTCAAACATAAGGATGAACAGTTATGTCATCTGTTAACATGAAAAGGAGCTCTTCAGCAACAACAAAGATTATTTCTTGCCATTCCTTATCACATGGGAACTAATCTTGGCAATGACAAGTTTTTGATCTCCCATCAATGGATCCCAAATGTACTTTAGGCAGGCCTGAGAGCTTAAAGTAGAGAGGCAAAACTCCTCTAATGTTCATGCAATGTTAGTGAATAGCAAGAGATGTCTCCCCAATATCCAGTCTTACCATAACATGCATCTCTATAAAAAAGACGGAATATGTCTAGTATAGCAAATTCCAGTCCACTTTGGGAAGGTTTTTTAATTATGTCTCTGAAATTTACAAAATATCCATAACAAAGGAGGAGGCAATTCAACTGGTGATATCTTCCCCTGAAGAACTGCTGCTTGTCCTCACATACAGTATTACAATACATACAGTAGATTGCTACTGTTACTGATCACCCTATGCACCAAATTTTAATTAGAACATCACATTCTCCACTGTTAGCCTCCTCTCAAAGTTGAGTATAAAATCGAGACGGTTACTGGTCATCCTTACCAATAGGAGATCAGTCTAAATAATCTCATCACTGAAAACACTGAACAAAACAGTGATATAAGAGTTGAAAGTTCTCAGCCATCCACAATCAAGAAACCATTTCTAACTATAAACCAAATTTTGATAAACTATGTTAATTGTTTTCCCCGTGACTGCTGTCTGTTTGCCATGGACCAATTTGTCACCTTGTCCACAACTAGGCCATTCAAATTTTGAGAAAAGAGACTTATAGAATATGAAACTATGTTTACAATAAGAAAAATGAATCGGTAATAGATTATAAAAGGTTCCACCAAATTTTCAAAATATCAAAGGTAGTGTTGTAAAGACCAGACTCTGACCAATGGTTGTTAGTAGCCACAGGCAGCTATTTTAACATTACAGTAAGAACACTAATTAGGAGTGTGCGTGCATTGCTGGAAACTACGTGACATACAAAAGTCCTTTCATTTTCAACCAACTTCATCTAAATAACCAAGTATTTTTTGGAAACAACAGCAATAATAATTATTCTTTAACAATTTTCTATAAGTCTCCTTAGCATGGGACACCAAACTGTAACTCAGAAACTCGATACCCTATACAGTAGTCCGTACACAAAATGCCTTTGCAGGTGAAAATGGTACTAGAAAATCTTCAAGAACTTGACAATTAACCTGATTAACAGTTTTCTTTTTGCCACCAAAACAGAAAACTCTGAAAACAGCCACAATGAAGTTATGGTGACTTACAATCTAAAAGCTAATGAGGCCATTACTTTTACAATATTGCTAATGTACTGATATTTACATTTTTTAAATACTAATTTAACAGGACCATGAACATGTTCTATAATTCCAAGGGACCTGCTCAAAGGACAACATGAAAATTAAGGGACAGAATTTCTGTTAGGCAGGAAAGAGACTCAATTAATGCATGATAATTAAAAAGCACAAAGTGATGCAGTTAGGTGCTTAAGAGATACTAATGTAAAGTAGGCTGTACAAAGAAGTTTCAGTTACTGCACATTTTCCTGACAAGGATAAACCAGAACCACTAACCAACACCGTCAAAGTATATTAAAACTAAAACTCCCCTTTTGTTATAAAGATTAAAGGGTACTACCTTTATTTTTTTATGGTTACTTAAACATTGTCAACTTCAAAGGAGGAAAATTAACAAGTGGAATTTACGAGATACTACACAAATGACCAGCGGTTCTAAAATTTCCATGTTATAGACAACCACAGCTTTTCTTAGAAACAATTTTATTATAAAAAACTAAATACATTACTATAAGGGAAAACATATTGTAAAATAAAATCTGTAAATCAAGAAAACCATTATCTATACAAAACATATTGTAACATAAAATATGTAAATCAAGCAAACCATTATCTGAAGTATTGTTTATCAAGACTGCCAAGTATCAACAAATATATATATGTATAGACAAAAAGTGGAAAACTGTCCTTTTCACTGTGTTAAAAGACTAAAATCCTGTGCCAACCTAATACATATTATAATTAACTAATACATACAGTATACTGTACTGTATTACCTAGACCATATTCCAACCTACCCTCAAATTTTGCACAATCTCCAAAAGTTTTGAAATAATCAGAATCTGCAACCATCTAAACCTACAAGAATTTATCCAGATCTTCAAAAAACTGAATCTGATTATATTATGAGATACTGTGTGAAGAAAACAAACCAGGAGAGATGAGAATACTGTAAATGATCTCCTTCCAACTTGGTTGCTGAGGATACTAGGAAGAATTTATTTGAAACAGTAGTTTTCATTTGTATGTACTAAGAGTTTTGAGTCTGTTACTTATACATACTATCTTAGGAATTCCAAAATGCACCATATAATGTAAAGTACATACTAATTAGCAAAATTATCTATATCCTAAACACTTAATGTTTCACATTAAGAATACAACCTTCCACCTAAAACAAAAACTATTTATATATAAAAGACCAAAAGCTGTAAAATCTTGACATCTTAACTAACCCACCCATACAAAGCTTGTACTTGAATGACACTATTAGATCAATCAAAAAGTTTTGTACACCAATAAATAAAACATATCCTTTCCCATAAATATAATATATTTTTGAAGTAATTTATATTTTTCTTAGATACCCAAACCAAAACCTTTAAGTAGGAGCATTCCTCAGCATAAACTGGAATCAAGTCATTGAAAGTTGGTGACACAGTAGTTAACGTTAACTGGTGACAGGTGGATGAGTGAGGTGCCCACTCACTTGCCCACATCAAACATTTTTCTTCAAAATCTAGCACTAAATAGGGCAGTTTACATGGGATCATAATAAAAGGGTCTGGTTTGTATACTTAGGAAAAATACGTACCTTAAAAATCTAAATTTTTCCCACAGTAATACAAAACCATCATCTTTTATAGAGGAGATTCACTCCAGGTGCAAGGATTAGTTCTCAACTAACTGGACAGTTGAATCTCAACCCAGAAAGCTATGCTCCTGATCATGAGCAAAAAAGCAATGATTCCCATAACTTCCTATACAATCTAGCACAGGAATGTAATACTGATATGGCCCTAAGCCAGAGAGATATATCGGACCTCTCATTCAGGGAAAACTTTGGAGAACCAAGCATTTACTAAAAAAGGGTAACAAGCCAGAAGGTAGCTAGTATCTAGGTCTATCAAAAACTAACAGGTTTAGAATGTAGCTTTACCAATCCCCTTTGTTAAATGGAGGAACAGAGGGAGTTGCACCTTTTGAGCCAAAGCTCTAGGATGCCCAACTTTGAAGTTTACCTACAATTTGGCCCATCCACCCCATACCCAGTTCTCCAGAGTTGGTAAGCAGTTTATCAGCATCAGTAAGCAATTTTTGGTGCCGGTAAGTGGTTTATCGGCATCGGTAAGTGCTTACGGTGTCGTTAATGGCATTTACTACCATAATTACTGTGATGTTCCAATTAGTAACGATTTTTGGCTATTGGTGCTTGGCTGGGAATGGAAACCTTGCCATTGACCAGGGACTGCCTATACCCTGTGAAAGAATTTTTTTGTCTAAGATAAGCCTGGAGACTTCATAACTTGTTGGGCAGCAACCACAGGTCATAAAAAGTGTGTCCAAGGACTTTGGGGTGATGCTGTTTAGGTAGAATGTGGTGAAAGTGGTCTAGTGGTGACATACACCTACCCTCATCACCTGTGAACCGACTAGAGATGGGCCAACGGCCAACTTCATGAGTTCTTGCCCAAATTGGACAAAGGTCATCCTCACAGGATGAAAATGTGTGATAAATATGTAAAGAAGTAACTACATATTAATAAATATTTGAAGTTGTAACAAACACAATAATGATAATGACAGTTGCAACACTTCTATGATACAGATTATATTACTTATGTTAACTAGTACTAGAAGAAGCAAAGGGAAGAGTTAGCAGGTAGTTTAGTGGTGTGTTTTGGAAAAAGATGCTTACCTTTGAAAACCTACACACGTCTGCACTGGAAGGTGGGGTAATTTTAGACAGCTGTCAATTTGCCGCTTTCTGGCACAATATTTATCTTATTCAAGGACATTGAAATTATTTGTATTTTGGAGAATTATCTGTTTATAAAAATGTATTTCCTATGAGTGTATGTGCATCACACCAGGTCAAGTGTGGTTGATTTTCACTACTTATCACATGCCTCTCCAACTTAATACGAGATTGATATTTCTGAAATCACTGTACCTTGGTCAAATATATTTAATCTAATTTAAATTATATGATGTTTTAATGCAACCAAGCCACAATATATTTATGACTGCCTGACTGCTTCATTAAGTAGAAAGAAAAGGAGTTTCTGTGCCTGCCAGTACTTAAAAAAAAAAAAGACCCTTGTACGATATTCTAAAAGGCTGGTTTCTCACAAATTGAGCTGCAGAGCTTGCACGAGGCACAAAAGCAGAAGACAGTCCACTTCCTGGTACATGGTAGTGAAGGCTACCTCATCATGTTGGGCTAACAGCAAAGGAGGGGCCACAAGGAATCCCTGTGGGTAACTTGGCCAAAAGCTAGATCACAATAACATTTGGCATAAGGCCAAGGAGGAGCTACAAAGGTTATCTTGAGGCCCAGAATGTCAACACTTGGTTGATCAATCAGTGAATGTCATGAGTAAAGGCAAAGATATCCAATCTCCCAGGGGCTGCTGAAAGGTTTTTCCCAAGCAAGACCAGGATCTGGAATAGGAAAGTCAAACACCTAGTTGATCACTCTGTGAATCGGACTGACATGCAGAAAGGCAAAGATATCCAATGTCCCAGGGGCTGCTAAGAGGTGCTTTTGAAGAAAGACTGGGTTCTAGAATATGAGAACAGAACACCAGGACCTGCCTTTAACAGTGTGGTGAATAAACACAACTTCCACCATGCAGGAAAATTGGAACCAATCAATTTTGGCTAACTGCCCTTGGTAGTTGAGCTGGTTTGTGCATACCATATGAGCAGGCCCATGCTAACATCAGGATGATCACTATGTGAACACCTGGGGAAATGTCACTAACCTAAAGCACATGGCTTTGAACTGGTTGACAGTTTCATTGCAAACAGTGCTGGTACCTCCTGGAAGACTACTGGAGTTTCTGGAATTACGAGTCTAGATTCACTAAAAGCATTAAGTCTCCCTCTCCCACAGAACCTGATATGGAACATGTTTCCATCTTTAACCAAGATTCCACAACACAGACTTTCATATGATATGTTGAACTTAATTCACTATTGATCACTATCATGGTGAATGACTGAAGCCAAACTGGAAGTCAAGGATGAGTGCTTACATGCACTGTTGTGCAAACACACATTGCAATCATGGATAAACCATGAACACCCCTAGCGTCTGAACAAACACATGCGCACAGATAGCCATGATATTTGCCATATTATAATGTGGTGACCTTCCACACATAAACCATGTGTTGCATGCACATAATCCAGGGAGTTCTTGACACACAAGAAACCATCCTAGGGTTCCCATGATACCGTACAGAGGTGACATGTCACATAATAAACTAATCCTTTTGCCTGCAAATATACTCAATCCAAGGATCTTAAACACCAACTTTTCTCTGAATACTTCCGTAGAAGTGTGCACAGTCCAACGAGACAGCCCTCATGTTATCAAAGTAAACAGGAAGATCTTGTACTGGTTAACCATCATGTTCAGAGAACTATGTCTCAACTCTAAGTCAAACACATCACTCACAGGGGAGGATATTTGGCACCACCCCCTAAAGAAGTAAGATACTCACTATTAGTCCAATGGAACTTCTTGTGATAGGGCTTCCATTACTACCATTTTTTTCCCCATAACCTTCTTCCCATTAATGGGAGAAGAGGTAGAAGACAAAAAGGAGGAAGAACTTGGTAAAGAGGATGAGGAAGACAATATAACATTGTCTTTCTTTATCTTACTCCCTCTTTCAGCCTTACTCTCCTCAAGAAGCACCATCTGAGGAGTACTGCCTGTACTTAATAGGTAAAACATTTGCACCGAAAAATCAAAAACTTTCAATTTCTTAGTGGAAAAAGCCAGAGGAACAGCAGCATAAGACAAATTGCTTGGCATACCAAGCTTGAATGTCTGAAAGTACTCCAGCAAATCCAACAATGAAGCATTGGCAAGAAGTGGTGAATATTCACCACTGTTTCACCTTTTGAGAGCTCTGCACATGAACCTGCGTTGGCACTATCAGAAAGAGCAGGCTGGTTTTCTACCTTTCCAAATGTAACTCCATCACAATAGCAAAGGGTAAGAGGAGAAGGGGCAACCCTAGAGGAAAGAACCGAAAGGATTCAGCAATATCAAAGACAGTTATGCCCTTTGAAAAATATGACAAACACTTTTTGGCCTTCCTCCATGGCTGCTAATTCTCTCCAGTGCAAAGTAGACCAGCCAGCACAATCCTAGCACCAATGCAAGACAATAAACTGGTTACACTAACACCTACGACATACAGAAGCCAAACAACCTCTCACATCCTTAACACCTTTCATTGTTCACTTTTTTTTATTCGATTCCATATTGAACAAAAACACAAACACCACACATACAAAAAAAAAGATGGAAATATTTCAAACAATGGCCAGTCAAGCACAGCATCATGTCTTAAATCAAATGCAATTGAAGAAAAGTGCTTGATGACAGCAGCTGAATGGGGCGACATACCCCCCTTAACCACCAACCACAAGTTCACTACCATCTTAGGTTTCAATGACCAATTCCAACATGCGCTAAGACATATTCCTATGTAAAAGATGATGGTTTGTATTCCCATAAATACAACTAGTACATTTTATTGCTCAAATATGAATACTATTAAATTTCTCAATACTGTATTTATTTTCTAAACCCATAACTCACATTGTGCCACTAACAGTTTCAATCACAGTTACATACGTCACCTTTCACCATCTACTCTAACCTTGAAAGTCATGGAAGTCACTGTGGCCATGAACTTGATGCATATGTTCAGCAAATTTCTGAGCACAGTCTGAAGCAAAGTCTCGCTTGCATGATTCTGTATGCGCCAATTTGTAGAGCACAAGGAAAATAAGGCTATGCACTAAAGCTGTATAAATAAACGTAACACTTCGGGCTGTTTTATTGCTCAATATAAAGCGACCCATTGAAAGAGTCACCTTCTCAAATGGACTGAGGGCTGCATATCGTCTAAGCTTTTCTTTCCGTGAGAATGATGAAAATGGGTCTAAGGCTTCTTCATACTGACTGCTGTAACGAGACTCGGCAGCAGTATCTTCTCTACCATGCTGCCCCTGGTAGGACTGAAGAAATCTAATTTTTTCATAGAGTTTGAGGTTATCAGCCCTTAAAGTATCTAACTCATTCTGAAGGAGAACAACTTGCTGACTTTTGCTTGTAAGTTCAACTTCTAGTTCATCATTTCGCTGACGGAAGCGCTCTCTCTGGGCTGAAACTATTGGCAACAAAGATTCTGCAGCCGATGTAAAATCAGGAGGGACACCACCTGGCACTGGAGTAGGTGGATTTGAATTGGAATGTGCCGTAAGAGCTAAAGGTGGAGTGCTGCTAGTTGAGGCCCTTACAGCTTCAGCTACAATTTCTGGCACTGACGATCCTTCTCCTTCACCACGATACATGGATGATAATGTCTGAACTGAGGAAAGATCAGATTCTAAACTAGTAATGAGTTCTTTTTGTTCAGACACTAAGGAATGCAAATTTGCAAGTTCCTGCTCTGTTTCAGCAATTCTCTTATTTGCCGAGGCATTTTCTTGCTTCAAAGCTGTGTTTTCATTTTGCAACATTTTAGTTTTCTCAAGCAAAAGAACTTCAAGTGGTTTAGGAGGGGTTGATGAGCCCTGCAAATTCTCTTCGGTTTTCTTCTGAGATGATATTCCAAATTCTACAGATTTCATTATGTTCAGTTCCCTTTTAATTTCATCATAATCTTTTTGCTGGCTAATTTTATCTTCCAATCTTGTAATACACTGGGCTTTGTCACTTAAGTCTTCCTCAAGTTCCTGGATCTGCTTGGAGGATGTGTCCCTCAAGGTATTTAGAGATAGCTGGAGTTGCTTAATGTCCTCAACTAACTGCGAAATTTCTTTGTCCTTTGAAGCCAATTCTATTTCAAGGGAGGACCTTGCCAAGTTCTCTACTGATGAATCCACTTCATTTACAGATGAAACAGAATTTGACATGCTGTCCATCTGTGCATTATGAGCAGCAGTCAAAGCTTCAAGCTGTTCCTTGAGAACTGCCAACTCTCTTTCTGCAATTACAGCCCTTTGATTTGCGCGTTCAAGATCATTCATTAGAATGTCTGTTTCATCAGATCTAGCAACATTTGATTCTTCTGATTTACTTTTTAATTCAAATAACTCGGACTGAGATTGATCTAAGGTGGACTGAAGAATCTGTGCTCTGGTCTCCGCTTCTGAGAGACGTCTCATAACAGATTCCTGTGTTTCATACAAAAGTCTCTCCTTTTCTGCATACTGCCGCGTCAATTCTTTTTCAAGTTCTTTAGTTTTAGACTGAACTGTTTCATCCATCAAATCTTCATAATGTTTCACCTTTTCCTTTAAGGCTTTTATGGTTACATCTTGGTTCCTAACTTCCTTAAACTCCTCATTGTACTCCTTAAGTGTCTCCCTTAAATTTTTATTCTCAATTTCCAGGTCTGCTAACCTTCCAATTTTCTTTTCCAAACCAGCACAATATTCCAAGGTAGGAAGTGGGTCACTGACATCTATCACTTTCTTGTAGACATTCAGAAATGCTCCTTCAACAAACTTGCTCCTTTTGTTGAGATTATCAATTTCACTCTGAAAACTTTTCAGCAATGGAGCGACATGCTTACGCACATCATCTGGAGTGTTCTTTTTGAACTCTCTTGACAATTCTACCAGTTTTTTACGTGAAACTTCTGACTCATCCTGCCTGGTAGCAATCCCTGAAGCAGTTTCATCCAAGTCTCTTTGAACAGCTGCCAAGTCAAAGTCCTTCCAGGCTGCTATAATGGCCTGTACTTTGATAGCCATGGTACCTTATGCCCATCCAATTGCATCAAATACCTTGGCACCTGGAAAAGAAACCAAATGTTAGCTAATGTATTTCAAGCTCTCTGATATATATACACACCAAAAATTACTTTCTTTTATTAGCAAAAGTATTAAGTTTCAAGCAAAAAAGTGATGTTATAAACATACACAAAAACTACATTTTCAGAGAACTTTGAAACACTAGCTACAAATGGATTCTTCTTCAAGTGCGACAATTTAAGAAAACTGATCTGTATACAACACTAATATATTGTACAAACATTAATGATGCTGTCTATAATATCACTTTTTTGCAATTACGGTATATCAAATCCCTGTTGTATGCATTTAGAAATTATAAAAAATCAAAAAGCTATTGTTATACATTATCTTCTAATGAAGTAACACAAACTACTGCATTAATATTGCTATTCTTGCTGCATCCAATACAAAATTTGCCTTCATGAAAACACAACTCCTGAAACACACACACACAGAGAGAGAGAGAGAGAGAGAGAGAGAGAGAGAGAGAGAGAGAGAGAGAGAGAGAGAGAGAGAGAGAGAGAGAGAGCACAGTTTACAAAATATTAATGATGTAAAATAATTCCTCACTATACAATCTCTAATTAGCTACTATTTAACAAGAACTAAAGAGAGCCTCAACTAACAAAATATGACAAATTTTCAAAGACAATTAGTATTTTTCATAGCTACAAACCTTCGGTCTTAACAATAGCATAATTTCTAGCGCCTAGCAGGATCCGGTTAAAAAACAAATGAATGCAAGGAATCTTGTGATAACTGGCAACACATTCATAGATCGGGTGAAGAGTGGTCAAGGACCACTCACCTACGCCACTGCATCAGTCTTTCCCAACTCGGGATGTCTTAACACACAGAGGCGCGGCTAGAGGCGGGCAGTATGCATAATGTTAAGACCTCAGGTTTGTAGCTATGAAAAATACAAATTGTCTTAGAAAATTTGTCTTTTATTCATACGCAAACAAACCTTCGGTCTTAACAATAGGATAGACTCATACTTGGAGGGAGGTACAAGACATCCTAAACTGGTCCTTTTAAGATAGAAACGCAGGGCCCAGACAGGGCACAACAAAAGCTCTTGAGCATCACCACCCACAAAGTCATTCAGTGATGGAATGGAAAACGAAGTGAACCTGTCATCGTGCACAGAGGGATTTTGGGTCTTGGCCACGAATTCCGGGACAAATTCGAAGAACACTGACCCCCAACCCCTGGTGTGCTTCACCTCATAGCTCAGACCGTGGAGCTCTCCTACCCTCTTGGAAGATGCCAAGACCAGAAGGAAAACTGTCTTGAGCGTCTAGTTCCTGTCAGATGAGCGACGCAAGGGCTCATATGGACTCTTAGTGAAGCTCTTGAGAACCAAGTAAACATCCCATGTTGGAGGCTTGAGCTCTCTAGGAGAACTCGACTGCTCAAACCCCTTAACTAGCAAGGAAAGTTCCCAGGAGAAGCTGTCGATACCTCTAAGGCGTAACACCAAACTCAGGGCCACCCTGTAAGCCTCTAATGGCAGAAATGGACAAATGTTTCTCGTCTCTGAGGAAGGTTAAAAAGTCTGCTATTCGCCGAATTGAGGTTGCGAGTGGAAAAAACCCCGTTTACGACACCAATCACAGTAGATTGCCCTTTTGCCTTGGTAAACCGCGGAGGTCGACTTTCTGAGACTGCTGGACATATGCCCTGCTGTTCTCTGAGAAAAGCCTCTCGCTCAGAAGATACTTGATAGCCTCCAACTGTGAGAGACAGGGATTCTACCGACTGGTGGAACCTTTCCGCAAGGGGCTGACACGGGAGATCTCGCCAAGGGGGAATCTCCCTCGGAACCTCTGACAACAGACAGCTGATCTGGGAACCATTCTGCCTAAGGCCACAGAGGGGCTACCAAAGTCATCCTGAGACCCTGTGAACTCATTAGCCTGTTCAGAACTTGACGGATCAAACAAAACTGAGGGAAGGCATACACCTCCAGGTTGTCCCAGGGATGTTGGGATGCATCCTCTGCTAATGCTAAAGGATCTGGGACCACTGAACAGAATATTTCCAGCTTCCTGTTGAAGCTAGTCACAAAAAGGTCCAGCATGGGTCTCCCCCAAACCTGGAAAAACTTGTCTGCTACCACTTGAAGGGACCATCTGTGCCTAGGATCTGATCCCGACGACCGAGTTTGTCTGCGACCGCATTCCGTTTGCCTGGGATATACCAGGCTCAGAGCTCTACCGAATTGCTGACCACCCACTGGTGAACCTCGACGGTAAAGGTGTGAAGTTGATGAGAAACCAGGCCTCCCTGTTTGTTCACATAGGCTACCACCATGGTGTTGTCCGACATGAGAGCGACAGAATGACCTTCTACCTTCTCCCGAAATTCATTCAGACCCAGGAAGGCTGCCTTCAGCTCCAAGACGTTGATATATTGATGCTTGTCCTCCAAACTACAAACACCTGAAGCGATGAGGCCGCCTAAATGAGCCCCCCAACCTGCAAGGGAGGCATCTGAGAACAGAAGGAAGTCTGGTGGAAGAGTATGCAGAGGGACACCCTTCGAAAGATTCTGGTCGTCCACCCACTAACAAAGGTCTTCTCTCACTTCCAGAGACAGTGGAACCTTTAACAGGGGTGAGTCCCCCACCAGAGACCAGAATTATCCCAGTCTCTCTCCATTGCAGAGACCGAAGATGAAGACGCCCATGAGGGACCAGCTTCTCCAGGGAAGACAACACACCCACAAGAACCTGCCACTGATGAGCTGACTGATGTGGTTCGAACAGGAAGTCGCGCGCCACCACCGGCAACTTCTCCAGTCTCTGATCCGACGGGAAACCTTTTGCCACTTTCGTATCGATGACCGTGCCCAGGTAGAGAATCCTTTGACAGGGTACGAGGTTCAATTTTTCCTGGTTGACTACAATGCCCAGTTCCAGACAGAACCGAAGTAGACGATCCCTGTCCTGCAGCAGCTTTTCCCTGGAAACTGCCAAGACCAACCAATCGTCGAGGTACCTCAGCAAACGGATCCCCTGAGCATGGACCCAACTTGACACGAGAGAGAAGACCCTTGTGAACACTTGCGGGGCTGTTGTCAGACTGAAGCATAGGACTTTGGACTCGAAGACCTTGTCCCCAAGAGAAAAGCGAAGGAACTTCCTGGACATCGGCTGAACAGGGATTTGGAGGTATGCGTCCCTTAAGTCTATCAACAGCATGAAGTCGCCTTCCCTCATGGCTGCCAACACCGAACGCGTGGTCTCCATCTTGAACCATGTCTTCCTGATGAAGTGATTCAAGGTGGTCAAGTCGCTCGAAGGTCTTCATCCTCCCGATGCCTTGGGCACCAAGATGTGACTGTAAAACCCCGGAGACAGATGCACCACTTCCTCTACCGCATCCCTGTCCAGCATCTTCTGCACTTCCTCCTGAAGAGCCAAGAACTTTAGAGAATCTGAAGGATATGCCTTCCTGAGCTGCGGCTTGTCTGACAGAGGAGGAGAGAAGTCGAATGGCGGTAGGTCCCCCACCTGAAGGACATCTACCACCCACTTCTCCGCCCCATAACTCCCAGTTGGCCCAATGGCCCACCAGGCATCCCCCCACCCGTGACGCTTAAGAGGGAGAGGCCCCTAACCTAACAACAGCCCACTTTACCTCTGCCCCTTTGGCCCCTTCTTGGCTTAAAGGAACAAGAGTGAAAGGGAGTCGAACGGGAAGGCCCTGCCGAACTCAAATTCTTCGACGGCCTACCAGGCAACGATCTTCTTGACTGCTGCTGGACAGGGGGAGGAGGAGGAGCCGGATGTCTCTGAAGACGAGACTCCAACTTAGACACGGCATGGTGCACCAGTTTGTCTTTGGTGTCAGCCCAGCGCCGGTCTATCACATTCTCGAGTTTTGTCTGAGGAAACAAATATTGGGACTCCAACAGATCTCCGTTCCTCAAACCCAGCAAGGACTCTGTGTCAACTGATCTCTCCATCCTAGACAAAGCCGTATCTCTTCCAATCAGAAGAAGGTTAGCCCATAAATTAACACTGAGGTGAGCCATACACGAAAACGCCTTGCCTCCGGACTGCAACAGACTGGCAAGCAAGGATGCACTCACCAACCCTTCTGGGGACCTGTCAGAAGCTATCTTGGCAATGACCACAGACCAGAAGTCCAGCCAAGAAACTGTCTGCAACATGGAGGCTGTCATAGATTCCAATGCTGAGGCATCTTGCGGAGACATGGATGGAGCCACTGACCTCACCTGCTCCAAAGTCAATCCCGGCTTCAGGCGAATGACGTCTGGGTTAAGATGGCACGACATCAAAACTGCAGAGTTCGTAGCATAGTACTTCCTATGTCTCGGAAGAGGCTGGGGTAGTAGCTTGGCAGAGCCCCTAGAGCGAAGCGAACCGTCCCGGTCCAAAACAGAGGCGTTAACCTGATGCAAGACAGACTGGATGTGCCCCGACAAGGGAAGCTGAAGAGATGATTTGGGATCCTGTGTAGCTCCCACCAAGGCTTCCAAGCAAGAAGGAGTGTAAGGTAACCAAGCCTGAGTCTTACTTTCCAAATTGTTGAACCCACGAATGAGATCGACAACTTCTGAAAAGGAAGACAAAAACTCTTGTGTGTCTGCCTCCTCCTGCTCCGGCAACGGACACCGACAACAAGAAGGATGTGTAGGCTCCTCTAGGGCACTTTCCCAATTAAAATTAACGGAAGGATCAGCAGTCAAACAGCCCGAAACACCAACTAACCTGTCTGGGCTGGGTCCACGCGTTGGCTCCCGAGACGAATCTACTATAACAATAGGAACATCACTACGTACTCCTCCAACATATGACTCATTAACATGTCCGTGAATGGCGATGGGCGTGGCAGACGTACGAACGTGAGTTGAAGAGGAATCTCGAACACTCGAGATCAAAGGAGAATCCCCCAGAGTCAAACTCTTGGAAGCACCAGAGAGAGAAGCAAACAAACACTCCTGCTGCACCAACTCCGTGCTCACCACCTTCGACCTCTTGACAGGCGCCTTGAGATCCTTACAGTGATGAATAGGCCTTGGAGAAGAAGGAGCACTTGCATCATATGCACGGACAGGGGAGGCTGCAATATGCTTGCAATGTGCATGGATGGGGGAGGTTGCAACATGCTCACAATGTGCACGGACGGGGGAGGTTGCAACATGCCCGTAATTCGATGCAGAGGACGAAGCAGTCACTCCAGATTGCATAAGAGAAGATACACTAACACTCCGAAACACCAACACTCTCAAGAACATGTCCGCATTGTTCCTCCCTCGTAGGCGAAGAAAGAGCATAGTCCTTAGCCTTCCAACGCTTCATATGCCGACGTGGCGTAGAGGGGGAAGAGGGAGAGGAAGACAGCACTGGTTTCTTATGCGATCTCTTCGCAAGAAGCGGGGACGAAGCAACATGTTTCCTTCCAGTCCTCCCAACCGACAAGGCAGCCAACTTATCATCCAAAACAGAGTCCAACCTCTTAAGCATTCTGCACTGAAATGGTAACCGAGAGTAAAAGAGTTTTGAAGGAATAATAGGAGGAAAACCTCGCTGTTGCATTATGAAACCACTGTTAGGAGAGGGTGGAAAGGAAGATAGAAAAAAAAGAGAGAATATACATAAGTGGTGGTACAGTAACAGTGAAAGCTGCCTCTTATAAAGCACCACCATGCATAACTTCAGCTCTACCACCATTATCAGCTGTAGACTTTAAATAAATGCTGGTGGCATACCATTCAAAAGATTGAAGTTGTGTCAACATAATGGGATATATGAAAGCGCCATACAAACTAAAATAAGGATGTGAGGTCTTCGTAAAATATGTTTTCAAGGCAGTTCTTAAATCCAATATGAAGTCTACTCGCATCCAGTCCCTTTTGTCTCCGGCATCGAGACCACGTCCTTCACAGCCTTCCCAGCACTCATTTGAACAATATTAGTGTATATATGTAATGTTTATTGATATTACTCAAGATTGTAGTTGTAATCAGCACAATGAAACAACATTTTGTTGCCTATATTAGTGAAAGTATGACGTCTTATTCCCAGGGTCATGGTTTGAACTGAAATGCATTTTTACCTTGTAATCAGTGGTTTTATCCTTACTACCATTACAACTGAAACTCCACAATGCTTATTTGATTGTAATTATATAAATTTTGTTCTTAATTCACTCAAAATTGCACTTGAAATACATTGTGTGTTTGGTGATAGTGAAGCCATGGCGGGAACAATTTTTGTCTTAATGTACAGGGTGTCCAAAAAGGCCCAGTTTACCATTACAAATATTTATAGCTCAGAAACCATATAACACAGAGTAATGCAGTTTTTTGTAGAATAAAGTGCTCTGAATGTAAACTTTCATGTAGAACATTTTACAAAAAACTACATTACTCTGTGTTATATGGTTTCTGAGCAATAAATACCTTTAATGGTATTGGGACTTTATGGACACCCTGTATGTACATCTGACTGCCAAAAGCACCGGCGAGCAGACGACAGATTAGTGAATTGTTTATGACAAAACTTTTTAAATTTTTTTATAGCACTTTTCATTGATTAAAGTCTATATTACTATTTTTATTTTTATATTTTTAATAATAGTACCTATGCCTAAAATAAATGTAACCTTTAATGTTTGCATGCAAGGAATGGCAAAATTTCATCGTTGCCAATTTACTGGAGCTTCACACATACAACGATGCATTTACAACCTGTTTCCATGAATTCTAGTTGTTACAGTATTGCAATAATGATAAAATTGCTCAAATATTTATTTATATATGCTGCAAATAGCTATACTAACTTCATTTATATTCATGGTTTAGTGTAAGTCTTATACCCAGTTTGGAGTGTAAACACATACCAATTGGAAACACTGATAAAAAATAGGAAAGAACAAACAACAACATTGTAGCTACTGCTCACAGCAAAACTGATGACATTTGTGTCAGGAATCTAGTTACTTTTTCAACAACGAATATTTACAAATTAATTATCATGAATACGTAATAAATTTATGTAATTCATAACCTTGCACTAATGTTGCAATTATTTATTTCAAAATTATCTAGTGCACTCTTCTTCTTCTTCTTCCTCGCGAGTTTCCTTGGACTCGAGGACGATCTTCGTCATAGTTTAAGATTGTTGTGAAGTGTGTGTCCCAGCGTCTATGGGTAAGAGTGGTGTGTGGCTTTAGCACAGGAAATGGAAAGTTTATCGACACAAATGACTCCGCAAACATCGAAATGGTGTCAATCTTCTACACGTTAAGGTGTTTTAAGTAAAATTTTCAAAAGCATCATGGAGGCGTTATGGAGGTAAGTTTGCACTGTGCATGGCTAGACTTTCATTAACCTGTTTAATCTTAAATTATGACATAATTTTGTACTTTGGGAGAAAACTCTTATTTTAAGAGGAAAGTAGAGGTCTCGAGATGTTGCTTCCACGACCGATGACTCGTGACTGGTGTCCAGCTCTGTGTCAGGATGTGTTAAAGTACTTTTTCTGGAAGGTGGGTCAACAAGCGGGCAAGACTGCTCCAGGTAGTCCACACGGTTGCTTACCTTACACCCTATTCTGTGTTCAGTTAATAAAATTTCCAGTAGGCTAAACAAATCTCTGTAGGGCCCTTCCTTAGAATTACTGATAGGCTGTAGGGTAAGTAGGCTACTACCTAATTATAGGTACTAGTCGGGGTTCTTTATAGAATATTACCAAACAATAAGCCCCTAATCTGTGATTAGCCAAGTTCCCTTGGTGTACTTTTTGAGGTTACCTTTGGCCCTATGTCGACTGCTTAGGTAGGCTATAGGCTATACTATAGGTAGGTATAATCCAGCCAGGCCATAATTTGGCTAGCCTAGGTCTACCTCAATCAAGCAGCCTACAACTTACTAGGTACTAGGTAGTTAAGTACTACTACCTTACTACTAGCCTAGGTAGCTACTAGGTACACTGCAATTCTGGTTCCGTTAACAATGAACGAGCTACCTACCTAGAATCTTTAATAGGCTAGATAGCCTATACTAGGTAGGTAGGTACAATGCACGCACCTTAAAATCACACTATTAATTAATGTAAATTACCTGAAAAATACACTAAGGACAAGTATATACCTATAGCTAGGTAATCAGAATCATCTCCAAAAACAGGGGCTAGACTGGCCAAGCAACTTGACATGGCACAGATTGGTCGACGATATTCTTCCCCAAAATTTTACGTCTTTAGATATAAACATGTCGTGATGACAAAGGCTTCGCATCGATATCTCATGATCACAAATCAACCCATAAAAGAGAAACACGTAGTTTAAAAAACAAAAGGAAAATTTGCTCACCTTACACGACTTTACGTGGCACAACCCATCAGCAAAACATCTGACAACACCGGCGTTCGAGTCTTTTGATATCGGATTAAGAATGGCAAAATAATTTAAGAAATCTATTTACGGCCAAATCAACTATATTTCTTTATTATATAATATTTTTTACATTTTATTATGTTGTCTAAATTTTATTCAATCACAAATACTCAACAGTCGTAAAAACAGAATAGCAAAAACTGTTTCACGGGAAACGAACACTGGTCCAAATCCACTAAGTAAGTGTTCTAAGGAAAGTGGGAAATACGGGTCAATGATTTACTATCAGTAATTCTTATATATTGTGAGACACGATGTCATTATACAATTTACCTTACTGTAGCTATGTATGCCTACCAGAAAAAATTGCACAAATACTTATCTCAGATATATGTAAGTTATATTATCGTTTGTTTGCCAGGTAATCGCTCATCACAAAATCTTAATTTTCATAGCATTACTTTGCATATTTGAGATAAAATTGATTTCCCATTCAAGTTGAAGTATTCAAACAGAATGTTGCAATGTATGTGTACTTTCTTCTAAAGTAAATGGGGTAGTATCAAGTTACGAAACATTGTACTACGTACAGTACGCAGTGGACATATACATTGAGTAGATGTTCTTGCAAATCCATCTAACATCTTTGTTGGTCGTCTTAGTTCAGAGGTCCATATCAAGCTTCTTTGTAGTGGAATTGTAGTTACCTGAGGTTAACTAGAGCAAGAAGATAAAT
Organism: Macrobrachium nipponense; assembly: GCF_015104395.2. Lineage (NCBI taxonomy): Eukaryota > Metazoa > Arthropoda > Malacostraca > Decapoda > Palaemonidae > Macrobrachium > Macrobrachium nipponense. The sequence goes on from NC_087206.1 coordinate 30,060,777, forward strand.
AAACACTACGCTTTTATATATAGAACATATACATCCAGTCATGCATGCATACATACATAGTACACACACACACATATATATAGTATATATATTATATATATATATATATATATAATATATATATATATATATATATATAACTACTTTAACGCCATTTATCTTCAATGAATTAAGATATTGTCTTTTGGTCGAGGATCTGGAGTAGTGGACTACTATCAGAGCAGTAGTTCTACAGCTTCAGAAAATGTACCATTAAACATCTGTCTCTTGATCAGTTGGATTTGTCTCATTTGACATAAACTAGCCAGGTAAGTTACTCTCTGGGTAGATCTCGGTATGCTGAACAAGTTTGATTCTATGCACTTTGTCATTTGGAGTTATTCTTAATTAAATGTAGGCGCGTCCCGCGAATAAACAAACACCCTCAATCTAGTTCAAAGAATATTTTTTAAAGTCGTCGAATTACGGCCTGGAACCCCGAGGTTACTCATAAATTCCAATTGCACCCGAGGAGGTATGAAATAATCTTGACTAACACATTAGAAACTGCTGCACAACATTATTATATATATATATATATATATATATATATATATATATATATATATATATATATATATAATATAGATATATCTATATATATATATATATTTATATATATATATATATATATATATATATATATAGGCAGGATATATTAATAATCAGTGGTTGTTTGCCCCAGACTTAGTAAGAAAAAGACTTCAGCTTTTCTAGCTTAGTTCCCGTTATCAAAATTGTTTATTAGAAAACCAGCTCAACTCATTATGGAGGGTGAGCTTAAAAGTTTTGAGAAATGTCAACTTCAACGTTAGTCCTATTTAAGATTAGTGTCATATATGCCCAAGTTGTGGGGCTTCTTTTTACTCACTCTAGCCTTTCTCCAGAGGGAAATTATAATAATTATTATATTAATATCCCCTTTTTTCCTTATCCAGCATATCATCATAAGAATTTCCGGAATTTGGTACTCGACAGAGTTTTGGCAAAGATAATAATCCCTGATTACCTTGTTTTCGGAATTTCAATCGTTGTAACGAGTAGCAGTCTGAAATAGGGTTTCTGCCATTGGTCTTTAGAATATTATGGAATGGGAATGGATTTTTTTCAGAATCGAAGAGTGCTGTAGAAATCTAGAATATGTTTTTGGAATCGGTAATCTGTAGCAGGAACCATTATTGTTGGAATCAAGAATCTTTTGTAGGAATCAGTGATTTATTGTTGCAGTAAGAAATCTGTCGATTGGGATTAAGAGCAGGTTGTCTATTTCCAAGCAGAAAGAATGATTGAGTGATACAGCTTCTGACTCAAACTTATTTTGCTAGGTCTGTGGTTGGCACCCACCGCAGAGAGAGTATGTACCTAGTCCTAGACCGTGTCTATATCTATAGCTGTACCATTCAGCAACAGCGTATTGTCTATCAGAGCAAGAAGTGGTTACTTCTTTAACCACTCCCAGTTAAGGCCATTGATGTGACTTTTTCCCTTCGCAAGACAAAAAAAAAAAAAAAAACGTTGTAAAACCAGATTGTGAGTTAGAGGACGTTCTCTAGAGCCACCACAGCGTGTGAAAACAGCTGTTATGACAAAAGACAATACATAGAAGGAATTACACTTGGTATTATTCACCAGAAAGTAATTGCTCTCAGGGAATATATTATTATTATTATTTATATATAATATATATTATACGATCAAAAGTAACACATAAGATTGTATATCAAGAGCCAGCAGGAAAAAATGAGGTGTATCAAGAATATACGAAAGCGCTAGGTACTGCTGCTTTTAATTTCCCCTGCTGGTTTGATTAGATATATATATATATATATATATATATATATATATATATATATATATATATGTGTGTGTGTGTGTGTGTGTGTGTGTGTGTGTGTATTATGTATGTATGCATGTATGTATGTATGTGCGTGTGTGTGTGTGTGTATTACCCTACACTGTAGTTTCATCTTTGGAGGGGCTTGTGCTGCAAGTCTTTCGAGGTGAGATTGCAACCTCCACGCCCTTTTTCTTGATCCTAGTAGAGTTTGTTATCCATTTACAGCTGGATGAACTGGTGGGTATGTTGGGCGCGATCTTTTCCCTAGCAAGCTTAAATTGAGCTTGACACCACTTGGCTACTGCATTACTAGGATCAACTTTCAACTGGGAAACTTCTGTCTGGGTAAAATAGTGTTTTACTGAAATAAAAACGAAAAAGGAGAACATTCCAGTGTCCATTTTGTTTAAAATAATGATCATGTAAACCGGAATTATGAGTTAAGAATAATGGATTGATGTACGTTGCAGTGACGCATAGATATCTTAGCGTTTTTTAGTTGAAAAATATATGGCTATATGCATGCAGAAAAAAAAGTGTATGAAAGGAATAATCCATGTATGTATTTAGACATAAATTTATGGTAAGATTGTATTGGAAAAATGTTAATCATAATTACAATTATGAGCTTGCTCCTTTTTCTACACTTGTAGAAAGACCCGCATGTTGGGATGGCATGAAGTAATACCCTCTTCAGCCTCCTGAAGGAATGCTGGTGCTTGGGAGTCATCATAATGTTTATCGGAAGACCTTGTGTTTCTCCGTTACAGTGACGCACTCTCATAACATAATTATCCTCAAAATATATTATTAATTACTCTTAGAATAATTTGTCTCCAGAGAATTCATTCTTTCCAACGAATACTTACACGCTGGGTGCTTACAAATCTGAAAATTAGTGTATCTAGGACATTTAAAAGTTGCATTAAAAAAAAATTAAAATTTTTTCCAGGTAACAGGAGTTTTTTCGACTATACAGTGTATCATTTTTGCACACTACATTAACACACACACACACACACACACACACACACACACACACACACACATATATATTATATATAGTTATATATATAATATATATATATATAATATATATATATATCTATATATATATATATATATAATGCGGTTGTCTGCTGTGATAGTCTTCTTGTGTGGCAGTTTCTACTTGTCCGGGTGCCAGACCCCGTGCCCACTTTGATTATGCGGGGCAACAGTATTATTCACAAGGCAAGGGTATAACAATACTTTCGGTATCAGGAAAGAGTACAGTAGGATTTTGATCGCTAAGTAAGACATATGACAGAGTGAGTGACAGGGGAAGAAAAATGGGAGCCTATATACAAAGAAGACAGCGTGTGTGGATGTGTTGGTTAAGAGGCAATTTTTGTCAAGAAGTTTAGAAGTGACTCGGATAAAAAGGGCTGCCATAGGCTTATTTGGACATAGAATTGGTAAGAAAGGGGGAGATGAAGACCTGGAAAGGGCTTTAGATGACGTAATGAAATACTGGAACGGAAGGACCTTATATCCTGGGGCTCGAGACCCCGTGAAGGCCTGGGGAGAATGACTTAGTGTGTAGAGGAGTTTTGACATGCTAATGATAAGTCTTGTGTTGTAAGTGTATGAAAAGGCTGATATTTTGGACATTACTGCACGGGGAGTTCATCAGTGATTCAGCACTTTTAAGTTGAGTCATGCGTACATACAAACTTATGCCTAGGATTAATATAATTCTTACAAAAACCATCGAGAGGAATTCTGGACGAACTGCATGAGATACATTTAGGTTCCCTCCAAGATTTCCGGACAATTTTAATCTAAGTGCGATGGCATTCTTCGTTCACTGTTACTTCCTTCTTCTGTTTCCCTGACTTCTGTTCTTTCTCTTAGTGCTGGGCTTCCTAACCCAAGGGCTTCTGCATAAAAAAAAAAAAATTAAAGATAACTTGGACAGTTTTTTTTTTTTTTTTTTTTTAGCATCACTCGCTTAGAGGCGAGGAAGTAATGCACATTCTCTTACGACGTAAATGAAGGTTGATTAATTGTGCACATTGACTGTAATCATGTGTTTGATTTACTCTTGCTTCCCTCCTATGATTCAAGATATTGAGATCATAATTTACAGAGAGAAAGAGAGAGTGGGGAAAGTGAGCTGGTATCTAAATTAACGAGAAAGAGAGGAAGTAGATGAAAAGTATTGTGTATGCTAGCGTTGAACACCACACGAACAAAGTGCTTGTGAGTTAACTAGACAATGACTCAGCCTAGCATAAATCGTCGTTTTGTCGTGAAAACGATTAATGCTGAGTTATATAACTTCCATACAAAGCACGCATTAGTTCGAAATACAAGCACGTGAAAATGTGGCATCTGTCCCCACCCACAGTCACACGGCAGTGCATAACCTATTCTAGTACCCTGCCCTAGGGTGGGGGGGGGAGCTTGGGTCCCCACCCGACAAACTCCCCTTCCGCAAGAGGACCCACCATACATGGAACGCGTTGCTCTACCCTCCGGAACCTACATACATGGGCATGCAGCTGTTGTGACGCCCAACTTTGCGCCCTTGATAACCCTTAATAGTCCTCAGGGCATTTTCGTCTCTGCTCACAGCATACAGAAACCGCTTGGGATTAACCGAGGGTGCTATGAATCATCCAACAGCGCTTTTGTTTTGATTACAGAAATCGTAGTAACTACAACACTTGATTTCGCGTGCGGATCGATTCGCTCTGAACACGCTAGATCACTCGCCACAGATCACTTTTTGTTGATGCGAACACAAGGTCAGGAATTGTTAAACGAATTCACCAACGAAGCTTGCAAGAATATCTAAGGGACGATATAGACCATGTAAAGTCTCTGAAGGGAAAGTTTAAAAGGAATAAATTTAATAGATAAATCGTGGCGCAGTTGGCATGCAGCAAACTTCTAGTTTACCCAATAAGCCTAGCTGCTCAGAGGAATTTGGTCTTTATTCACTGCATCGTAAAAACATGTACGATGTAAATTTTAGATTAGTCTTCATCGTCTGATAAATGTTTTCAGTAACTGGCAACTTTTACCACTGTAGGCCCAATGCAGGAAGTAGATGGTTATTATTGAAGGCTAAAGCGAGTCGGCTGACTGATGCAATTTGTGAGCGTAAATACCAGTTTGGTATTTCGAAGCGGGAAGTTTAAAAGGACTCTCTCTCTCTCTCTCTCTCTCTCTCTCTCTCTCTCTCTCTCTCTCTCTCTCTCTCTCTCTCTCTCTCTCTCCTTTGCTAGTAACATAGCAACAGAACGATTAAATGTTTTATTCGTCTATTAATGTTTATTTCGCTTTCACGTACGAATGCAAATGCTCAGTTGAGATACTGTATATGACAACCCCCCCCCCCCCACCCCCCCCCCCGCTCTCTCTCTCTCTCTCTCTCTCTCTCTCTCTCTCTCTCTCTCTCTCTCTCTCTCTCTCTCACACACACACACAAGATGATGAAATTTTGAAAGGTTCATATTCTGGAAGGAAATATCCATAACTTTTCGATTCTTCATAGACCATTCCAAGAGAGAACGCACTATCCAGTACGTAGAAAATCCTTTAGAATTCGCCACGGGAATCCACATGCCGATGAGGTGAAAGAACTTCAGGCGTCAACGACCTGTATCTCTGGATTTATATGTAAATATTTGGATCAAACTAGACTTTGAAATACCCTCGGTGACTGATTATCGTCTTGCAGCGTTGCTTGATACATTTCCCAGTGAATTCTTTCATGCAGGTGACATACCGCGGGTAGGCAACATCCCAACGCTGGTTTTATCCATCTCTAGAACATTTAATCGATAGCTATACGGACTACGTAATATTTCCTTGAGTCTGGGGGCTCCTGGTCGTACGCAGATTTGTCAAAATACTGTAATAGATCCGACACATTCTCTGTTTAAATAATAACATAAGAAATAATCACTCGTGAATTTTGTAGCACTTGGCAGATTTACGATATCTGAAATCAAACAGCTATTCGTTGTGGAAAACTCTTATTGGTTCCGTGACCTGACTCGTGTGCATCGTTTTGGTTCGGAGTTAATGCCACTCGTTTTTCCTCCTCGCTTCTTTTTCATGAACCATCAGGACAAAGCAATTGATGATTAGGAATGAAGTTACAAATATCAGTCAGCTTTTACGATGAACCGGAACATTCCTCAAAAGTTATTTGAAGAGCTATGAAGAAAGATGAGCCAGAATTGAAGCCGCGCTATCTCAACAGTCAGGACCACAAGCTGTATCGTTGGAATTCATTTAACTAACAACAAATGTGAATGCGATCGAGTTACTGAGTAGGGCGTAAATTGAGACCATTAAAAGTAATTAGTTACATACATAGAATGAGGATTCAAGGTGTTCTTGTGATCACGGCTTATCCGTATACAAATAATGTTAATGGACAGGTATAATAGCGACAATTTTCAAGACGGGAGTTGTAATTCAATATTATTTTGTTATAATACGAGCTTGTATTGTTTATACACAACCCTCTATTACTATAGTTTCTCGTTCTTCTCAATTATTCATGTAGCATACTGGCTGCAACTGACAATTGAGGCAAAATGTTCTAGCTATGTTTGATCATTAAAATTATCTATTTATAGTTAACATTCATTTGCTAAATTTCACATATCTTGTGAAGAAGTTACTTATACAGACAAACAAGTGAACTTTCCTGGTCACTCAAGAACCAAGAGCCTTTGCCGGTACTAAGACTGAATTAAAAGTTGAAAGCAACCGGCATGTGTTTAGCTGTGTAGATTAAATTCTATTCTGATATGGGACAACAGGCCGCAACAAATTCTTATTAATGACATTAGATAAATGCCTAGCTCTGATATATTCTAATGACAGTATATATGCATGTGGAGCGGTAAGTTATATTCTATCAGATTTATTTGCCTTTCAGCCAGCCTTACACACTATGTCACATTGTTTCATATGAAAATAAATGAATTTGCTTTGGGTAGGCAAAAGGCTTGCACGCAGGAAAAACATCTTTCATTAATTATTTTCATCACATTAGACACACTTTGTAATGAAAATGAATTAGGCACCGAATGAGAAGCAACGCGAAAGACTACTTGGCACGGTTTAACATTTTGAAAGTGTGGCGGGAAGAGCGAGCCAACATTCATTTGTTCTTCTTGGTGTATGATGGTCATGATGTCATCAATCCACATATGACGTCATCTAAACCCTTTGGGAAAGCTGCTGTGTGTATCCGTCTCGTCCAGTTTTAGGAAGCGATTATTGAGTGTTGAGCTGTGCACAGCGTGAGAAGCGTAGTGAATATATCAAATAAACGTAAGAAAGATGTCTACGCCAGCGAGGAGACGACTTATGAGGGATTTTAAGAGGTGAGAGACCAAGAAAATTGTTCGGGATTTAATACATCAGCTGACGACGACCTTCGTCGTTTCTGCTTCTTCCTTTTAAGATGGTGTGGGATTTATTATGGCCGCCCCTTCAGTGTTACCCACAGATTTTGCTTACATGACTGAATACATTTGTGCGTAAAGTGTTAATGTTCATTTTAGATGCGTTCAAACCTAGAATGGATTGGCAATTGACGTATTTGTCTAATGGAGGGGTGACTAGACTTTTCCTCCTGGTTATATTCGTTTGTCGCCCCCTTTTTTATTCATTTCCGCGTTTGCCTGATTACGTGTTGTGCTACTCGAAACTGGCCGAATTTCATATTTGAAAAGACAATTGTATGAAATTTCCATTGGAATGTCAACGAGGGAAAAGTAGTCGCCATCAAGTACAGCGACGACTTCTGGTCCTTTGTTTTTGCTTCTAAAAATACAGTCATGACGTCGCTGGAGGAGGACATTTTATTATGAATTTGGGGTTCTGGTGCGTGTATGGGGATTTCCCCTCCGTCATTGGTCTAACTTTTAGAAAGTATTGCGTGTGCACACGAAGGATTTGTGGAAGGCATTTCTCCTCCGTTAATACACAGCGAGAGGTTCTCGTAATTATCGAAGGTCGGACTCGGGACGTCCCACCAGTGGTTGACTCAACGTATTTTTCCAAGTGTTGCAATGTGTGGCGTAATGTTATGCAATTACAACAACACTTCGATTCTTGTTGCTTGTAATCCACCTACTGGCTGGAATTTTTGTAGTTGCTTGTTATAGATTACTAGCAAGAATTTTAATTGATGCTTATAATAGGTATTTCTGGCTGGATTTTTTTCTTACCTATTTTTGTTTGTTATTAATTACCTACAGCTGGGAATTTTTGTTACATGTAGTAATTTGAGGCAACAGGCTGGAGTTCTCTAACTGTTGCTTGAAATTCTGGTTGGAATTTTCAGAGGATTTGTAGCCTGCCAGTAGCTAACCTGTTATATTTTCTAAATGTTATTTTGAAATAGGTACTACGTATAGATAAGGCCTGCCTAATTAGCCCATTACAGTGGTAGTTTAACTTTCCCAAAGTGTGAAATATACATATCAGGGTGCTTAGGTCTTGTGAAGTGCTGTTGAAAATACAAATTTCCCCCTGACCTACATAGGACACTGGTATTTTTAGTAAATAGTAGCCTATTCTTAATGAGATTTTAACTGGTTTATGTTTTTGATAATTTTGAGCATTTTGAAAATTTTTCCATTGATTTTTGGCATAACTATGCCGTTCATTTATGGTGAAATTAAAATCCAGCATTGCTTTCTGCAGACACCTAGACCTGTAATATAAGTAGAGCGAATGGTCACATGCAGATTGTGCTTCTGAGGCTTTTTTAAGATAAGACATTTAAGAATTGGCAAAGGAAACCAGATGAAAAAAATAACTCCCGGAGTAATCTTCAAACCTATGAAACCAGTTCCTTAAACTTGATGCATATTGTTCCGTTAAACTGATAATCAAACTAATTTTCCTTGACAAATAATTGTCCAGAACTAAGGAGGTATGTGATTAAATTGTGTAATATGAATTGTAGAATTCTGTGGTTTGATATATATCTATAAGGACGGTATTGTTCAACAGATTAAATGCAAAATAATTACAAGAAAATAGTATCATAACCCATTGGAGAAAAAGTAGAAAGTGAAGTATATCTTAGTTTAACCAGACCACTGAGCTGATTAACAGCTTTCATAGGCTGGCACGAAGGATTAGATTTTTATTTACATGGCTAGGAACCAATTGGTTACTTAGCTACAGGACCTATAGCTTATTGTGGGATCCAAACCACATTATATCAAGAAATGAATTTCTAAGCAGAAACAAATTCTTTTATTTCTGTATTGGCAGTGGAGAAAAAGTAAAGTTATATGTACTACACTAATTAAGGAATCTGTGCCATAGTCTTTGAAAACTAGTAAACTTGAATATAAGCTTCTTGTAAATTGGGTGAATTTCTTTCCTTCTATGCAAGCACCCTAGTTGGTAACTCAAGATGATAAACCATATACAGTTTTAATGTAGTGATGGGACAGTGGGCAGCAAAAGTATCATAATGTAGGCCATGGCTGACCAGCTGAAACTTGCAGTGCCTTACTTAGCTTTTACTAATACTAAAGGTATGGTTTGTGGGTCCTATTGTTGATGAAAGAATTGAAGTTGTCTGCCTTGGAACCTCTCCTTAAGGAAGAGGGGTACAACTAGTCATGAGAAGGTGGGACTGAATCATTTTTTTATTCTTTGCATTCACTCAGTGTGCCGCCTTAGCCCACTCACATTTGGTAACACTTTTTTTTTTAAGATTGCAAAGATTTTATAAAATTTATAAATTCTTACATTGGAAGTATTAATTTTCAAAACTTTTCAGCTTATGATAGTCGATAAAATGGCTGCCATTGTACTGGATAAGGAATATGAAACACTTTCCAGTAAATGTTGCCTCCTAGATACCATTGAAATATACAAGAATGCCAGTTTATTAGATTTTCCTTGAGCTGAATGAACATTTAGGTGCACCTAGTTGATCAAGGCCAACTTTATATGCAAACCCTTGGTCTTTATGTAGGAGATTTGCCTTCAGCACAAGCTGGTATAGCTCTTATTTTTGTCTGAAGTTATTTTCACGCAAACATCTAGAGAGAAAAAAAGGATATTTTAATGCGAGTTATAAATTAAGCTGTGTTAAGAGTTGGCTAAATATACGTAGGTAAGGTCGGCTGAGGAAATTGCAGGGTTAGGCTTTGGTTTTTGGGTAGCCCAGCTGATGTTATTCCTATTACTATTTTCTTAACCAAATTTTGTAGTTTCACACTTTGAGGGTGTTAAGAGTAGACATTGGCTGAGGTTCCTTTATAACTTTATGTACAGTAGTATGCAATGTGTGAGTTTTACAGATAGTTACCTTAAATTAACAGAAGGGTAGGTTACAGTACTCCCAGTAGTTTTGATTCAAATTGCTACTGTTGTTAATTGAATTTGTATTAGTAGTCTGATATTTGTTAAATATGGCTTTCTTCATTCCTCCATCCTTTAAAAGTGCTACCCTACCACAGAAGTATCTTAGGTGTCTAGTATGAAGAAAATCTGCTATCAAATGTTTGAGTTGGTTACCGATCATTGCTGCCGTTAAATCAAATTAAATTTTATAAAACTTACTGAAAGAAGGAATGTGGATGATGGTTATGGTAACAGAGCAGTTTATTTCATAAATGTGTTGGCACACATTCACATTTTCTGTTATTCTTTTGCAACGTGATACCCAAGTTCATCAAAGCAGCCAGCAGTGAAGGCAAAAGTGGATAACTTTTGTGCAGTAAAAATCCACGTTCCCAGCTGACAATAATATAATTCAATTCTGTACAATGAAGCTGGTACGGTTAGGGTGTTATATTTTAACATCAAGGTGTAAGTTCATCCTTTTCTAAAACAAATCTATGAAAAACTTTCATTTGTCCTGTAGGCATAAAATTGTAATTATTCACAGAAAGGGATAGTAAATGTAGTGTAAAAGTAATTTGGGCTGTGTGACAGCCTGAGCCCCGTTTGGTGCCACATTGTTGGCACAGCATTACAAGATGCCTCCCAAAAATTTTGTGTGGCAATGCCTTAACAAACTTTATGAATTTACAGTACTCCTGGTAAGGCTGGTGTTAGTGAAGTTTTAAGTGAAAGTGCTGGACAGTAATTACAAATTTGAGAGCCGTAGTGATGTGGTTAGTTGGGATAGAAAGTCTCACTGCTTTTGACATTTAAGATTTGTAACGACTGTTAATTGGTTTGCAGATTGCCATGTTTTAGGTAACTGAAAAATGGGAGCTATTCTTTCACACTATCCTTTCGTTGAATTACGTAGAGGATATAGATAACCCATGCTACGTATGAATATCAGATTAAAATTTTTTAATTAGATGCATGGTAAATTGTGTAAATAAAACAAGTTTACAAGATAAGTAGAGCAGATTTTTTTTATCATATTCCCTGGAGAAGGAGTGCTGCTTAGGATGCCTTGTTTAGTTCACCTTAGGCAGCGCTAAGTTTTTCAAGGTTCTTTGGCCTCATGGTGCATTGAGTTTTTTAAACCCATTCCTGTAGACTTTCCCCAGATGGCATTCCAGATTTAATGAACATTGGTCAATTTATTGAGTATCACACTTGAGTACATAGTATTCACCACCAGTTAGGCTGTTATTTTTATTAAGACATTTATGGCGAAGAGTGATTATATTTAGGAGATTTCATTATTTGATATGTACAGCGTACAGCAATTTCTTTTATGTGTATAACTAGTAAATTTACTTTGTAATTTCACTATTTCCCTTTCACTTAATACATATTTTGCACATTTTATTGCTTAGTTTGTTGTATGTATGCTGAAAAGTGCACAAATATAACTAGTGTGGTAAAGGAAAATTTCTGAACAGATGTTAATCATAGTTGAAAATTTTAGTAGTTATTGTAGGGTACTGTGGAGTTTTCGTAGGTAGTGCTTTTATAGTAAATCATTGTCATTTCACATTGTTGTGTTGGGTATTTTTGATGAGTTCTCCCCACTTTTGTGTCTCATCCCTTATGCTCTGATTCCATTCATTCTTTGTCACTGGTTGACTTTTCATTACCACAAATCTGACTGCAAATTACTCCTGTCCATTTTATGCTCAGATTGTAAATAAATAATGCAGTTTTAGATTTTCTCCTTTTACTGTTACTGATATTAGATGCAAGCAAACATATGTAGTATACAGAAATTTTGTATGAAAATTCGTAAAGTAACTAAGTCTACGGGCACGACCAGCCTTGTTTCACGAGCAGAACCAGCTCCGTTTCAGGGAATCCCCTCTCAACCCCACCCCCACCCCCTTCAGAGGGAGTGGGGGAAGTAGGATGAAACCCCATTATAAACCACCTTAGGGGTCCCCACCATAACCCTGCCAAGTTTCATGGCCATGATTGAATAACAGATGGATGGACAGACATTATGCCCAGTATGGTAAGATTTGTACTACATACCATATTCTAGCATTAATAGTGTTCACATTGAATGAAAGTATAGTACATATATGCAGTACAGTTCAGTTAGCTGTAATCGAACACTAGTAGATACATTAATTTATTATAGTAATTTTAAAATATCTATATGGTTTGGAATGTGATGAGAAGAGATGAGGAACAATTAATTAGAAAAGTAATAGATATGGAAGAAATATGACAGACCTGTTGGAAGGCGCAAGAAGTCGTTGGGAAAGGAGCTATAGGACAAAAGAGAGTGGAGAGAACTTAATGCACACCTAACCCCCATAAAGGAAAGTGCTTAAGTAGGTAAGTAGGTTTGTGAAATCACGTAAATTGTATGTTGGGATTAGAGTCATTACCTTCCTTGAGCACCTGCCGTGCCTTTGAGTTCTTCTCCATTGAAGACCACCTTGAGTGATGTCCTTTGGGGACACCTACCTCTACTTCATCCATGGTTGGCCTGGGAGAGGATGGAAGAGCCCTGGGTTATGAGAGGGTGAAGAGGCACATTGTTCTTCCCCTCCTCTTCCATATATATACTCCTGCTGTTATTCTCTCCCCCCTCACACCACCATCACCTTTGCCTTCCTCATCTGTAGAAAAGCAGATGTGTTGGATTATAATTGTGGAAGCAGGTAACCATTAATTACTCAGAATATACTGAGGAATTACTGGACTCGTCTCGATCTTTTCAAGTCTAAAGTCCTTCAAAAGACGAGCAAACCTACCAATCCAGAAGAAATGGGAACCCAGGAAGATCCTCAATAGTGAGTTTTTCTCCAGAACAGATTTTATAGAGGAACAGTCGGAGACCTCGAGGAAATGAGATGAACTGAAGGCTCTGGTATTTGGAAAAAGTTCTCTGGTAGGTGCATATTTGTAGGAGTGTATGATAGATGAGCATACACCTTGTCTAAGAGAATGTGTGTTTCAGAAGTTCATATGGTTTGGGGTTGGAAGTTATGGTTGGTTGCCATATGTAAATTCTTCAGGATATTTTGTATTTCCTAGTTTTTCTGAACTCTACTTCATAGGCTGTAGCAGTTCAAGTCAGTCTGAAGAGGAAGTATTATGTACCTTTAATCTTTTCCATATACATAAGCAGGTTAACAGACAGGAATTAACTGATTTAAATCAAAGGGTCCTTTGGCCATTTTTCAATGTTAATTTAAATAGCATGCACTATTTATGAAGAGTTGTGACATTACATCCAAAAGGAAATTTATTTTGTCTGAGAAAAATTAATCCCTTGGCCTGCTTAAGTCCAGATACCCACACATTATCATATCCTAAGAATTATATTTTATTTATAGACTACTATTTTTAGTCTAGAGATATATATTACTATTTATAGTCTTATCTATAGCATAGATTTTAGCTGGGGGAACAACTGATGATTGGCACAAAAGCTCATATCATGAGAAACACAAATGATGATTCATGTGTTCAAATGCAATACTTTTGATCTTTGATGCATTATCCTGAAAACTCAATACACTGCCTGTCCCCCTGTGCATAGGTGTTTCTCTCAGTTTTGTAAGTGTCAAGTTTGTTTCTTAAGTTTTAACATTGTTGAGGTTTTATGATTGTTTTTTCCTCTTATAGGCTTCAACAAGATCCCCCTGCTGGCGTGAGTGCTGCACCAACAGAGAACAATATAATGATATGGAATGCTGTTATATTTGGGTAAGTGTTCACAAGTAAATTGGCCATTTGCTGTATTTTATGTTGGGCTTCCAAGGCAGTTTATTATTATTATTATTATTTTTGTTCCCTGTACATGTGGAAATGCAAGTGTTAGTGTTTTTTGCTATTGGGACTGTGCAGTGATTGGTTGCCAGTGCTTTTTTGCTATTGGAATTGTGCAGTGGTTGGCAGATGATAGGTATTTTATGGTTCACATAGTATGATAGTTTGTAAGTAGTGAAATTCAAATCATGTTGTGTATACTTGCTTTAAGTAATTTTATTACATTGTGTGTTTGATAGAGAGAATCATAGATTAGGAGTTTGATTAATAACATGTACTGTCGGCCAACGAAGAATTGGCGTAGTTTCTTAATTCATTGTTCGTTATGGAAATATTGCCATATGCAGGTGCCAGATTATTTACTAAACAATAAAAATTTCCTTTCAGAGGTGCTATACTTGAAATTAATTACATTAGAATTGAGTAGACTTATTCAATGCATTAAAGATAATTATTTTGCAAAGTAAGGAAAATATATACCGATGGGTCCACGAATCCTAATTTTATTCTTAGCTCTAGCTTTGTGACAGCATAAGCATTTTGAAGTTGGCTTTGCTGCCGCTCGAGTCTTGACCCAACGTATCGTACCACACTGGGGTGTTGTCATTTCGTCTCCTACAGCCGATAAATAATACATTACGGCAATAACATTCTTTGATGATGTTTAATTAAACTAATTTTGTCCTTTGACCAATAAAATAATTTGCATGACACATTTAGTGGGCTTAAATTTGACTTCTGATTTTCACACATGATTTTTTATCAAAATCCTTGCATATCATCCTGTTTTATCTGGACATGTTGGAAAGCTGTGGGAGTCAAAACTGACGAATACATTAAGAGAGGCTTGCTTTCATTAAAGCTTTCTTGGGTTGATCTTTCTGTATCTATTCATTACTTCTAAATAGAAATTAATTAAAATTAGTTTCACATGTATGGCTAGACCTACTTCCATAAGCATATTATAAGTAGCTGAAAGGATAAGAAATATGAAAGGTAACGTTCTCGTTTAAGTCTCATATATGTTTTTTCTTCTTCTTCTTCAAGAAAAACCTTCTGCTTTAATCAGGGGTTGCTCTTTGACAGCTACAACAATCATACTGGGTATAACACAAGTGTGTGCAAATATTTTGGGGAATGAAAGATAAAGTAACTTTGAACAGAAAATATTTTATAAACATGCATTTTAAGGCTTCCGTTGTCGGTGCGGGAAATTTTAAAATAACCGTTATCATAAGTGATGATCTCACGCGATGGAGTTCGTAGCGAGAAGTCAGATCGAGTCGCCTGAGATGTGAAAGAGAGTCGAGGTGGCGTATAGGAGTGATGGAGGGAATAGGCTGATGTTAATAAAGTATCTCCCAATAAAATGTATTCTTTAGGTTTTGAAGAAAAAAAAAAAATGCAGGCATCATTGAATCTGTTTCCTTCCCTATCCGTGGTATTCACTGGCCACCGATAAAACACAAAACAAAAAGAGTAAGCCTAACTGAATATCTCATCCATCAAAGGTAAGCGCTTATTCATTAGACTTACTCATTAGAGACCTATCAAAGATTTCAAGTGTATTTTTAAAAATCTCTTCCTCTCCATCTAAAGTATTCATCAGACGCCATTCATAGGCGAGGAGCAAGTCATGATTCCTGGTTCAGTAATATCATGACGAGGCACTAGAATTCAAAATTCACAAATGAATGTTGCTCAGCAACATTTACACTACTGTATTGTCTTGCTCTCTTGTGGTGCTTCAAGTTCTGTGCAATGCTTCTTTGGCTAAAGACAAATGAGTGGTAGGATTTCTGTTTCTATGTGGAGTGCTTAGTGTGCATTGGTTCCTTTATACCCTAGTTGATAACTCTGCTTGTTGATGGTGGTTTATCTAAGTTATTGCTGACAAAGCTGTAAAAGATGGGAACAGGAGATTAACTGTCATTGGTACAGAAATCTTCAACTGACTATTAACTGTCATTGGTACAGAAATTTTAGACTAGTAGAAGTTAAGTATATTTTTGTTTAGCCAGAACAGTGAGTTGATTTACAGCTCTTCTAGGGCTGGCCCAAAGGATTAGATAGTTTTACATGGCTAGGAACCGATTGGTTACTTATCAATGGGACCTACAGCTTATTGTGGAATCAGAACTTACATTATATCAAGAAATGAATTTCTTATCACCGGAAATAAATTCCTCTGATTCTACGTTAGCAGAGTGGGGCACGAACTCTGGCTACCAAATCAGCAGGCAAGCACTCAACCGACTTGCTAACGAGGAACTTTGACTGGCAGAAACATGGGTACCAATGTCAGTCTGGCAATACCCATTTAGAACACATAAGTAAGAATTAAGACTGCATTGAAAAGCTGTGGCTTCTGCACAGTCATTCATAATCCATGCACATTAGAATTGTAGTAAGCTTAGAAGAAGCCAATATTTTGCCAAGGTTGGTGAACAGGAACATTCCAGATAAGTTGGGCAACATCATCATTGACTTTCTCTGCAATGGTATTGACCAACTCAAGAAGTCTGTCAATTGACAGAAACTAAATATTGATTGTTGATTGTGAGAGGGGTACAAGCAAAACTGCAGGTTTGGATATAACAGATTGGTTCAAAATTCTCACTAGTCATAAGCCCTTGCCGGCCACAGAGTACTCCCGACCATTGACAGGTAGGGAAAAAGGACTTACGTAACTCCAGGCCTCTTGTGTTTCTTCAGAGATACAAAAATACAATTGTACAGATGTAGAAGATATGAATATGAAATATTTATATGCACATGGTTAAATGAATGACATTCTGATACATAGCTTGGTATGATATCAAGAAGGTGATGACACATTATCAGAGATATTCAGCTAAAACATCATCTTGAGATTTTGTGTTTTCTTTCAACCTCGTGTTGACCACATGGTTCTTTCTCCGAGGTGAGAGCTTATTCATGGGCAGGTAAGCCATGTGCTTGAACTCTTGTACCTACATGATAATGATGTAAAAGAAACCGTTTTGTCTTCATTAACTATTATCATTTATTCTAATTGTTTGACCTCCATTCCTGGTTCATTTCTTCAGTCTTACTGTCCAGCCTCCCTTAACTGTTACTATCTAGTGCAATTGTGGGGTTTCCTCCAGGTCCACTTTTAGATCGATCTATTTTCTGGATCTCTCTCTTGCTCTCCAATCATTACAACTCTCTCTCTTTGGTGTCCTAAGTGCTAAATGGGTGAAAGTGCCCCAGTTCTTGGCTTGATAGCCTGAATTTCATAAAATCAAACTATTATTGTTGAGAAACTTAATGTTTTCAGAGCACAGTTTGTCTTGCTGAAAAGTGTTTTTAAAAACCTCCAAGGCAATATTATTGGAAGACTTCTGTTCTGTATTGTATTACATCAAAAAGTTAATTATTGCTGATACTTTGTCCCTTACATTAATAGACTTAGCTTTGCTTTTCAAACACTTTTACCCTCTGACCTGGAAAACAGCCTGTTATATAGGTGCTTGAGGTTCGTTCTAAGGAATTGCCCTTATGGGTGATTTTTTTCTTAGCTGAAAGCTTCATGAGCTGGTATCTAAAACCCTTTCTCTTTTAGCCCTTCATAATTATGGTTAGATAAAGTTTTATGCATCTTTGCAGTTTTATTGTGGTGCTTAGTGATGGTTTTAATTCAGTATTGGGACTAAAATTCAACGTATTCTACAACTTGGTGCTTATTAAAAGATGTCAGCACTATAGAATTTCATAACTTTCCTTGAATATTATGCTGATGTACAATCGGCAAGAAAAGTGAAGATACAGTTTTCATTAGCTTTCTTTCATTGAATTTCCCAGTTTTTTAGTGTGTCAATTTCTGATTATAGTACTACTTATCACAATGACAATATTTACTCATTTTCCTTTATGAACAGAAATATTATTGCATGATCATAACTGGTGATTGTAATTATTTTAGTTTCTAAAAATTTGTTTGTATTCCAAAGCATTTAAACTTAGCTGATGTCAATGGCGTTGATTCCGTGTAAGTTTCTATGATGTAAGGAGGAGCCCGAGAACTTCGAACAGGGGAGCAGAAGTCATTGGATGCTGGCTTACGTAACGGCTTTCACACCTAGATTACTTTGATGACATGGATTGAATGCTAGTTGCTGTTTACGAAGCTACTGTAATTAAAAATTAAATCTTTATCAAGGTTAAAGTAGTCTGTCAGTTCAAAGATTTTCTGGCTCCTATTACAAGCAGTTATTAGTTAGCCTACATGACTGCATTACTTTGCTGTTGATTGAAAGATATCCCAACACTAAAGCATTTTTAGCATTATACAAAACTTCAATTGTCTGTGCAATAGATATCAAGTTATTTGTGATGATACATATTTTTACTTAACAGCTTTTTTCACGAATGATTTGTGGATGAAAACCGATTTTCAAGAGGAAAGACTGTAGCGAGAGAGCAAGAATGGCCATACCGTAGCCTTTGGTTGAAATTTTCCACGTCTTTTTGCAATCTTTGAATGATACAGCAACTATTGAAATAAATCCTTATTAGGGTATGAATTTGTAGAAAATTAACTTCAATAGTATGGCCCTTTCAAATTTTATTTAGCGTATTGCAGCACAATCATTTATTGCTTTATTGTACCTTATGATTTCCAATTATATTATCCAAATTCTAAAACATTTTCTCATTAATTATGCTCCGTTTCCAATTACACGTGAATTTTAAGTCATTTTAGTGTCAAACATCACTTATGAGTAAGGTTTCATGGTAGGTTTTAAGAAGGATGATCAATATTCTACCTTGAACTGACATTACCAAACCAGCATTAACAAATAATTTAGAGCTTGTTACTACATTCAAGTATAAATGATTACTATAGGACTTCTACAGAATCTTTATGGTTTAAAGTTACTGGAAATCAAGAAGGCAACAAACATGATGTTGTTCCGATACGTAATACAAACCATCGGTCCTTTAACAATAGGAAGTAGCTAGCGGCAGCTGGCTACTTCCTATTGTTAAAGGACCTCAGGTTTGTATAGTTAGGAAAAATGCAATTTTCGACAAATTGTCATATTTGGAAGCTCTGCCCCCTTTATAGAGTTGCCAGGTGTGACATTAATGAGCAATGTGTGTCCGAAGATTTAAGAAAAATGTATCTTCAGTTTTCTTGCCTATAGTACATGATTGAATTACACCAAAGTAAAAAAAAAATTTTTTTCAGACTGTTTTGACGTTTATTTCATGGCTTATCATTGGTTATACGTAACACCTTTTAACTGTCTAAAATGGTGGTCTCATTTATTGATTGCAAATATATTTTTGAAACAAACCACAATGGCAGTAATCTCTAGAAAACATGCATGTGAATAGAAATGAGCAAAAGGGAACTGGCATTACACTGTATAATAGAAATATGTAAAATACAGTACAAAAAATATAATGTTGCATAAAGCCTGGTAGAGGCATTAGTAAGGCATTACGTACAGTAAGTTTTTACTTGATAGTCTCAATATCCATAACTGACAGAACAATAGGTTCACAGTGAACTCGTATATGGAAATCTAATATTTGACAGTTTAGCATCAGTAGAATGTCGAATTTGCACAACTAGCATGTGCTGGAGAAGGGAAATCTGTTCCTTATTGAAGTAAAGCTAATATAAATGGGTCCAAAAGTAATTCCTGTAGTGAAAGTTACATTGCAATTTACTATGGTTTAGGTCATGAAAATACTCTGCTCTTGATACCACTGAAGCTTTTTGGCTCCTTCCTTGGACACCTTAGGATGGCTTTGTTACAGGGTTTTCAGTTATTCAAGCACGTCAAAGGCAAAAACATGTATGTTAAGGCACATATGTTAAGGGCGTAGGCTGAAGGTTGAATGGTTTTGTAATTTCTTTCAGTCTCTCCCTTTGCCCTTTCTTTCCTATATCTGCAGGGTAGCTGTCAGGCCAAGTATTTGCAGGAACCAGCTGTAATGCATACAAGCTACATGATTGAGCTACCTGTCTTGGATCTTCGTCCCATAAGAGGCAACTTCCTCCACTGCCACATTTGATAGGGGTTTTGGGGATGGTACAGCTACAACCTGAATCCATCAATTTATGATTAACCTAGATCTAGATGTTGTAGAACTTGTTCCCCTGTGGTCAGGCAGTAGTACTTGGTTTTCTGAAGTTTTGTTTTTGAGTGAGAATGTAGATGTCTCACTCTAGAACCAATATAATCAGTCAACATTCCCATGCTGGATTGTATAATATTTTATAAAGACATATCGGTCATTCTAACCAGTGCTTCATATGAGTAGTCAGGGACAGCCAAAGGTTCATTCTCCACATAGGGTTGTTGACTTGTTTTTGATCTGTTTGTTATATGTTAGACTTAGGTAACCACTGTAACCATTGTAAGTTTATGACATGTTTACTGCAATGTGGACGCTCAGACGCTCTGTCTTGACAAGGACTGTGGCCTTCCAAGTGGAGATTCTACTTGCAGTCAGGTGAGAGAATTTTCTCCCACCAAGGAGCATGTCTTCCACATAGCCCTTGATGATGAGAAAATGCTTGGTTATGGCAGGTGAGACTATTTTTACTTATGTATCTCCACTTAACCACCTTAACCAAGCTTTAAAAACTGTTTTCAGTTTGCGTGGAGGAACACTCCTTCATAAAAGCGTTTTATACCTGGGAAAAATGCAAAATGCTTTAGAATTTTATATTTATGTAGTATTTAAGAAATTTGGTACAAATGAAAGGCAGGAGCTAATGTCTTGGTTCTTAGGGTCCCTCAGGATGAGTAAAGCTAGGTTCTTAAGGTCTCTCAGGATGAGTAAAGTTATGTTATTAGGGTCCCTCAGGATGAGTTAAGTTGGGAATTGCAGCCAGAGTTTGAGGTTTGCATATCATGCAGGTGCACTCATCCCTTGTAGTTATTCAGTACAGTACGGTTCCAAATTATGTGAGAATTTGAGTGATCCACAGCCTCGCAGAATTGGAAATTCGCAGATTTCGAAACACGTACCTTATGGGAAAATTCCATTAGGGCCAAGGCAAACGGCAACTTACCCAGTCAAAATTTTTTTATATTACCCATTTTCAATACTTTCTATGTACTATACTGTAATTTTTTCTAATATGAAATTGTTCTTATGGATAAATAAAACATTAAAAAGGTTTTGATAACTTGAAGTTTAAAATTACACACGGGATAGTGAAAACTCTCACACGTAAGCAATGCCACCTTTGGGTGCAAGTGTACTGTACAATACAGTCATCTCCTTTAAAACATTTTTTGGAAGGAATTTCCTCTACCTATCCTATGCCAAAAAACCTTTAAACTCTTCTACTGAAGAAAGGCTTTGTGAACCATTTGAGGTTTCAGGGACTACGGATCATGCGTGTCTTCATTCCCATTAGGCCTAACAAACTTGGTTACGAGTGCCTGTCAGTTTCTTTGTCCGGCACGTTCACTATGTAATCGTTTTCATATGAATTTATTCTACAATAAAAAAGAACTGATGAAAATTCAAAATTCAACATGAAATGACAGTTTCTTGAAAAGTTTAGATCGAACGATTCTCTCTCTCTCTCTCTCTCTCTCTCTCTCTCTCTCTCTCTCTCTCTCTCTCTCTCTCTCTCTCTCTCTCTCTCACATCTGCTTCTCAGTTAATCACTTTTACCAGTCATTTTCATCAAAACCTATTTCAACTAATAGAAAAAATTCTTACTTCATGTTCAGCAATGACGGATTTCAAGTTGTCAACTGCTGCCAAAATGGAAGTTGCTCTTTCCTTTGTTTTAACTTAAGGGCAAGCTTTTTAGCTTCGAGAAAATATGTCTTCCTCTTCGGCTTCTAGCAAATGCACATATGATACAGATGATCAGAATACACTTCACAAAATAAAATGCGTTAGGCGGAGCCTTCCGTCTTAGCTAATGGCTGAGCGAGCAGAAGCCTTCAGCGTACACTTTGCAGATCTGAATAATACCTATGGCGATGATGATGATACTGATAATTCAGAGTACACTTCTCAGATCTGAATAATACGTATGGATGGTGATGATAATGATGATTCATACACAATGCTCTATGACATCACAAATGCGTGAGGCAGAGCCTTCCGTCTTTGGTAATGGCTGAGCAGGAAATCTTTCTCTTGCATTCCCCCTTGGAGGAATAATAGTTTTTGTCCTCCAAGCATTCCCCCCACCCCTTCTCTCAGATACCAGCGAACCCCCTTCACCCCCCCCCCCCCCCCCACCACCTAAAATACTTGAAAAGGCAATAGATTTGATACGTTTTGCGGAACGGCTTTGCAGACACGGAAAATCTATTTTTGAGAACTAGTGACCGTGTAAAAGGGGAATCGCACAATTCGAACAAGCATAATTCAGGACCGGACTGTACTTATAAAAAAAAAGGTTTTCCTAAAGTTATTCTTTTCATATCCACCTCTCTTCATCAAATTGCCTGTCGGCTATAATTTTAGATAAAGGTTTTTGTAGTACCTACAATGCAACAGGAATAACTATTAAAAACTTATCTTCATTTTTATCAACAGACCACACGACACCCCGTTTGAAGACGGCACATTTAAACTGACGTTGGAATTCACAGAAGAGTACCCCAACAAACCACCTACGGTGAAGTTTGTTAGTAAGATGTTTCATCCTAATGTATATGCCGATGGTGGTATCTGCTTGGATATTTTACAGAACAGATGGTCCCCTACTTATGATGTAGCTGCTATTCTTACTTCGATACAGGTGAGCCCGTAAGAGATTTGTTGTCAGCTTATAAATGCCTTCATTGATTTCTTCTTTCTGTTCCTCTATATACTTGAGGGTAATGAATCAAAGGGATTACTGATAAAAGTTACTGGGGGGAAGGCTTTGGTACTTTAAAAATATTTTGTCATTTTACATTTTTACATATTTATATAGAGTAAAAATTTTTGTGGAAGACTTTTGAGCTTCAAATCTTTTAAATAAAAATGGAAAAATAGTTTAATTTTCTTTTTTGAACAGTACTTTATAATTGTACTTGTTGTTGTGATGGAAACTGTTTAATAAGTTGACATTACTGTGAAGTCAAAATTTGAACATTTTTTTTTTTTTTTTTTTTTTTTTTTTTTTTTTTTTTTTTTAGTTTTTTTTTTTTTTTTTTTTTTTATCTATGTACAGTTAGTTGTGTACTGTTTGGTGAAGTATTAATATCAGAGAAAATATACTCTACTCATTCATGAACTGTTGACCTTGAGAATTTAGTTTGCAGTAATTTTCATTTCAGGGAAAGTAGGTTTTAATCTCTCTCTCTCTTCTAGATTGCTCAAATTATTTCAAGATATGCTTAGGTTTTTTAGTCTTCATTGCAGTACAATATTTTTCAAAAGGTTTTTTTATACACATATAAATTATAATCAGCATTTACTCTGTATAATATGGACATTCACACACTTCAATTAAGAGTTGAAAGAAGAAAAGTCCCACCAGACAGACCAAGCTCACACTCCACTGACAGCAAGCCAATATATCTCATCCCTCTTTTCGAACCTCCAACCGAATGATAATTTTGTAAAAAAATGTGTTTGTTGTAACTGCATAATCTTTTTATGCAGAGCAGTTAATCACAATTAGCTTGAATTACATTCCAAAAGGCATGGTGAAGACACATCTGAAAAGGATACTAGACCCACATTTTGAAAGGGCAGTCCATTTAGACAAAGGAGAAAAGGAGACTGTGATGACCTCTGAAATCCAGTCACCTATGAAGGTGGAAATTAAATAAATTCTCTGTGCCAGAAGAATGTGGAATGATGAGAGAGAGAATAGCCATAGTCATTTCGCTTACAGTGAATAACCTGCTTTAACAACTTAAATCTGAGAAATATCTGCAGATACTGTGTTACTTGATTAGGTTAAAGCACACAAAAGAAACTTGTTAGGTCAAAAGCTAGAGCTTTTGGCTGATAACTGCAGAGAAGAGATCACTCAAATAGTGAAGCTGTTAAGCCTAATTTTTACAAGGGACTCCCTTGAAATATGTAACTTCCTGACCAAGAATCAGCTAAAGCTAACACAAAAGAAGACCTTGAGACAGACCAGTTCTGGTAATTTGAAAGAACTAGGTAATGGAGCCTGGTACCCGGGCGGTGAGGCTGGGTACCACAGCCCCAGACGATGTGACTATACTCTTAAAGTAACAGCTATCTAACACCGGTGTTTTTTTGCTGAGCTAATTCTAACTTTTGATTTCCTTTTCTTGTTAATTCCTATGTTGTACGTGCCCTACTAGTCAGAATGTAAAAATTCACAATTCAATGTTCACCATAAACTACCAACCGAGTGGTAGTTTTCCTGGATGTAATTTTCACCCGTATCTTACCATATTCAGCAACGATTTGAAAATTGCTTGGTCTTGTTAGTTAGGTAGTCACTGAGTAGGGAAAGACCCTCTCTCCCACACCGCTCTTTAACCCCTAATGCTAATAAATTGGTCCGTCAACTGTTAAGCACTTACGTGGGATTCCGCACTGGTGAAAAGTGCTTACAGACAACAGACAGACCAAACTACTGTTTTTGTAGTAAGATGGATGAATAAATGCCCAAGGGCCAGAAAGGAGCAGTTTGCTGGAGAGAGAAGTTATTAGCCCCCACTGGGCAGAGATGGTAAACTTTATCTTATCCTTTAGATTATAGTATTGTTAAAAATGGATTATAGTATTGTTAAAAATGTTGAAAAGAATTTCATAAAAAAATTTTAAATAAAATTCTTTGTCATCTAGTCATTCGAATTGCTGCTTTTAATTCTTCTCACCCTTACTTGCGGGTGAGTCTGAACATTGAACCATAGAGCCAATTGAAGTCCCCACAAGACCAACAGCAGGGGTAAGAGGCTATGTAAAACAAGGTGTCGAGCATAATGTTCTTAGAAGGACTAACAGAAATCAGGGAGAGGAGTAGAAAGCAGAACTGTCTGAAAAAAAAAAAAAAAAAAAAAAACATCAACAACAACAACAACAACAATAATTATGTCTGAAAGAACCCCAAGAAGTCTTGGGAACTGCAGGAACCAGAATAAAAAGACAAACTATTTAGTTGCATTGGAAGCTGTTCTTTAGTTAGAAAAAAAACTGCCACCATCATGATACTATTTTTCAGGTGAAGAGCTGCAAATGAAACCATTCATAGAGAACTAAGGAGCAATTGCAAAATAGGATGATAGAAGTAGTGAGAATCTCACAAAAGAAGTTATCCTGAAAAGGCTAAAAAGATTCAACATGGCCACAATGACTTAATCCATACGGGCCAGGAGAAAGAGGCTGTAGCAGGAAGAACTTGCAGAAGGTCAAGTAGTTGAAGAAGAACAAACAGGATAAGGTCCACTCAAGGTACAGCAAAATTGTGTAAGTGTATAGGAAAACTTGTGGTCACATGGCAACGTTACAGCTGGAGAGAAGAGCTGAAGGGAAGCAAAAGGTCATAGAGAATTGAAGGGACTTTAAGTATTGCCAGACAAGACTGAAGCAGAAGAGACCACTTCTTAATCAGAGGGAAAGGTTGGAACTTAATAACAAAAGGTAAATAGTGAATATTTACAATAACTTGTCAGGATGCAAAAAAGGTGCAAAGAGCAAAAGTTGCCTAACTTAAATTCTCCTGGAAAATACTGGACAGGAAAACCACACAAGAATGAAATGAAGACAGCATGATGACTGGGGAAAAAGAATGTAAATTGTAGGGAGTGCATCGCACATATGACAAACACAGAGGAATAAAAAACATTGGGTTGCGGTGAGTGGAGTGTGAGAAGACCCATCAGCTTTTCAAGCTAGTGTTGACAGAATCCATTTCATGTGTAGTTATTACTGCTAATAATGACTGATGGATTCTTATAACCAACTTATTTTACATTTTTACAGTCGCTGTTGGATGAACCTAATCCTAATTCTCCAGCAAATAGTCTTGCAGCACAGCTTTATCAAGAGAATCGACGGGAATATGAAAAACGTGTAGCAGCTATTGTAGAGCAGAGTTGGCTTAATTTTCAGGTATGTAATTTTCTCCTCTCCACTTGCTTTTAGAGTGTATTGGCCTTTTTTATGGAAACTAGATTTGTATGGAAATTAAAGTTTTGCAGACAGAAAGACTCCTTTCAACGGTTCCTATATGCATAGGTTGCAATCATAGAGCAACTGCTCTTTTATCATCCTATGATGTGATAGTATTTTATTTTGGTCTTTGGTGAGTTTAAGGTTCCAAAATATTGAACTAATTGATTTGTGCAATTTACAGTTGACAACTCCAAATCTTTGGTATATAGGAGTTACTGTAACTGTTAAAATGTTGACTATGTCAGTTTGCTGTACCCAGCAATGCTCCAGTATTCATTGCAGAGAAGTCATAAGTTACTAATATTAAAAGCATGCAACTTTGTTCAAGTAAGCTGTCTTCATGCACACTATGTGAAGCTGGTATAAATAATGAAGTATGTTTTATATATGTATATTTAGCCATCAAAGAAAATCTGTGTTGGTAAAGTAGCCAAAGCTGTCTTTAATATGACCAGATCAACAATTATCCAGTCTGTCTTGATTTTTTTTGCTATCTCTGAAACATATCTTAAGAGATTTTATTGAATGATGAATTTGTTAACATTAGAAATGATCAAATAGACCATTGGATTTTTGTTGTTCATTCTAAAAAAGATAAAAATTTATTGTTCTTATTTAAATAATACACTTGACCCAGTCCCAGAACATATTGACCGGAGGACAACTCTAAAATACACGTTTTATAAAATTCTGTTTTCACCCAACTGATCATCCAGTTTTGGAAACAAATCCTCAAAAGAAATTTTCTTAAAATCAGCATATTGCAATACACCCCCTGAACACCTGAACTAGCCCTGGTCACTTACCAGCCCGAACCATCATTTATTAAAAATTTACCAAATCTTTGGTTAAAATAAACGATCAGTCTTGCCAATCTCCTGGCAAACACCCTCGTTACCTAGTTACCAGCCCACCGCTAGTAGCCCTGCCTCACGGGCCGTCACACCTGCCCTCTCACGTCATCACTTATCGTTCGGCGGTGGAGTACAGATGTATCCACAGCGAACTCCTTTTTGGTCTTGCCCGGCCTTCATTTGCACCTTTGATTTGATTGATTTTGGTGACGAATTACGCATCCCTTTGGATTACGGTTGGATTGCTCTTAATACCTTGTCATTAGACATTGATTCTGCAAAGGAAGAAACAACACAGGCTACGACAACGACTACTGCATCCTCCGCCCCCGAAATCCAGAAAACGACAGAGCGGAAGTTCAACAACGTATCGTCTTTGCCAACAATGCAAGAAAAAGGATGAGTACCCTATGACACGATAGTCATTCCTTATGCGTAAATTGTAGGCCTGGTTCAATAATTAAATGTAAAGAACCAGATGTTTGGAATGTCAGGAGTGGTCTTTGGACCAGATGTTAGGGTATCTCAAACATAGGAAAGGTCTCGTATTAAGAAGTAACTGTAGGCAGGAAGAGACTAACGTAGATCAAGATAAAGACTTAGAGACAGTGTTCTTTAAGAGACTTGAGAGTACGCTGACATCGAGTATGACATCTCTGTTACCGATTTTATGTCAAGATTATGTGAGGATAGATCGAGCAATAGGGATACTGAAATTACTAATCGTTCTTGTCCAGCTCCACTGCCTGTTCCAGAATCAGCCCTAACCGGTGCTGGGGGTTATGGGGATCCGCAAGCCCACATGCAGGATCCGCCGTCCCCCCTGGCGCGGAGCAGGCAGTGTTGGCAGCAGATTCCCCTTCCCTCGATGACATCTCTGTACCGATTTTATGTCAAGATTATGTGAGGATAGATCGAGCAATAGGGATACTGAAATTACTAATCGTTCTTTTCCAGCTCCCCTGCCTGTTCCAGAATCAGCCTAACCGGTGCTGGGGTTATGGGGATCCGCAAGCCCAGAGGGCAGGATCCGCCGTCCCCCCTGGCGCGGAGCAGGCAGTGTTGGCAGCAGATTCCCCTTCCCTCGATGTGTAAGTTCTCAGGATGATAAAAACTTAGGTCAGATATAGACGAGTAGGGATAATAGGCTACATAGTGTTTAGTTTAGGAAGAGAAGTGCAGGCTTCTTCGGGTCGGTTTTCTATTAAAAGTAGTAGTTTTTAGAGGCACAGTGTCCTTAGAGCATCTTTGAGGCTTTTTTCCTGCTTCGAGTTCCTTGCATCAGAAGCTTTTAGGTCAGGGTTGGTCTTTCAGATATGCTCCTTCGTCTTTAAGGTTACTTTCCTCTACGTATACGATACGATAATTGTTAATATCAACTAATTCTCCGTTCAATGCATATTGACTTACGATATTCAGTATGAAGAGAAATCGAATAAAATTAACTACGGTTAGCCTAGTGTTCACGATGATATATTCGTATGCATATTCAGTAGCCTAGCCTAACCTAAAGTATTTGCTGTACAACATATCGGTAGCTATTTTTTATATTGGCTAACGCTGTAGGCTTAAGGCATTCTTGACTTCGGATAATTCAATACAGGTGTAATTGAAAACGAACGAGAATCCGATCTGAGGATAATTAATATGAATGTAATCGAACAGAATGAAGATCGGATTCTGTCCGACTAAAGCAGTCATTCACGCTGGAATCAGCGGATGACGAATACGGGTTTGCGTCGCCGTATCCATCTCATTCTCTCCTGATTGACTAAAATGACTACGTAACAACACTCTCACTTATGCCAAGTTTGTACAAACGTCTTAAAGGAGACGTGTCTTCAACTATGTTGACATTTAATATAGTCAATGAGGTATCTATCTTGGGGCATATAATCAGAGGTCAGATATAAGGAATTTGTATGTATGACGTCTTCATACGTTTAACAGACTATTGCCGGTCAGTTATTTACATTGAGCTTATGTCAATTACCAGTTACAAATTATTACCAGTCGTATTATCAAATTACAATGACAACTGAAAATAATATTAGGCCTAATAAAGTTAATTTAATTACCTTTAAATATTATTTTATTACTTTTCAATTAAATTACAATTACACTAGCTTGTCGTCAAACAGCACTATAGTAAGGAGGTGTGGTTTAGACAGACAACGATGCCGGCTAGTCTATTTTTTTTTCTTTCCTTGGCTTCAGATTTCAACCATATCACTTGGTCTCGGCTAATGTTTTTGTCCTTAGTTAGCATATTAATGAATATCTGGATACTTAACTTATGTAACGAAGTCATACTGTTCGTCTTACGATGTAATTTAAGACCAAAATTTGACTGATACGTCTCATTGGAAGCTAGTTTTTCCCTCGGGTTAGATGGCGTTAAATTTAGGATTCCGTTCGTTTTCACTCGTTTTCATAGGTATTACGAACCTTACACTTTATATACGTTATTAATCCTTTGTCTGTGTGAAAACAACAGTAATGAGCTCTTTCATGCTATTAGTTTCTTTTACCACGGCTGCGTTGGAATTCATACAAAAGCTCGGGACTTCTGTCCAGGTTGCTGATGAACGTAATTTTGCCTTATTAGCTTCAGCTGCATTTATAACATGAATACAGTAATTACCGTCCCACGCGGATGAATACAATAAACGGATGTTGCTATCGGATTCGATTCTGTCACACGCTGATCAATACAATAAAGTGATGTTGTTATAGGAGTCGATCGCATTAGCAACAAGTTCTCGTTCGGTTGTTCATAGCTGTACGGAGTTATACGAGTATTATCGTTAAGATAATACCCTTTTAACTTGCTGCAATTTGCGGAGATGGAGATATTAGACGTCGTAATTTCTCTCTCTCTCTCCTATCTCTCTCTCTCTCTCTCTCTCGCTCTCTCTCTCTCTCTCTCTCTCTCTCTCTCTCTCTCTCTTTTCCCTGATTTTATATTCTCTCTTTATCCTAGACGATTGTGTTTCTCTCTCTCTCTCTCTTCTCTCTCTCTCTCTCTCTCTCTCATCTCTCTCTCTCTCTCTCACTTTTCTGATTTCATATTTCTCTCCATATTCTCTCATCCTATTTTCCACGCTCTCCTAACACTGGACTCATTGTGCAACAGAGGTTTTTCTTCCTTTCACACCTTTTCAAACTTTCTCAATTTCCCTTCAGCGCTGACTGACCTCATAGGTCCCAATACTCGGCCCCTTTGGCCTAAATTCTATTTTTAAACCCAACAATCTTGCTGTCTGAGTTAGTATTAGAGTAGGGAGCGACTATTAGGAATATGTATAAGGTATTCATGATATGATATATCACAAGAGGATTTTAAGTATTAGGACAGATAGGAAAGAACATGTCTAGGTCTATCTGAGGGTATTCTTTCAAGTGCCAACCAGGCAGAGTACAGACAGGCAGGTACAACACTACAAGAGGACATCACTACATCGACGACACCGTCGCAGACGCACCGATGGACATGGTTGTCTCCTCCGTACATGAGAGGCCTAAGGCCACATGGGAGGTCTTCAGTTAACCTCCATACATGAGAGGCCGAGAGCCACATGGGAGGTCTTCAGATTCCCTCCATACATGAGAGACCGAGAGTCACATGGGAGTCTTCAATTACCCTCCATACACGAGAGGCCGAGAGCCACATGGGAGGTCTTCAGTTTTTCCTCTACTCAGGTGAGGCACATAGCCAGCTGAGAGGAAACAGGTTTGTATCCCTTCCGCACTCAATGAGTTTTGACCTTAGAGTAGAGGTGCAGGGAGTTTTTCCCTTCACATATGGCAGGCCTAGAAGGCCACATGGGAGATTAGCTTGGACGAGTGACAAATGAACTTGAGACTGACTCGCGTACTCAATTATATTGACTGACAACTAGTACAGTGGAGGGCCGGGCAGATTTGATTCCCCACCTCAAATTAATGTTGTTAATCGGGCTAGTTCAGGTGTTCAGGGGGTGTATTGCAATATGAAGTTTTTATTGTAAAACTAATATTGTAATACCTACCTGAACACCTGAATGATTCCCACCCTCCTCCCCTCTCATACAGAGTTATTGAGTTATGATTGACGTGAGAGGGCAGGTGTGACCGCCCGTGAGGCAGGGCTACTAGCGGTGGGCTGGTAACTAGGTAACGAGGGTGTTTGCCAGGAGATTGGCAAGACTGATCGTTTATTTTAACCAAAGATTTGGTAAATTTTTAATAAATGATGGTTCGGGCTGGTAAGTGACCAGGGCTAGTTCAGGTGTTCAGGTAGGTATTACAATATTAGTTTTACAATAAAAACTTCATTTTGAGTTAATCCAATAATTAGATTTAAAGAGTTGTAATGTATTAAAGAATAACTAGAATATTAAACTGATATAGTAGTATCTGGTGTTACTGAAGGGTTGGTTTGGTTAGCAGTAACATCAATTGAATTGTAAGTAGTATGGTTAAAGTAGATCAAGGATGATGGATTACCTTCATGTCTTTATATGTAGTAGTGGTGTTGACACAGGAATTGGAATATAAATAAAGGTACAGGCTGGAACTTGTAATAGTGAATGATTATATTTTTGAGGTTTAATAATGTTTTTGTAGACAGAAATGAGTAAGTTTAATCAAAATTGCTATATTAACAACACATTTTTACTGGGTGCAAGACCTGTGAATATCTTGGATGGATCAATTTTTTTTGCAGGATGAAGATGAAGGCGAAGAAATGAAGAAAGATACGTAGGGGCTAACAACGACGATGTTGCCTAGAGGGCTGGTCCACTGGCTCCTGCTGCTGTTGTGCTGACGGCCGTTACTGTCTTCGCACACCTGCCACTCTCTACACTGCATCTGTCCTGAATGATCTTGCTTCCCTCTACTGATTCAAAAGCTCTGGTAGCTTCAACCATAACTACTAATTGTTGCACTAAAAGTCATTAGAAATATTACCAAGTAGAACACTAAAATATTATGATACTATGAATAACAATTTGTATGATCACCTGTTATGTCTGTCAAGTATGATGTAGATTCACTTTGCAAACCACAGTGTTTTTTTTTTTTATGTGGGTAGGTGTCTTTTGAAATAAGCTGACGCAACCTCAGTAAAAGCAAGAATTAGGTTCAGCCGTGGGTGGGGAGGGAGGGTTTTCGTGGGTGGGAAATGCAGGATGCCTCAGAGTTCCGAGTGGTAACCACCCTCTCTTTAGGGCTTGGATATTCATTGCGGCCACAAATAAGGAGTGCCACACTTATCTACCGCAGCCAAGGTCATTTCATCAATTTTGTTTCTGCAAGTTTCTGAGCCGTTCATCATCTTAAAGCTACATCGTGTTCATGACTTTTGGAAAAAGAATATAAAAGTGATAAATGTGTGTGTGTATACTTTTCTCACCTTTCTGAACAGTGCATGTGTGGAGAGGTTTCCGTGTGTGGAATTTCTAATGCTTTACTACTATAATTATGATTATTATTATTATTGTAGTAATTATTATTCCATAGCTTTTATCGCTTTTATGCAGACCATGGATGGCTACATACACGGATCAGTTTTTTTTGGGGGGGAGATGTCTTTTATTACTAGTCACTCATTTTCCACTGTATTATTTCTGGATTGCTAAGGAGGAATAGACTACAGATGATAGTGTCATTTTTTGTCTGTCATTGGTCGTCCTCAAGTTAAAAGGTAAACTGTCATTGGATCTTAGCCTCTGATGGTTATTGAAAAAGTTCCATTGTTTTGATTTCAGACATTTGTTAAGTAAGGATGGAGTTATTTTTTCTAATTGGAACATATTTAAAACCTGTTTATGTATCGTTGTTATGATCAAGGAGGTATTGCAAGTTCTTGGATTTTCAGTGTTATTAAATTGATTTGATTGTGTTTTCATTTATAGGAAAAGGAAACGGTTATGTTCAAAATCTTTTTTATTCTATCAAGATTAATGCATTCATTGTTGTTATTGGGTTTTCCATGTGATGGCTTTTCCATTCTTGAGGCATATTTGTTGTCATAACAAACATTTTTGATATTGAACTTCATCCACATATACAGCAATGTGAAACAGTTTGCTATCATCTCATTTTTGTCTGGGTTACGTCTGAAAATTGATCTTAAATTGGGAATGTTTTTTTTTTTTTAAGGATTATCAGATAACCAAGATTTTGGATTAAAAGTTTTGAAATGCTAAACAATATTGGAATAAGCAAAGGGAGACAGTTTGCTTTTTCAGAATTTGATGTATATGAATGAACTGTCAAGGATATGATCTCATCAAGAATTTTCCTTGCTGTTTCCCTTCATGTTACTGACTCAATAACAGACTGTTGGGCAAGTAACTGAGTGCTGGACAAATGTCAAAAAGTTTTGCAACCAATATTATAAGAATGATCTGTCTTTATTTTGTAAATGGTATTTGTCAGATGTTCAGATAGAAGTTTGAGTGTTTCCCAATTTTTCTTTTTCTTGAAATTTAGTGCGAGTTTGTGTGGATAAGAGGAGGTGGAGCTTGGATAGTTGGTGGCTGTGAATGATTGTTGTATTTATGCAGCATCACTGGTTTGTATCTGTTGAGTAGCCGTGGACAATCTCCTTGTAACATGTCTGTTATAGATTGCAAAGAAAAGTGAGAATGGCCATAGTGTCCCTTTCATTACAATTTCAACAGTCCATGCATTCAGATGTTGATGGAAAACTATTAGAAATGTTTTTTCTTTATATAACTGATACTCGAGAAAAACTTTTATTAGTGCACCTTCAGTTTACCAGTAAACCAGTTTATGAAGTGAATATTGTGAGATTGCTAGGGCAACTTCTGTGAACTCGTTTAACAGAAAGGATTTGTTTAAACATTTAAGAGAAACTGATTCACTTTGGCTGGTTCCCCTTGGTGAAAGGTGAGAAAAGCCAACATTCAGGATATTTTTTTTTCCTGCTCAGCTTAATAAAATGCAAACCAAAGTATGCTTTTCTTGTTTTCATTATTTTTTTTTTATGTTCTGATAAAGTTAATCAGAATTGATTAGTTTTTAGTAGGTATTTTTGATAACCAGATGTATTTGCTCTCATGAAGGATCCGTATGTTTTAAACAGATACCAGTAGTAAAAGCTATGCTTGCAGGTATTGTAATCTGTATAATTATAAATTCTGAGGAATAAGTGTTTGTATAGGTTTGTCCAAAGTCAGGCCAGTCAGTTTTTAGGGTTAGGAAATAGTCATGAAATCAGCATATTTATATGTAGGTTTTTTCCGCAACTGAATTGAAATAACTTGTAAATTACTTACATTTGTTAAGAGTAGTTAAACTTTCCTCAAGCCATTTATGAAAAATGCTTTTGAAAAGATTTATACTTTTATTTCTGCATCTGCCGTTTCTTACTTTGCCTGCATTCATTATGGAGTGTTGAAAAAAAAATTATTCCCTTAAAAACAATGATGATTGTGATTATTTGGTTTTGTTATGATTCTGCTGGTGCATACATACTATATGGTATCATTTGTTTAACATAACATTTTAATGGTTAGCAGTTAAATTTTGAATGATTTTCTCTTCTGCAGATTGAGTACTTATAAGTAAGGAGGTTAATAAAATACCAAATAGCTGGGGTTGGTTGTGTTAGCAGTATAAGATTAATTGCTGTTCTTTCTCCATAAAGTTGTATGTAAACTGAGCCTTAGTCATGTACTCAGCATCTGTCATTAATCATTTCAAAAGAGAATTTAATCATTGAAAAATTCATCCGACATTCTAAAGCTGGTAACCTTTCATTCTTCTTGGGTCCTGTCGTATGGCTGGGAGAGAATAAATTGTACTTGGTATTGCATGTTCCTCTTATTTATAGTACATATGAATGATCAATTAGTAAAAGCCACCTTTTTGCCAGAAGTTATTCTACCTTGCATCAGTAGTCCTAAAGCCGGTAGTTCTGGTGGACTTCTCAGTTGGGTATTCTAGATGATAGACGACAGTTTTCGAAGTTTTTTTAACACAAGGTAACAATTCTTATGACAGGTGTGATGCTATAAAACTAGATTCAAAGTTAGATCTGTTCTTTGCTTACATTTTCTTTTCAATTCTGTTCACTGTCATGAAGAACAGAGCAGTTAGTTTTAATGTTTTGAGAACTTTGTTAATGTTTAATGTAAGAGACCATTTTTTACATATTTAATTCTAAGGAATGTTGCAGGTGCATTTCATCATTGAGGAACTTCAGGTTTCCTTGAAATGTCACTAAACCATACTTAGCTGCAAAGCTGTTCTTAAGAGCCAGTCTAAATATTAAAGTCACCAAGTCCTTCAGTTCAGCATAAAGCACATCACACAAGTGTGTTTGTGTCAGTCAAGCTTAGCTTTGAGAACTGTAGAAAGGTGAATGAGAATCTTAATTTTACCACTTACTGGTTTGTAGGTTTAGGTTTGATAATGGTGGCATTCCTACACAAACATTTATTTGGTCAGAGTTCAGTAATGAAATTCATTGAACTGCAATGGTGTAAAAATGGCCTTTCTTAAATAATACTCCATTTAGGTAATTATATGTGATTGTTTGGAAATCATACTTTTTTAGGTATATGTTCTTTTCTTTCTTATTGGAATAAAGCAGAAGGTAATACTTTCGCCACTGAAATTCAATAACATGAAGTATTAAAGAAGTGTCGATTTATATTATTTCTTGTAATGTACTGTAAACTGGTGAATTTCAAGTGTTGAGACTTCTCATTTTTCTTGAAGAGTATTCAAAATACTGTACACATCCTATGTTTTGATATCTCCTTATACCTGTAGACGACATCATCTTTCAATTTTAATAGGACAGAAGGATTCCTATGTGAAGTACATTGTGCTTTGTGTATATAATGTTATCAATAAATTTCATCCATAATTACGAAGGTTATTTTTCTTTCCAAAATGTAAATTGGGAAGATGGTGTTTGGACCCTTTAGAAATTTTATCTTGATAAGTCTGTCTTGTGTGAGTTAAATTTTTCAAAGTTTTGTTTGTCATATGAGTTCAGAATTGCGACTAGTAAATATTTAGGACTTGGTCATTTGTCCATATAGCTGTGTCGTTTGTAGCTCAGAATTTTGCCAAACTGAGAATCTACAAACCAGTGAATTACTTATTTTGAATGGGTAAATTTGATAATACACCCTTGTAAATTAAAACCAAGCAATTGTATACTATGTACTAGAAAAGTTGCCAATTGTTCTAGTGTTACTCAAGTGTATAAAAATGGTGGGCAAAATAAATTGCACATGATTCCATCTTCATGCCAGGGCACTTATATGAACAGCATGGTTTTAGATTGTGGAATGTTATTGCCAATGTAGCTGTTGATTCAAGATTCTGAAGTAATGAATATTTGAAACTGGGGCTTAATCTTCAGCTTCAGGTGTTGAATATCTGCAATTTGTTGAATTGTTGGGAGGAAATGCTGTCTTGTTCAACACAGTTTACAGAGTTGTTTTACTTAGTAAAAGACCTAAATCAATATCCTGCTAAACATGACCCATTCAGAGTTGTAAAAATGTATATTTTGTCTTGTATAGTTTGTATATATCACTGAGCAGTAATGGTGAACTACTAAATGATGATGATGAATGTGAACTAAATGTAACTGTTGCCAAGGTTCTTGAAGGATCTCAAGCAAAAGATGGCAGTGATAAAGGGATAGTTTGCACTGGTACAGTTTCCAAATTTTTAAGATGTTTGTTGCTAGGTTTTCCTAGGTACTGCTCATGTTAATAAATTTGTCTAAACAAATATTTAAGTATTACCAACTAATCACGGACTGATGTTTAAAATTAGTTTGTTCCTACAGGAATACGAACCTACACTTTCATGGATGGCGAACTCGGTGCAAAGCACATTGCATATCTGCGCTGACTTGAATCATACGCCCAACGAGAAAACCTATAGTCACCTGTGACCTGAGCTGGGTTAGCTCACTCATTTTGTGCTCGCTTGGGTCTCAGTGTGAGGTTGTCTGTTGACCTTCGTCTTGATTAGTCGAGATTTCTATGAGTGTCAAGTTTTTGCGCCCTCTTATGTTACACCATTGTTGCCCTCTTAGCACTGTTTCCTCCTCCAGTAGCCCGTTGCTGTAGTGTTGTGCAGTCTATTTTGCTTATCTTTGCTTATCTGTGTGGAAGGGAAGCATATCTGTGCTCTGCCTGACCTGGCCATGTTTGCGACTTCCATTGTGTGATACCACGTGCATGTCCATTGCTCCCTTTGGTGTGTAACTATGGCTCTGAAGGAGGATATGAAACATGAATTCCATTGTTGTGCAGGCAAAGGCAATCCCTGCAGTAAATTTATGTCCCAACTAGCAGCAGACCCCCACAGTATGCATTTCATGTTGGAGACAAGTGTATGAGAGAAACCACGCGAAGTGTGTTGGTTGGCCTTCCCCCCAGTAGTCTCCAAGAGAAGAGGCGTTGGAAGCAGGGTAGTTCGTCAATTAAACCCACTCGGCTGTGCTACTGCCTTTCACCTAGGTTAGCCCCAGCAACTACATCAGCCCCTCCTCCAGCTACGCCATCAGAGGAAGGCCCTAGGGTAGAGGATACCCTGAGGAAGTTGATGAATATCTGGGTCAAAGGTGGGGCTCCTTTTCAACACTTGGCAGGAGATCATCCGAAGGCGTCAATCATCTCTAAAACGAGGAGAGCAAACGAGACAAAGACCTTTCCCTAGTGTTGGGTCAACCAGCTTCTTCCAAGGCAGTCGAGGTTAAGAGCAGATTTCACAAGTATGTCTACCCCTCTCAAGAGTGGGCAAAATCCCAATTGCTGTCCGTCAGGAGGATCAGCCATCGTTCGCCTTCAGTCGCTTTGTTGTTGGCAATGTCAGCATCCTGTCTAACCTTATCGTTGCAGCATTGAGAAACAGTACCAGGCGTGTCTCATCCCATAGCAGCAGCAGAAAAATGAGACAAAGCAACTCCAGGAGGCAAAGCGGATTTCGAGCAAGCAGTGTTGTCTGGTTCCCCTCATAGGAGAGGGAACTCTGTTAGTTGTGCCAATAGGGGAGCTACCACATCCCAGTCTCAGACATATCAAGAAGGAGGCATAGTGGATCTGGCGAGGACTAGGTCTCCCTGCATTCCGGTCAACAGTTCTCCCATCACCATTCATCAGGACAGCAACAACAGGTGTGACTAGTCCACTCCACATGTCCTGCCAGAGTACACTCAGCAGGCACGACCAAGGACAGGGTACAACAGCGAAGGGTCCAGCAGCTTGGCAACACGACCCTCTTCATCCAGCAATTTGACAGGCTCCTTTGGAAGAGACATTAGAGCCGGGAGAGTGAGGGATGCCCACAAGGCAGGTACATATGAACCTGTTGGAGATGCAATCAGTTTGGCTGGTCTGTCCTCCAACACTAAGAGGAGAACCTTTTCCCTGGGCCTAACTGCCAGGTACATCCTGGGCAAGCCATTACCAATCAGCTAAGCAAAGCAGACCAGGTAGTAGGCAAAGAGTGGTCCTTATATTAAAGGGTGGCTGACTCCTTGTTGGAACTGACTGGGATTGAAGATTTCCTTCCCGAGGAAATCTCCATTCAAACCTCTCAAGAAAGCTACCAATGGGGATCTGACCTAGAAGACCATCTTCCTCCTCTCCCTCACGCTGGCTAAGAGTAGAACTGCATGCCATGTCATACATCATGCATGCAGTCGGTGGCCCTCCACTTCCTGGAATACGTCTTGGACTTCGTGGCCAAGACCCATAACCCCAGAATGCCAGAGCTGGTATATGAACATTTCTCCATCCCGTTGTTGAAAGACTTCTTAGGGAGACATGGACGAGATGTTTCTATTCCCAGTCAAGAGCCCTGAGGCAATACTTGAAGCAGACGGCACCTCACAGACCTGAGCGCCTCAGCGGCGTGGTTGGTATTGTATTAACGTTCCACCTCGGTGGTCGCAGGTTCGATTCTCGGCCATTCCATTGAGGAGTGAGGGATGTGTATTTTTGGTGATCGAAGTTCACTCGACGTGGTTCGGAAGTGACGTAAAGCCGTTGGTCCTGTTGCTGAATAACCACTGGTTCCATGCAACGTAAAAGCACCATACAAACAAACAAACCTCACAGACCTGGTTGCTGGAGACTAAAGTACTGGCCGTGAGAAGAGTTAGATCTTCAATAAAACCATCGAGTTAAGGGAAATTATAGTCAGGGCATACGCCCTGTAGAAGGTGACAAACTTCCCTCTTGAAGGGTCAAAGCCTCAGAGACAGTAAAGATCGAACCATTCTGTCTAAAATAGATCCTAAAGGTGAGAATGTGTTAGAGACAATCAACCTTCACGTTGTTCTACCTGTGATACTTGGCCCACAAGTCCTTGTACACCATCATCTTGGACGTAGTTGTAGGAGCCAGGCAGGCACTGAACCCCCAATTGTAGGTTCCGCCAACTGGAATGTCAAGCCCCCACCAGGGAGTGGTGATTATAGGTGGGGTTCACCCCAGGTCGTGTTTTTTTCTTTGGTGATCCGAGCGGTAGAAGTAGCTTCAAAAGTATGGAAGAGCAGCATTGGCAATCTAGGGCATGCCCACTGGACACTCAAGGCAGATCAGTCCCCCTACCTGTTGGTGAAGCTCCGTCTATGAAAATGTAGGTTTGTATTCTCAGTCAGAACAAATACCAAATTCAAAGTAATTTGTATTTTACCAGGATATGAACCTACCTTTCATAGGATAATTTATATCCTCCTAGGAAAAATACTTTGAATTTAGTATTTCAATACAATTATGAACTGTAAGTATTTGGTTTAATCTTAACATTTG
The DNA here is from genome assembly GCF_015104395.2 of Macrobrachium nipponense. Taxonomy (NCBI): domain Eukaryota; kingdom Metazoa; phylum Arthropoda; class Malacostraca; order Decapoda; family Palaemonidae; genus Macrobrachium; species Macrobrachium nipponense. The sequence continues at coordinate 30,100,625 of NC_087206.1, forward strand.
TTGCAGTGAAGAAGTGGCAGATTTTAATGGTGTATTCAATGATATGAAGAACTTACTTGTGAAATATGGTGTTCGTACTTCATTTCTTCTTGTGTAATTTTATATGGGCCCATGTCCCAAGATGACAAAGACTGCAGGACTTACCACCCCTGCCTACAAAAGTACACTGATGCAAGATTAGATGAATAATCTTCCCCAAAGTTTAGCATAAATAAGGGGAGGTACGAAATCACTAAAATATTTAGTAGTAAATAAAATGGCAGTAACATTTAGACAAATGGAAAGCCATTGGACTTTAGGAAAGGCATAGATTTACCGAATAAAAAAAGTCTGATAAGGACTGAAAAAAAAGTAACTGAACAGCTCACTTGGATAAGAAAAATTGGAAATCCAAGAAATCCATACTGAATGGAACATGAGAAAATTGACTGGACATTTGAGTCCTTATAGTACACAACTGACTTGGTAAGTCACCGACCAATAGCTACGGAGCTGAAATGACACTGGGAAAAGTGAATTCTAGGAAGAATGGCATCACAATTGATTTTCAAGTTTTCTCGCACTGGGATATGTAGGTTCAGTTTGTGGGACAGTTGACCGAACTCGGACAGGTGCATTGGGACTTTTCTTTGAAGATCTATCCAGTTGATATGACTGTTCACATTAATGGATTGAGGCTATTTATGATTAATGGATCTCTGTCTTTTTATTTACTACCATGTATATTTGTGATCTTAATGCTTGCTGCCATGCGTTGTGATCTTAATACTTTTTCTAGTCTTTCCTCTAGATAATGGAAGACTGCAGTTTTGGGTCGTTGATTGACAGCTAATTTCTATTTTAAGCCATAACATTTTCGGTTCTTTCAGTGGGGTTGTAGTGAGGTTTTAAGTTTTTTTTTCATCTGTCAAAGGGTTTCACTTCTCCAGCTTCAGAACATTTTTTTTCAGAACATTTTCATATACTATAACTCTGAAGTTATCTTTTCACTACCTACAATGTCTACTTCATTTTTGTACTTCACTGGTTGCCTTGTTACTAGAGCCTGGGTTTTGGCCTTATATCCACCCTTGAAGAGTAGAATTAGGCCATATAAATGTGTGGGGTTGTATATATTGCAGTTTCTTCTTTCTAGAATTAAAGTGGGCCACTGCAAGTTATATCACTTATGTACATTAGATTTTAGGTAGCCTTAACCAGGAAACCAACTCTTCAGGTTGGAGTTATTTAAGGTAAGTGGTTGCTCGGTGCCTTATCAATGGGACAGCATCACTCCATTCCCATTTAGTAGGGTACTTGTTGCATTGTTTTTATCAGACTGATGACAGCTCTTCACCCAAGCCATTTTCTTATCCAAATAGGATGCACTTGAAAGTTGTTAATCCCTCTCATGGCAGATATAGGAAGATAAAAATGTCTTGGTGAAAGTAAATGGTGTATGCTGCTGAAAACAAATACATATACATGTAAATAAAAAATATTTAAAATAAGAATAAACTCCTAAAAGCAAAGCATAACACAGTACATACAGGATTCTTTCTGTGAATACAAGTTCAATAAAATTCTGGTTTTCATAGCACGAATATATAATATAAACTAATGACCAGCTACCGTTGGGCAGACAAGAGAAACCAGGAAATTATTTTGTAGCCGTAAAAAAAAAAAAAGTTTACGTACTTTAACTTGGCATTAAAAAATACAATATGAAACTTACTATAAATATCCTACAAAACTATGATAGGATTGGTCTTGTAAGTTTTATTAATTAAATTAAATGATGATCTGGTCGCAAAATCTAGCCACTATCCAAAGAACATAAACATGCCAAAAAACACTTCAACCTTGGAAAGCTAAAAGTAAAAAAAAAATTTCACTTGTATAAAATCGTAACGCACTATTGGTATGGAGAACTACACAACTGCAAAAGTTAAAATAGAAAACAGCAAATACGTACATATACGATACTACCGCATATTCACCTCCCAACTTGCATGGCACCTTGTATGGCATTTGCCCTTCCCAACTTGCATGGCAACCCCATGATGGCATTTGCCCTTCCAAAATCTCGTGGCACCATTTATGTTATTTGCCTAACGTTTTCTAATGATAGGTAGGACGAAGAGAACTATAGTGTACGGTGTAATATAAAAATATGAAGGTTATCTTTTGAACTGTACAAATGGAATTAACCAGGCTCATTTCTGAAAAGCATTTCACTGAAGACATTACGATAACCAAAGTTGCCAGATCTACAGTTGTTGCACGAAAGTCTTACG
>NC_087206.1:30105400-30115400 GCF_015104395.2 Macrobrachium nipponense
ATTGAGATGAAGGAAGAGAACAATGAAAACTGAAGCAAATAAGATAATATCAGCTTGTATATGGTTTGAACTAAGTTAATACTGTATAAGAATATTTATTAATTTGATTTATATAGATTTTTGGCATTATGCCAAGCACTGGGGCAACTAAGGCCATTCAGCGCTGAAACGGAAATTGACAGTAGAAGGTTTGAAAGGTACTACAGGAGGAAAACCTCGCAGTTGCACTATGAAACAATTGTTAGGCGAGGGTGGACAGTAAGATGGAAGAAAGGGAATATGAACGGAGGTCAGGTAAAAGGAATGAAAGTCGTTGCAGCTACGGGCCGAAGGGACTCTGCAAAGAACCTTAAGTATAATGCTTACATTGCACCGAATGAGGTGCACTGACGGCGCTACCCCTCTACGGGGGTTGGGGGGCGGTTGGTGGGGGAGAATATTTATTCAGATTGAGTTTTCAGTCCATAATCCCTATACCTCAAACTGATGTTTTATTACTTTACATTTTGCATTTCGGTTCAGCTGTCAATTGTCAGGCGATTCTTATTAAAAAAAAGAAAAAGAAAAAGAAAAAAAAAAAAACGGAACAAAATCACCTCATTTAAGGACAATGAGCACTATCTACCTTAGGTCTTTTATTATAATCAGCATCAAGAAATATTCAAAACGATGCTTCCATTAACTTTGCCGGCAATCTCCTCTTTGTGTAAATAGCACAATAGCAAGAAAATATCACCAAAATTCTACTTTCATTTATAAATAAGGTTGAAATTCCCAATCATACCGGCCCTATCAACTGCGGCTAAGATTAAATCCCAGCGATGGGTTGCCAAATTGCTATAAATGGACACTCCTTGTGGGTTTAATTGCGACACCATAATCGACGTCCGATTAAGCGTTCGCGACAGTATTCCAAGTTTCAGTGGCTCAAGGTCCGTGAAGATATATTTTCAAAATGTCTTCTTTTCCTTAGATGAACGGCAGTATATTTCAAATTCACACTGAGCCATTCACCTGGCATACCAGACAATTTTGTTCAGAAATAAAAACACGTTCATCGTGTTTGCCTTGAACGGTCAAGAAAAAAAAAGCCTCTCTCGGTACAAAGTTTCCTCAAGTAAATATAGGAACAGGAGCTTTCGACCTGCGCTAGGGCCCTCTTCAGCTGCACTAAGAAGTAACTGCAAAGTGCTTATAATTAAAAGGAAACCTGTTATCCGAGTCACCTGTTGGTCGATGTTGTTGTGATTTTTGATTAAGCTGGCCTTATGCCAGCCTGGGCTCTTGCTCATAGAGCAGCCCGTAATTGGCCGATGGAGCAATTTTCTCTTAAATACTCACCGGCAGATTGGCTGCCAGGCATACTAAGCGATCGGTGAAATTGTCTTCTGAGTGCAGGCCTTGTTTCATTGAAAAGTGTCTTAACTATCTTATGATTGCCCCCTCTACTCTTCTTTTATTGGTATTTGGCGTCTTGCTGACAAGCTTTGCTTAGTCAAACGATATCTGATGGCATAAATCGGTCCTACAAGCATTTTTAAGTTCAACTAATCTGAGTAATCTTTTCCAGTCTCCTCAACATTCTTACAGGGAATTATGTAGCCACCCGAACTCTATTCAAGATTCCTAACAGAATTCTTGCAAAGCTTCATTTTCAACAAGTTCCCAAAGGTGAAAACATTAATTTTCTGTCGATTAAAAATTTTGTTTGTCGCCGTTTTCAGGACTACTAATTCTTTAGAATGCAATTTTAAGTTCAACGAGGTTATTTATTACTGCTATAGACTGACCGTCTAGTAACAAAAATGTTTTGGATATCCTGACTGAATGTTTCTTATATGTGATTGAGATTTTTCTCTAAAAAGTAGACTCCGTGTCACAAAGAACCCAAAAAGCAGCAACCCGAGGATCTCTTACCCCTAGACTTCTGCTGAGTCCAACGATGGCGTGTTTTGTAGTCGCGTAGGTGGGGCCAAACGGCACCACCTTGAGGCCAGCGATGCTCGATACGTTGACGATGGTGCCTCCAGCTCCACCTTTGTCGGCGCCCATCTTTTCGAGCGCTAAAAACGTGCCTCTCATGCATCCTCCCTATAAAATAAACATTGGAACATTAAGTTTGTGTTGCTACACAGCCATTGCTTCTGGTAGTTATCATTTTGTAGTTTATGTTCGGTCTGATTTCACTTTCCTGCAATTCTCTCGTTCTCGAGGGCCAGGCCTACTCCTTCCTCCGGGGGTGGGACACGAGGGGACGTGGTCACTGCCGTGCAAATTTCTCCTCACATTTTACCTTAGACTTGGCTTACACAACACCTTTACAAATTTATAAAATATACACAACCATATCTGTCTAAAGTTATATACATACATATATATATACACACACACACACACATATATCTAAAGTTTTACGCACACACACACACACATGTATGTATCTATATATATATATATATAATATATTATATATATTATATATATATATAATTATAATATATTAATAATTTTTTTTCAAAATTTTTTTTAATAATATTATTTTACATGGGGCACATACAAGCACACTGACACACGCATATTGACACAAAGACTCAACACTGCATCAAAAGAGCCCATAATGGGAGAAAACAACCGTCTGCATTCAGCGCCAGCCTGGCGTTTTCACGGATGAAGTAGCTGTCAAGACCCATGAAGAGGGGCCATCATACCAAGCCACTCCAACCGGCACCTTTTATCGTGGCACTTACATCAAATAAAGGCTATTTTTAAAGGTCTCCTTCAGAGAAGAGGTTTCTACGAAAACCTTGGTGAGATCAGGGATTTAGCTTTTAAAATATCCTTCAATAGAGAAAATAAAAGCTTTTACAGCACTTGTGGACTTTATAGATAAAACAATAAACACTTCAGTAGGTCCGTGTATGTTCAGGAAGTAATCTGCGTTACTTTATGCAAAAATAAATGGAAAAGATGAGTAACTCGCCACTTACAATATCTGGTACGAAATTCTGATTAAGGTCGTTTAAATATGATTAACATAAACTCCTTCAAAGAGTTTCTGTTGCTTTCACAAGCATGGTTGGTCCCCCCCAAAAAAAATTATGCTATAGGTAGAAAGGAATAAGAAATAATGACTAATTAACGTCCTCCTCTACAATCTATCAAGCCGAACCATTCTTCTAAATTTAGAAAGTGACTGTTACATTCGAGAGTATCTTTTGCCTTCCCTCACCTCCCCCGTTGACACATTCACACTGAGATAATGGAGCTACAAGTACTTAACTGTACTTATTATTTTTTTCTATTCGAGTGCTTGAAACGCTCATGAATTTCTGTTTAATTACACAAGAGCAAAACACTTTTGAACACCTTACATCAACAATATTTGTCATAATTCAAGGGTAAAACAACAATCTTTGAAATCATTCGAACAACTTTTATCACCTACGATTATTTGACAGCACAAGAGTAAAGCAACGTTAATGAAATCGTTTGGAAAACTGTTTTGTTACCAATATTATCTGTAGTGTATTCACACACACACACACATCGAAATAGCACACCCACATACACATATAATTACATTATATAATATATATATATTAATAATTATCTATATATATATGTATATATATATATATATAAATTATATATATATTATAACATATATAATATATATATAGTTATATATGTAAATATATATATATATATATATATTATTATTATATATATATGACTGGTAAAAAGTGTTCTGTAACAACAGAATTCATCTAATAAAAGGAGCCGCATAATCTCTACATTTTGGTGTTTTTAAATGGGCCCTTTTTATTAGGGATTATATATATATAATATTATATATATTATAGATATATATATATATATATATATATATATATATATATATAAGAAAATGACTGCAGCTAAATTAAAGTAATATTTTTCGCGGAATTTGGTGCATGCAATATATTCAGCAACGTTGTCACCGTCGAGGTCAAAGTGACAAAGCTACACCGAGGTTAATCGACCTAAAATGTGAACTTGTGTAGTATCCATGAAATCTGAAAGACTGCCGCCGTAGACTTCATACCTTTGTGCTCACTCAGCATTACATAATGTAGTACTGCCTACCGATTCGGTAATCCTGAGTTCGATTCCCCGCTCTGCCAACAAGGAATCAGAAGAATTTGTTTCTGGGGATTAGAATATCTCTCGATATAATAAGGTTCGAATCCCACAATAAGCTGTAGGTCCCGTTGCTAAGTAACCAACTGGTTCCTACCCACGTAAAAATATCTAATCCTTCGGGCCAGCCCTAGGAGAGTTGTTCATGAGCTCACCGGTTTGGTTAAACTCAGATATATTGAACTTAACATACGCACTACATACATAGAGAACGCACCGAAAATCATATGTCCATTCTTATTATCTTGTAATCATGAGAATTAAAATATATATATTTAAAACTATTCCTAGAGAAATAAGACGTATAAATTTTCAGTAAATCCTCTTTCATTTCATATGCATGAATTGTCTATAATATGCGTTTCATTCTTAAGCATTGAATTCTTATAATAAGTTGAACGCCATCTCCGTTAAATGCATTAGATACCTTACAGTATAAACAGAGCGGAAAACCATGTCATTATTGACATACAGCATAATTTTCCCCAAGGAATCCAATACTTTCACTAAACCGTATATGGCTTTAAGAACAATCTGGGCCCTTTTTCGAAAGTTTTCACCTGCATTCTGTTAGAGTGTGTGTGTGTGTGTGTGTGTGTGTGTGTGTGTGTGTATAATATATACATACATACATACATAAGAACACACAAACACCACAGACATACATACATACAGACATATATATATATTAGTTGAGACCAATAGGAAAGTTAAAAATGAAAGGACAGAGTGCCAAATACTTCCGTGTATTTAACACATCTTCGGGGCCGAAGATGTGTTAAATACATGAACGTACTTGACACTTTTCATTTTTAACTTTGTTAGTGGCATCAGCTAATAAAAAAAATCACGTGTTTACTTTTGTGTGCTCTATCTCTCTCTCTCTCTCTCTCTCATATGTATATATTATATATCTATGTATATATCAATATATATGTGTATATATTATATATCTATATATATATATATATATATAGTATATATTATATATCTATATATCATATATAATATTATATATATATATATATATATATATATATATATATATATATATATATATATATATACACACACACACACACACACACACATATATATATATATATATATATATATATATATATATATATATATATATATATATATATATATATATACACACACACATAAACCACGTGAACATTAATATTAATAAGAGAAAAGACTCTTAAAAAAACTACTTACCAAATTAATGTCGACCGTGAGCTGCCAATTTTTTTCATTGCCAATACCTGCGTTATTTATAAGAAGGCCCACTGTTCCCAGAGTCTCGGTCGCTTGCGACCAAGCATCTGAAACGATACATTATTGCTCGTGAGTTTGGGAAAAGCCATAAAGAGAAAGTCTATTTAAGGGAGACAGATAATACTTAATGGATATAAAAAGTCTCGAGAAATGCAAAGCTAAAATGGCAGAGGTTTTCCAAAAACAATTCACAAATAAACAAGTCTACCTTCTTAACATCGTGAGGTACAGAATGTGTTGAGGAGTTTGGTCTCATAATGAGAGAATTTTACTTTAAAAGCAAATGATCAAGAGGTGAGCTACGTCTTCATCAAAGTTAGGAACCTCAAAACTTTGCAATGGGCTGTTTTATGACAGAGATTATAAACTGGAACGTTATTAATGTCACTTTCTAATGGTTATCAGTTTTGTTTGTGTGGTGTTATTGCGTTGCATGGAACCAGTGGTTATTCAGCAAAGGGACCACGGCTTTACTTGACTTCCGAACCACGTCGAGAGTGAACTTCTATCACCAGAAATACACATCTCTAACCCCTCAGTGGAATGGCCGAGAATCGAACTCGCGGCCACCGAGGTGACTAATGACTATCAGCAACATTTTCATTCATTTCAATTAGGGTACTTGGGAAGGTCGTCATCTGGGTGATTTATCAATATGTTTCATACACTATAGGAGGTTATTTCTGAATACAGATCACAGACCGGGAGGCCACTTCTTAAAATACATCTTATACTGGTTGCTAACTCATGCTCTGATAAACAGGAAAGATACCGCTAAATAGGCAAAAAATGGAATATACTTCATTAAACATTTATGAGTGCATGTGATCTCCGCATGTCGTAGACTCCGAAATTATCTTCGAAATATACTTTAAATGTAAAGCCCACTAAAAAACACAATAAAATAGAAATTAATTTGTACTTAAAAGTAACAATTTCACAAATTTAAAATCTAGATGCTACTAAAATGTCTTATTTTTAATCCATGTCGCAAATGTCATGAATTGGGAAACTATCTTTAGCATGTCATAAAGCTTGAGGTTACGTCAAAAGTCATCAACGAACCCACATCATAAAGAAGTCATAAACCGAAAGGTTATATGGAAAGTTTATATTTTTTCTCAAGGATACCATTACTTAAAAAAATAATATAAATGAAGCTAACAATTAAACTGATACTATTAAAAGAGTAGATTCACATCAATCGTGCACCCGACGTCTAGGCCAGTCCCCTACGGCACTCCTGATTGGCTGCTGATAAGCCAATCACAGGGCTGGAAACTCTCAGACTCTGTCGAGAGTTCACATAGGCAGGATGTATGTGGAACACACATCCTGCCTGTGTGAACTCTCTAGAGAAAGAGTTTTCAGACATGTGACTGGCTTATCAGCAGCCAATCAGGAACGTCGTAAGGAACGGGACTAGACATCAGATGCACGGTTGATGTGAATCTACTTTAGTATCCAGTCATAGGAAAGGAAAGGAATCGAGCGCACTGTGCACACAGACCACCTACTTACTTCTGAAATCCTCTTCTTTGGTGACGTCGCACTTCACGAACATGACGTTGTTGGCGCCATGTTCTGCCTGCAGCTCCGTCTCGGCGACTTTTCCCTGTTCTTCGTTTATGTCTGTCACGCACACCTGGAAGATTTTGCACTGAATGGAATACAGAACTGAGGCCAAAGGCCAAGCACTGGGACCTATGAGGCAATTCAGCGCTGAAACGGAAATGGACAGTAAAAGGTTTGAAAGGTGTAACTGGAGGAAAACCTCGCGGTTGCACTAGGAAACAACTGTCAGGAGAGGGTGGAAAGTAAGACGGAAGAAAGAGAATATGAAAGGAAGGACAGTAAAAGGAACGATGGGGACTACAGCTAGGGACCGAAGGCACGCTGCAAAGAACCTAAAGTAATGCCTACAGTGCAGTGCATGAGGTGCACTGATGGCCCTACCCGCCTACGGGAACACCTGTAAGGTGGAATGGAAGCCACTCATACCGCCCGTCAACTCATAAGGGGGTTGGAACAAAGATGGATAATACATTAACGCCTCTACTTAATAGACCTCAACTCAACTGAATTCTCTACTTGTCTGCTACGTTATTATCGGTATTTTTTTTATTTGGCTACCATTTCTGAGGTCATACTTTTTTAAAATGATCTCAACTGAATGTGGAGAGAAAGTACAAGTTAGTTTAGGTGAAGAACTGTGGAATTCCTGTTAGAACTTAGCTGTAATATATCTAAAAAAATATTAAAATTGCAGGCTATAATATATACGGTCTTTTTTTACTTAATGGGGTTTGATATTTATCATAACGTCAGACATGCTCCCCTTCCTGCCCCCCACCCCCGACTCCACGTATTTTAGGTTGGGGTCTACTGTAACAGTATTTTACAATCATGTAATTTTATACTTAATAGGAGCTGTTCTCTTCAAGCAATGAACCACTAAGCGAAGCTAAAAACAAACTGGCTGAAATCTAAGTCCGGGTCCAGCAAAAATAAACAGCTCGGTACGACTGCGCTACATTCCACAAAACTTTGCATTGGATATTTCACGAGATTTTCAAGGAAAGCTCATGCGTGAGACAACTGACAAATCGACTCAACTCTGGGCGAAAGTCGGCCATGATAATAAGAAAATAATCGACAAAGTTTCAGTTCTTTTTCATATTCCCTCTACAAAATATAAACAGTACAGCATCGTCGATGCACACTCTCTTCGATGCTGACATCAAGCGCAAAAAAAAACTAATTATATAACCGAGACAAAACAAAAAAACTACCAGTGTGATGATAACAAAACGCAACGTAAAATGTGAAGAATACTGAAGAAACTAAAATACAAAAGGAGAACTATCAATGAGATACAAAATATTAAAAGGAAATAATATATAATTCAAATATACTGCTAGAGCTAAATATTTAACAAAGTAGAGGAATTACAGGTACATTTGAAATAAAGAGAGTTACAAGTACCACAAAAATAAAAAAGATCTTGTTGATAAAATTAAAGTATAATTAATGTATGGGCTATGAGATAAAGATAAACAACAAGTCTTTAGTAATAAGGAAAAAGGATGAAATCCACCTGAACGCGTAAAAATAAATAAAGAAAAAAAGGAGGGAAAAAAGGCCCAAAGAGAGGACGAATAACACAGTCCCCATATGACGCACCCCTCAATTAGATTCGTCCTGCACAGTAGTCGCTCTTCTGAGAAGAGAGAACTGAATTATACTTTTCCTCAATAGCCTGACCTTTGCCCTGATTCGCAGAATGGAAAATAAAAACCAGGAAAATAAGAACACACTGAAGTTGGTTAAAGTGACCCCCACATGATGAGCGTCGCAGTGATTCACCAACATTCCAACACGACCCCTTCCTCCATCCCTGCTCACACTTCACCCCCATCTACCACTTCCACGCTTCCCTCAACACTTCACTCTCATATGCACACTCCATCACATCCTACACTACAACACTTCACTCTCATCATACTTGACTTCAACATTAATCATTTTAAAAGGTTTTTAGAGTCAACTATTCCACCAGGTTTGCTTTTAAGTGGCGTATTTGGACTCCTCCTTTCTTTAGCGTAAGTTTTCAAAATAAATTCACAAACAGCTCGCTTAAGCCTTTAAGAGAGAGAGAGAGAGAGAGAGAGAGAGAGAGAGAGAGAGAGAATCATTCATCGTGGCATGACTGCTCCGTCACAGTCATCACATGATCATCTGCCCAGGTGTATTCTAAGACTTAAAATTCTTAGAAAAAAAGAGGAACTACATTTAATTCCTGCGCATACGTCCTGATCGGGCCATGAGGGAATGATAAAATCATGATATTTAACATCTGTACAAGGACAGGATGGGATGCTACCATTGGTTATGCAAGGCACAACGGACGGTAGTCATAAGCCCAGCGACCAGACCCAGGATATGATGGAAAGACTAATTCATAGAAGCTATCTATATGCACGGGGTATTAAAGAATCTCGCGCTGGCTGGATTGAGGAAGCACAGATCAAAGGGTTACACATAAGTCCTGACTATGTCAGACCACTTCATCTAATTTTTTTCATTATATTAATAAAAAACCATTATAAATATATAAAACATTTCCAAATGTGATCTATACATATAAACGTTTCTAAATCTGAAGTCAATTCATCCAGTAATAACTAATACGTACACAGTACAGTGTTAATCACGAGACTTATCAGGACAAAATGAGAATGTAGCTTGAAAGATTTTCCTTGTCGGCAAAGGGTTGAATTCACTCAGGATTCAGAGCTTGGGCCAAACTAGTCTCCCATAAACATCAGTTTAATCAACAAAAGAAACATGCAGTAAAGGCGTGAGATTTCGCCTCAACCACCCCACCCCACCTCACCTGTTAATTAATCACGCCCAACCCCCAACCAGGTTTATTACAAAAGCTCCCAGATCAATCATCTTTAACAGGAAGATCTATTTTCCCAGCAACACCAGATAAGATAGCATAATGGAATTCATAAACTAAATGTTTTTTATT
>NC_087206.1:30117900-30127900 GCF_015104395.2 Macrobrachium nipponense
CTGGATGTCACTGACATTCAAGGAATCCTAAAGATTTCCTGAAGACAGGAGCAGCCCCAGTGGAGACGAAAATGTCTCCAGAATCCAGAAGCGTCAGGGGGCAGATTAAAAAACAAGGGATAACTTAATGTCTAACGATATGGAAAACCTGCTTAGTGAATTGAAGGGAAGTAGAAAGTTAATTTAGAACCGATAAGTAATGAAGAGACTCGTGGATACTTTCTGGAAGAGAGAATTCTGCATGCTCAATGCAGTTGCATAGCTGGTGAGTGAAGAAGACTCTCCTAGCGAAGACCATGTTACACGAAGAAGAGGAAACAGCACAATGTTGACGTAGGAGATCAAAGTAGGAAGAGTTTTGTGTTGGAAATTATTCCTGCAGATGGAGGTGAAGGCTTCTAAGTGACAGAGGTACAGCAGTCTGTCGGACTTCGGGTAAGTTCAGTGCCTTTTGCGTCCCATGTGATTTTTTCTTGTGTGCGCCTATTTCGCATATACTGTAGTGGCAACCTCTGGCGTGGCGTAAAAACCCGTAAGATCAAAGACTGCAAAGTATGCGAAATGATTTTTCTTTTCCAGATGGGTAACCACCACCATCTGAGGAGATCAGTGTGGCAGGAGCTCTGGGACCGAGGAACATCTTCAGGTATTTGCTGTATTTCTGTTTCGAGAGACTGCAAAGGAACCAAGTGTCTACTACGTAAAAGGAGAGACGCCTAAGGATCTTAGCCAGCTGATGGAGCAGAGAATGGGGAAGGGCCCATCCCTGGTAAAAACAAACCCCATTTCGATGGCGCTTTGTTGGCGGGGATGCCCCAGGAGTGAGATCACTTCTGATCGGCAAAGGCCACAAATCTATCTATCTATCCATAGCGACAGGGTTGAGGTCGCTGAGTGAGATGAGAAGACGTCTTCACCATAGCTTATTTGGCAACGCTCTTCAAATACACCGCCATTTTTTAATCTTGTGATAATGGAAACTGAATGGACACCTTTTTAGTTGAAAAATACAAAAGAATCTGGGGGCAAACCTATATAAAATTCTTTGAATATCCAGGTTCAGTACGATTTAGATATAAACCATGAATTTCGCATATTTGACACTACTGTATTAATCTACATTCGCTCTGCCCTACAATAATGGGTAGCAATGCGGCCCGAGAGCCACTGCAGTGCATGAGCAGGATAAGGAAATCTTAAAACCAAAACACATCATCGCATAACCACTCGTTGTCAGCATCCAAACTGTGATTAATTTACAGCACGAAAATGATACCAAATTAAGGCAAAGAGAAAAATGCAGCTTTACCAGAGAGAGAGAGAGAGAGAGAGAGAGAGAGAGAGAGAGAGAGAGAGAGAGATGCAATGTAAATATTTTCTTAAATGCGAAAACACCATGAGTGACACCTTAAAACAGGTTTGTTCCTAAGTAAAAATTGTTGTACAAACATGTCCTGTTTACCTTGTTATGATATATGGCAGTCATGAGTGCACGTGTGAACGACAAACCCAGCGATCCAACAGACGGCCGGACACCGTAATGACGAGAGAACACATTTACAAAGTCAACAAGTTGTGCTCGTATTTCTTCTGCATTTATCTTTCACACAATGGGCTTGGCGTTTATCACTAGGAAAGCAATCATCTGCGTGTGATCGCATATGTATACAAATGAATATGGTGATAAGCATAAGCCAAGTATCCGCGTACATGCGTGGTGCCTTAGTTTCATAAGTCTACGAACCACAAGCAAGAAGTCTTGTCCACAACCCTACGCAAGAAGATCCCTTCCCTAGCATAAACAAGAGGTCCTCTTCAAAGGCACAAACAAGAAGTTCCCTTCTTATCGAGTGTTTATACAGTGACCAAGGACTTCAGTTAATTTCTTTATAAGTCTCTGACTATTCAAAACAACGTTTTGGTTTTTATTAACAACGAACAAATGAATGGAACAACTCATAGCTGAACGCGTAAAGAATAAGATAAAAGCGAAGAAAATCGTGAAGTTTTATTTTCTTGATGTTACTATACGTAAACGATGGATTAGATTAACATAATCAACAGTAAGTATGCGGATTAACCTTACACTGTTTGCACTCCTGATGATTTTGTTCATGCAATGTAAAGAGGACAAAGCTGGAGCAACCGAAAGTGTTGGATATGTTAGTGCAGATTCTAGGAGCGCGAGGAAAAATGAGAAAACTCCCCCAAAATTGAAAATCACCAAAAAGGACATCCTCAATCTAGTCACTTAACGCAGGTGGCATATTGCAGAAGAGTGAAATCATCCTGTCTTCCATTAGGATGACGGTGGAAAAATGCACAAACCACCTGCCTACTTAGCTTTGCCATGAAAATGCAACTTTTCATAAAATAACAAGGAAACTAAAAGGATGATTACCGATTAGGAAAAATAAACAAATGCAAATATATGGAATCGGAAAACTCCACGATGTTGAATATTTTGTAACTAAAACACTGGCCTATTGGATCATCTGGTAGGAAATGTTGGGTCTAAACTAACAAGTATTGCAATTAACCTTGTTTGAAGGTCTATAATTCACGTAAGCTTTTCATATTTGTAATAAACTTTGTTCAATCATTTAGTATCGATCTGCATTCCTTTAATAATCGCATTTTCGCCTACTTCTCATAACATATGGGCAATCTAATTCTCTCTCTCTCTCCTCTCTCTTTACGGGACCATCTGCTAAGTGAAACGTGACAGAAGAGGTAGGGTATCAGGGACGGGAAAAGCTTTCACTTGGATGCTCTTACTTTCACCACAACGGAGACTCCCTTCAGTCCTTCCATCCTTCTCACCTACATTTTACTACTACATTGATTACTGTAACCACGAACCGAACGAATCGAAAGTGTTGGGTAAACCTAAGGTCAATAGAATACTCCCTGTATCTTCTACAGACTTGTGGTAGCCCGGTTCAAACTTTCCTTTCACTTCCAAAAACGGAAGAAGAAGAAAAAAAGCGAGCCTAGAAATCTATATGATTAGATTTAGAATTATGAATATCCTCACCGAAAATAATACTAAAACTTCCACTTGGTTTTATATGCCTAGTCCATACTGAATAGATTACAAGGAGGATATAACTTCAAAACCACGACCAGGTAAGATGGCAACATTCCCTCATGAATCGACGCCTGGCTGAAGTGCGTCTGTTGTTCCCTCCCATGCGACAGTCTATTCATAGCCTTCAGCACTAACGAATCCTTTTCGAGCGCTGAAACTTTATCCCCCGTGGCCTTCAGTACTTAAGGAATCCTTTCCGAGCGCTGTAACCTGATCCTATTAAAGATTCCTTTGACATCCTTCTTAGGATTAGGCAATCACCCTCCCGAAACGTAACGCTTAATTGCGATCTCCTCTGAAGGTGAACTTACAGGACGTCTTGCGCAAAAAAGGCGGGATTAAAGACTTCTTACTGTACTGCATGTCATATTGATACTTTTTCTTTTCTTCATGCTTGTGTGTGTTGACCGATTGGCATTCCTTCTGGCATCGTAATTTCATTGAGCGCGCGTCTGTGACATGCTTAATTATATCCATTCTCTAGCTGTAAAGTACCCCTATTCAAAATTATGTACAGATTAAAACCCATTATTAGATCTGGAATCTAAGCCTCACAATGATATTCTTTTAGAATAGAATAATCTTAACCACAAGACACACACACACACAGGAAGAGGAAAAGAGGACCGCGGACACTTGGATTAACTTTGATTGCCTAATTAATGCTATATAAACTACTGCTTATTTAATACTGTATAATTGTTTTTCCTCGTTACAATTCACCGAATAGGAATTTTAATTCTATAATTGAATATACAAGACCAGTCAGTAGTGAGAGTAACCCCACAAAAGCAACTCGACCGTGAATAAATAATCTAACCAATGCATTGAGATTTCATAATTAAACAGATTTACTAGATCTACAGTACCAAGGCCACAGGGCCATCACTGCCAACGACGAATCCAATGACCATAAACATATTTTGAGCTTCGTCTGTTAATAAAATTTCTAATGAATGACAAACCAGAAAAACGATATTTTGTATATAGTATTCATTGGCCAAGGTTAGAAATGAACATATTAGGGGTACAGTAAAGGTCACTGAAGCATCAAAGAAGTGCAAGAGCCAAGGTTAAGATGGTATGGCCACCTGATGAGAAGAGAAGAGCAACACATGGCAAGAGAAGTGATGGAGGTGGAGATGGATGGAACACGAAGGAGAGGAAGACCCAAGACCAGGTGGAGACATTGCATTAGAGATGATATGAGGGAGAAGGGAGTACGGGAGGAAATGACACAGGTCAGTAGTACCTAGATGGAAGAGAATCATTAAAAACGGCGACCCCGAATAGGGATGAAGCTGGGAAGACGGAGATTCATTGGAGAGTTGGCGTAGTTCTAAGTCTGAAAACTGTGAAATCTTCATCGACAACAAAGAAAGAGTTAAAAGCAGAGAGAGAGAGAGAGAGAGAGAGAGAGAGAGAGAGAGAGAATTAGGATTTATTGTAAGCACTCACTTTTGCGCCTCTTGCCAGGAGTGCCTGAGCGAAGGATCGGCCTAGACCTCTCGCAGCTCCTGTAATGAGCGCCACACTACCGGTGATCGCCATGGTGTCGACCCGCCTGAAAAAAAAGAACATCGGAATAAAATTAATTAACGATGTTATAACAATTTGGATCTTTCCTAGATAGTGACCCTTACAAGTTTGAACCTTATCGGCTTGTTTAGCACAAGCCCGTTGGGATTACCGTAAAAACAAACAAAAAGACTGTAAATTGCATAAAGATAATGGCCCCAAGAAATATTAGTCCTAGATAACGATCCCGGGGGGTCAATATTTAGGAAAGATCCAAGAATCTGAAATAATATAAGCTCATACAAACCTTCTTCCAATGAGAGTATAAACTACTTCATTTTCGAATTCATGCAAAAATGCTCGGTGTCACGAGGAAGTGTTATTTTTGCTATCTTTCAGGGTGTAGCCGACCACCTAAACACAAAGTGTACTCATACTCGCGGTAAATTTGAATTCATACGAGCTCCCGATTGTGAACATTCCCCAGAATTGTCACATATATCATTCACAATGACTGCTTGGTGTATAGGTATTATACAATGACTCCTCGTTTTATTTATAATTAACAGCTATACAATACTGCTTGGTGTATAGACAATATATAAAGAATGTTTGGTGTAGAGAAGATATACAATGATTGCTTGGTGTATAGATATATAATGACATCTTGGTGTATAAATAATGTACAATGACTGCTTGGTGTACGAATAATATAAAATTACTGCTTGGTGTACGAATATAAAATGACTGCTTGGCGTACGAATATAAAATGACTGCTTGGCGTACGAATAATATAAAATGACTGCTTGGTGTACAAATAATGTAAAATGACTGCTTGGTGTACGAATAATATGAAATGACTGCTTGGCATAGAGAAAATATACAATTAGTGCTTGGTATATAATACTATACGACTGTTTGGTGTATAATAATATATAATGACTACCTAGTACTTATACAACATTATGACTGCTTGATGCAAAGATTCGAGACAAATGCTTGGAATCATGCCATCTGCTATGTGTTATCACTTTGACTCATGAGCTGCACTTTTTAGTGTTCACTGGTATTAAGTTACGTAAACATTTAAAAAAAACATGAATAATGTAAATGTTACTGATTTGCAATCATAATGTAAATTGTTTTCCATAATTGTTCTGAAAAAAAAAAACGGTACCACATGAAATGGTTCTTCCACTTGCCCAATCGACACAATAATACAGTGACTAGCGAATCATAACATGCACACATTCTTACTAAACAAGCCAGCAAACCATAGCATGCAGATTAAGTTTGTAATCTACATACAGTCCTACCTGTAAAACGAACTGATTACGAAGCTGAACTTGTCTGACATCCATCTCAGTCTTATACTGGTCTGAGACAATGATATCATTTCTATATCCTCTTAGTCACCTGTAAGATGAAGGTAGCTGACTTAGAGAGAGAGAGAGAGAGAGAGAGAGAGAGAGAGAGAGAGAGAGAGAGAGAGAGAGCAGCGGTCGATCGCGAATTCCTGTTGAAATGATAAGTGAGAACTCTCCAGTCAAAAATATGAGTGATAGTAGGTTGGTTGGTTTGGAACGAGTTGGCCATTTATGCCAGAACCATTGCCCGAAGGTGTAGGAAGATATTGAAGGTTTTAGGAGGTCTAGTATATACATACGGACCCTCTTAACCAACAGCCTCCAATACAAAAATTACTTTCTACCTTGAATACTCTTCAAAAAATGTATACTTGTAAAAACAAAGTTTTCATTTCTCAGTACAATAGAAGGCGTTAGTTGAAAATACTTACGATTTTCTTACATCTAAATGGTTGACTTCGCTCGGGTCACTATGCTTTTCATGCTGCAGCCATACTTCTACAGGCAAGACCTAATCAGAGTGACATACTTCTTCAGGTAGGGCTGACAGTGTTAGTCCTTTATTACGGGCTGCCCTGTATATCAAGACCCCGTTTTGGGACAAGGCCAACCTAATGCAACTGCTACAAACCTTTTTTTTGGGGATGGGCGGGTGGGGTGTGTGCTTTTTCGGTTAAAAAGATGGAGATGCTGAAATACGATTCAGATTCTCTTTACCTATCTAATTTTTTTCTTTTTTTAGAAATTCTGAAATATGGTTCAAATTCTCTTTACGTATTCATTTTTTTACAAATAATGTTTATATTTAATGACATTTATACTAAACTATTTACCATAATAAGGCACGTTTGTGCACGGTAACATGACGTAGGAGAGAGAGAGAGAGAGAGAGAGAGAGAGAGAGAGAGATGCACTGTCATGGTGTACTTGATCGACGTTCTTTTTAAGTCCGGGATGACCCTTCTTACAAAGATCTTTTTCAAGCCAGGCGGGAATTCCTCCAAAGCGGGTGCTTTACTGAAAAGATTTTTTTCTTGCGCAATGTCAACAACGGCCTTCCCCGACCTTTTAATGTTGATTCCCTCAGAGAGAGAGAGAGAGAGAGAGAGAGAGAGAGAGAGAACAGGTGAGGATGCGCAGCGCCTGACGACGCACTCATTATGGCGAAGCAGGATGAAATTTCATCGTTGAAGTTTCAAGATGATGAATATGGGAGAGAGACCAATACTACCATTCTTCCCTCTATTTCTCTGCCATTCTATACGCAAACAAGAGTTCCGCTCCTGTTCCTCGTTGTCGTGCAAGATAAGGCCAACAATAGCTATTGCCAGTGTGGGCTATCGCTCCAGAGCAGCCCAGCCCGTCAACCTCTTCCTCTTATCTAACGAGACAATAAACGGAGGCAATGACAACATTAATGCGCCAAGCGGTTACTCGGACAGGACACCAATACCGGAAATGTTGGTGGTCATTCTCTCAAAAGCTTACAGACGAGACTAAGAAAGCGGCAACGGAAACGAGTGATTTTCAGTCTTTAATAGCAATTGGAGAGAAATGGCAGGGGAACATTGTCGTCAGAGATTAAATATGGGAGGAGTTGCTCGTGAAATGGCTACGCAAGACCTTGGAGTTATGTGCCTTCCTGTAGTTAAGAAGAGGAAACGCACGTACAAAAGACAATGCTCCCAAAATTTACAGAGTCTGTTATGAACAGTCAAAAACAACTGGATCTCGGGATAACACAGGAGTCACGAATACCACTGAAGGTGTTGTGACCACGAGCACGATTCTTCCGGGAATCACTTGCCATGTTTTCCACAAAACTGTACCAAGTTTATTTAACGACGAAAAAAAATGGAAGCTCAAGCTTGTGTGACATTAGACTTAACGAATGTGTGTAGCTACGGTTTTGTCACTGATATATGAAATAATTCTGGCTACTTTGGATAAAGTTCGGCGGAGGAATGCCACGAGAGAGAGAGAGAGAGAGAGAGAGAGAGAGAGAGAGAGAGAGAGAGAGAGAGAGAGAGAGAGAGAGAGAGAGAGAGAGAGAGAGAGCCCTGTGTTTTCTTTTTCATTCTTTTTTGACAAAATTTAGAAATCCTCTTACTCGGTGTAACTGTAATTTCTATGGAAAACAAAAGCATAAAATGCATAACATGGAACACTGAATTTATATTTCTTTTCCTCTTCGCTCCACGACCGTTTCGCATAAATAATTTTATAAGGAAACAAGAGAACATAAGAAGAAGCGGATTTAGACAAAATAGCAATTTGAAACAAGTTCAAACTACGTAAAAAAAAAATACCAGATGCAAAACCAGACATTTTTGTTTTAGAAAATACCTCTATTTACCACACATTAAAAGACCAACCTAAGTAAAAACAAAAATCCCTTTGCACGAGTACGCCATTTATCTTCAGCAAATACCAGGGTGACGTCAACAGACAGCACATGTCAGTCATTATAAGTGACTCCACTTTGAATATCATTCAGCCATCCCACCAGCTTCTACTAGACATAACAAATTTACACAGGTTTGTACATACATAACATTAACGATAAATAATTATATATATACATATTATAATATATATTATATATTATAATATAATATTATATATATATAGGAATATACAAATATTATATATATACAACGGACACAATATATATAAATATTAATATATCTTAATTATATATTATAATATACAAAATTTATTATAATATATTACACGCAACATAATATTATAATATATAGATATAGATATATGAATATATAGTATAGATATTATAGTATTTATATAATAGGAATAGATATCAAGGATTTTTTTTTTGATTTTTTTTAATTAACAAATAATTATTTATATATACAATCCACCGGACTACATAATAGTATTATTATATTACTAAATATATATATATATATATACAAATTATTAGTAATATATACCACGCACCACATAACTATATATATTATATATACTATATATGGTATATATTATATATATATATAATATATATAATATTATATAATATTGGAATTTATACAAACTATTACTATATATACAACGCACACATATATAATTATTATATTATATAATTATTATATTTGAATTATATAATATATATATATATATATATATATAATATAATATAGATAGGAATACATTCAAAAAAAAAAAATATTATATTCAACACGCACCCACCCCCATAAATAATTATTATATAGATTATATACTATTATAATATTATATATATATATATTTATATAAATATATATAAGGAATATCATACAATATTATATATTACACCCCGCCACACAAATTAATATATGATAGATATATTAATTATTATAATATTATTAATATATTATAAATATATTTATATATTATAGTATATATATATATAATATAGAATTAAGTATATTATAATAACATATATAGCTATAATATATATATATGATATATATAAGAGATTAAATACTATTATATTATAGAATTTATATATATTATTATAATATTATAATAATTATCGATATATAATAATTATATATAATTATTATATATACTAATAATATATATAATATATAATAGTTAATATAATATAAGATATATATAATATATATTATTATAAGATATATATAATTATAATTATATAATAAATTTATATATATAAGGTTATATATATATAGATAATAATTTATAAAAATATATAATTAGATTATTATATAATGTATCTAAATATATAGATATATATATATATAATACATAGATATAGATATATTATAATAATATTATATATATATTATTTAATATTTTATATTTATTATATTTAGTTTAATTTATTTATATTATAGATATATATTACTATATATATTGATATAATATATATTATTAAGATAATATATATTATATATAATAACTTATATATATAATAATATATATAAAATTGGCAAGACTTTTCTAATATACTCGTGCTGCATACTGAGATCTTGCAAACATGCACATGCATAACGGATTACAT
>NC_087206.1:30132900-30135400 GCF_015104395.2 Macrobrachium nipponense
TGTCTTTAATGAGCCTCCCCCAGCTGTTTCTCTCTTGAGCGACTAATTTCGTAACTGGTTTTAGTAGAGGAGTTACGCACCAATGCCATTCATGACTCTATCCTCATTATTTAAACCATCAAACCCCTGGATCTCCAGTTTAAAAAAAAAAAAAAAAAAAAAAAAAAACAAAAAAAAAAAAAAAAATAATAATAATAATAATAATAATAATAATAATAGTAACGGAGAAACAAATCCCCAGTTATGTATATGTACATATATTTAAGGATATATACCATGTACAAATACATATTAAACATATGTACTACATATACATAACTGTGGATTTGTTACTCCATTTCATGACTCGTGCTACTATGAATATTCTTCTTCTTCTTCTTCTTATAACAATAATAATGATGATGATGATGATGATGATGATGATAACAACACGTTAATTTAAAAGTGCAAAACATACAAATGATACGGCTTTTCATTTTGAAAAAAAAATTCCTTTTAATAATATATGAACAATTTTCACAATCGTACCTAAAGATATTTAATCAAAACTATTAAAACATTATTTTCTATTACTGGCACCTGCAAAGACCTGCATACGACTCCTTTCAACCGATTTTATGAAAGATATTGATCCTAGTCGATAGTTACTATAGTAGAGTCACATCAACCACGCATCTGATGTCTACGCCAGTCCCTTACGACGCTCCGATTGGCTGTTAAGCCAGTCACAGGGATGGAAACTCTCGAATCCCTCAGGAGAGGTGGAACATACATCCTGCCTATGTGAACTCTCTCGTAAGGGACTGGCCAAGACATCAGATGCACGGTTGATGTGAATCTACTCTAGTACAATTACTACGTCCTACTAAACAATCTAATAGTCCTGCTGCAAACCATTTATAATTAATTCAAGATATAAAAGCTCTTTGTCAATTTTGCTATAAAGTTACTCAACACCAATTCCTGTGCACATGCTAATTATGAGTTAATCAACAACCCAAAACCCCTGCGTACCCGTCACTTGAATTATACTCAGCACTTAAATTTCTGCATCCATGTTATCTGAAAGTTAACACTATTAAAATTCTTGCGTTCACGATTCTCGAGTTACTGACGCTGTCAAATAACCAGAGCGACGTGACTGCAATAATATTTATGAGTTGTGATCCACGCCAAGTTCTGAAGCATCTGACATCTCATCTCTTTGCTTTTTTACTTGAAGGAAGTTTTCTCCTCCACTTTTAATTTTTATTGGCAGATTATTGTTTTTCGTCACAAACTTTCTCCCTGATTAGTATGTTCCATTGCTAGCATATTCCAAGTGGCTAGACCCAAGACCTACGAAAGCTGGGTGAACTGTCTTATTAAGCGGGAAAGGATGCGCATGCGCGTATTCCTTATCAGATGCCTTATCGATCTTTCATTTTTGAGAGATGAAGTTCATTGTCAAGCTTACTTTACTGGATCAAATAAATTAGTAAATGAAGAACCTTTCGATGAGAAACCTCTGTTCCTATTTCACTCACCGCTAATTTACCAGTATCATTTTTGTATATTACAAAACACATGCTGGTCATTTACATAGCGATTATATAACGCACAAAAGAATGCACTCCTCTTCTACAAATTCATTTTCGACAGGAAGGCACAAAAAAGATGAAAAGCATGAACATTTCACGTAAGGCCAGTCATCTTATTAGTGACAAACTAAAACTTATTCCGATTACCTGATATCCCATACACTAATCACACGAAATATTCTAATTCAAAGAATAATCTTTACTTGGCCCTTCGTCTCTCAGGGATCTTGCTCCGAAATAAAATTCCCTAACAGATTCACCACATGAAGGCTAACGACAGGGACATCAAGTGCCTTGGTTATTAAAATCAGTGATATTCGATCTGTGCCAACTCGAGTACGAATGACTTTAAATGAGATAACTGGATGGATGTTAGCAAGCCAGACGTCTTAGCTCATGGCGTAGTCTACATTATTCTCTAATAATAAATACGTTGGTTGACTACTCATGGGAGTACCCATGACGATGCGCTAGCAACCTTCTCTGCGTCGGGATTTTGTGCAGCGTGTTGAGGTTAACTAAAACATTTAACTTCAGTCCTTGCCTCATTTAAAAGAGAGAGAGAGACGAGAGAAGAGAAGAGAGAGAGAGAGACGAAGAGGGAGAGATATGGAGAGAGAGAGAGAAGAGAGTGCCTGATACTTGGTGCAACCTTGAGAAAAGGTGACCCGTAAAAAATGCCATTATGTAAATCAAATGTCCACTACCATTCCCCGATCTTTAGCTTATACGTTGATTGAGGTTGTGATTTGATTTTACAAACAGCTCGGATCAACCTTTCTGGCTCTAAGCACCTGTGTTATTCTAATATTTTTATTAATTATCTTCCCTCCAGTTCATCGGATACCTGGAAATCTACTAAAACATTCAGTTACTAAATGACTATATGCATATCCAAAATGAATACTCCCGTAATAATA
>NC_087206.1:30137900-30160400 GCF_015104395.2 Macrobrachium nipponense
CAAAAAGAATAGAGAAATATCTTGGGGCGTAAAAACAAAGAAATTGTGAGTGGGGACGACAAGGCTGGACAATACTAATTTGGCCTTGCAACTAAAAACTAAGTGTGCAAGTCAATGGATTATCTCAACTATCCCGGGTGACTTGCATCATCTTCTCTCCCTCTATTATTATTATTATTATTATTATTATTATTATTATTATTATTATTATTATTATTATTATTATTTATTATTATTATTATTATTATTATTATTATTATTATTATTAATGGTGTACCAATATTAATCCATTCAAGTACTAGAAAACACTTGAAATATTTGCCTATGAAAAATTAATAAAATAAAACTTTTTAAAAAACCCTACAAGAAAGGGAATCGTCCACTATACGGCAAGAGTTTGCAATGAAAGTATTCAAAAAATCCGTGAGGAAGCATTCTCTAATTATTTATCGTTACACTTTGGAACAAGCAAAAAACAAAAAAAAATTATCAACTTGACCATCAAGCTTTCACAGACACAGAAGTAGCAAAATTCCGAGCTAAGGGAAGACACCACCCATATCATACTAACGAAAAAAAATATCGAATAAACCACAAAAAAGAATTTGTTATAAGCCAGATAACCCAAAGTAGTTCTTTCGACGGGAAGCGAAGCCGAATTTCTTATCGTTTTGAAAGATATGACTGCATCAAGCACTCGATAGAATACAAGCTATGCTTTCACGTTCTCCGTCGTTTTTCTGAAAAAAAAATCCAATGGTTATCAGTTTTTCAGGCTTTCGTATAGACATGACAACAAAATATCAGACAACAATATTTTATTCTTTTAGTGGATGTCGCAATGGTGCTGCTGGCAACCTCGTCTCGAAAATCAATGCTTAAGAAAGAGCAGAATTAGGATTCACTCTAGAGTGCCAATGACTTGCAATGTAGCTCGAGAACCCACCAGAGGGAACAACCGAGTGGTTTTCAGCATAGCGAATTCTGGAATATACAATGGAATATAGAATGTAGGCCAAAGGCAAAGTACTGCTACCAATGAGGTCATTCAGCACTGAACAAAATTAAGAGTAAAATGGTTTGAAAGGTGTAACAGGAGGAAATCTCTGGCCGTTGCACTTTGAAACAATTGTTAGGGAAGGTTGGATAGTAGGGAGGTACAGTAAAAGGAATAAAAAAAAAGGGCTGCAGCTAAGAGCCGAAGGGATGATGCAAAGAACCTAAAATAATGCCAACGACATACTGTGTACAGGCGATAAAATATGTTTTTTCTAGGAAATACATAGAATATTGCATTCATTATTGTTAATTTCCACAGATCATTAATGTACGAACCTAAAAACGACTTACTGGAACAGTAAGCTTCCAAAGAATAAATAAAGGCCTAAGGCTCATAGTTGTGTGATTTCTGAAAACTTAGAAAATTTCATTTGCGAAAGAAATTACGATTATGTGAAGGCATCAATGAAAACCAGATAAAAATGACAGAAACTGATATAAATGAATGAACAGAAGATAAAAAGTGTGAGAGAATGTTAAAGTAAAATCAGAATGAATTACAAACGAGTTTAATGTGCAATGTTAAAAGACGATTGTTCTACTCATGTAAATCATACTACGGATACTACTATAGTAGATTCACATCACCCGTGCATCTGATGTCTAGGCCAGTCCCTTACGACGCTCCTGATTGGCTGTTGATAAGCCAATCACAGGGCTGGAAACTCCCAGTCTCTCTCGAGAGTTCACATAGGCAGGATGTATGTTCCACTTCTCCTGAGGGATACGTCTTTCAAAAGTATCCCTCAGCAGAAGTGGAGCATACATCTTGCCTATGTGAATCTCGAGAGATTGAAAGTTTCCAGCTCTGTGATTGGCTTATCAACAGCCAAGCAGGAGCGTCGTAAGGGATTAGCCTAGACATCAGATGCACGGGTGATGTGTATCTACTATAGTACTATATAAGAGTACTTCTGATTGTAGTTATTATTATTCGTAACTTGTAAACGGTAAAGGTATGAAAAACGAACCACCTACTAAATAAACTTTTCTTGAATAATGTACAATAGTGAAAAAGAGAGAGGCAAACAAATTTCAGAACCAACCAACGTTCACCATTCTTTTGCGGCAATGCAAGAGCAAGGCGAAAAATGTTGGACCACTGCCATCTGCTTCTGAGGGGACGCGCGGATAGACCGAACAACTTATTACTATTAATAGTATTATTTTTCTACTGTCATTCACTGACGATGGTAGACACGAAATGACTACTCCACATATTATTATTCCACAAACGATTACATAAAGTCTAATGGTTAACATTTGAAGGATCCGACGAGATGAGAACCGTTACAGCCAAAAAGAAAAATGTCAAAAGTCTGTAAAAGTCTCTAAAAAGTGGATAAATCCAGAAAATTTACCAAGATACAAAATGACCCCACGGGATTCAAATCATACCCTTAGGGTAGAGAAGAATATACAGAATTTCTTATCAAAAGGACGACATGACGTCATGGCATCAATTCAAAGACGAAGCGCCTTAAGACTACAGGCAAATTGGCACAACTGCGCATGCATCCTACAATCATGTTTGCTTTATCGAACACCAACAAAACTAACAACAATAAAGAAAATTTTAATTAAGTCTGACCTTCAAGCACGAATTCAAGGTCAAAGACTTGTTCATAAATCTTTTACGGTCAATAAATCAAAGACTGAAGGGCTATTAAGAGACCCTACGCCACAGCTGTATCCAGCTTTTGCTATTTGAAACCCCTTCAGAGAGAGAGAGAGAGAGAGAGAGAGAGAGAGAGAGAGAGAGAGAGAGAGAGAGTGAGCTCTAGACCACAGCAAATAATTACGTTCCTTTTTTGAGAGAGAGAGAGAGAGAGAGAGAGAGAGAGAGAGAGAGAGAGAGAGAGAGAGAGAGAGGGTGGGGGGGGCGCCCCTTAAACATCTTTGTTATAAAACATATTTAAAAAGTTATTCCAAAAACTCAAATCTCCCTCGTTCTGTGATAGAGGACAGTTTCATGAGGATGCCTCATCCTACATGATCGACGAAGGATGCCTCATCCTACATGATCGACGAAGGATGCCTCCCACGTCCTCGGTAATAACGATACCAAGGTTGTGGGCTGAATGAATCTTCACGTATTTATTCACACATCCAAGGCCATTTAACCGCCTTGTTCTATCTTGCTGTCCCTGAAAGTCCCGCTGATGTTCCCCGACAAGCAATAGGAAGGTCTGCGGGAGGATGCTATGCATAATAGATCCATTTGCAACTCCTACGCTAACTGGATCCTTCATGGACTGGGTACTGGACTTCCCGGATGGCGACGTTCAAGAGAGAAGGATGTTCAATCATTCATTTTGTTACATTAAGGTAGTATGTTGGATAGTTAGTTAACATACGTAAAATATTCGCTTTATTAAATATACATTTATCTCTCACACAACACAACACACACACACACACACACAACACACACAGCACACACACACCCACACACACACACCCCACACACCACACATATATATATACTATTATATATATATATATATTTAAAATAAAATAATAAAAATGAAAATAATATAAATATGAATAAAAAGAATAGAAGTAAAAATAAAAAATAATGAAAATAGTAACAATATTAATAAAATAAAAAAATAAAAAAATTATAAAATAAATCCAGTACATTTCTTCAGCAATTGTCTCAGACCTTCCAGATAGCAAAGCTAAATTTAGACAAGATGAAGCCAGCTACTATTAATATTTTCTAGTTGACAGCAAAAACGTCCTGCATTCAAATGGGCAACCTTGAAGCAGCACAAGACAAAACGTTGTCTAATGAAAAAACGATGCGAAATTTCGGAGAGGTAACAACCCGACTAAACCACCTTGACGAGGGAGAAGTTTGCCACCAAAGAATAAAAGCGTAGATTCTTACGATATACGAAACAAATTGGCACCAATCCTTCATCATTTTTGCAATGGAAACTTATTCTTAAAAATGGAATCTCAGAGTCCGTTTTTCAGTGCCATTACTAAAAAGCACTGATAACGAAAGCGGAGATAAGATCGTGATCCCCACAAAAAAAAGTCAATGTCAAAGAGATAGAAACGTTATCGCTGTCACTGTAAACAATTCAGTCTCTGTAGATAAGAAACGTGATACAATCGATAGTCAGTGACGTCAGAGGCCACCTGTGCAAGATAACGTCACCAAATTCACTTTCTTAATTGCTCGTCTTATATATAAGCCAATCTATTCCGAGGGAGTTTGGTTTGCAAGTTTATTGCCTTTTAGGCTTATTTCATGTTTGTTAACACTTCTTTGAATGATAATAATAATCATATTCATACATTTGTAAAACTAATGTGAATAAGCCTTCTCTACTTCAGTATTTAAGGAATCGGGTACAATTTAGATAGCTGCAAGAATCGAATGGTTAACTACCGATAAAATCAATACACGACCAATTAATTATAAAAATGAGAAACTCCAAAAACAGAATGGAAAACAAAAATGGCAGGATGTTTCCCTCCGTGTATGGAACCGGACTCCGCTCCTTTCCTGTGTGTTTCCAAATACATTCTTTTCTAAATTAGAATGCCGAATGCACAAGCCACCAAGTTCTTTCATCTACTGTTGCATCCCGATTTTTTTTTCTGTACCCATTAGGGAAAACTATACACCTTCCTTTACTGAATGTTTTAATCTAACCCTGGTTGTCGTATGCAAAAGAGTGGGAGCTGAAGTTATGCTCCCGCTTCTTGAAAAAGGCAAGAGTATATTTAAAGGACCTTGGAAAAAGGTATGGAAACAGACAGCGAACTCCCGAGCTTGGCGGCAAAGGCTCCAAGAAATCTGGATAATTTTTCGACCTCCGAAACCGTATCCACTTGAAAAATTTCGTGAATTAATCATTCAACGCATTTACCTTGCAAACGCAGTATCAGCGAGTCATCACTAACCTACCATTACTAACCCACGATGGTAGAACAGTGGACTGCAATCTCTATAGTCTCTCAGGAGGCATAAACCTGACCCAGTTCCTGTGACCCAATGATTTCCTTACATTGTTATGTCCATCTCGCAAAGGATATCATCCCCTTGACGATTAAACATTGCATCAATTCTCCCACTAAACTGTGCCATAAATTCGACCACTGATGGTGTACACGCGCACCATTAATCTTAAAAAGGCATTTCCTGAAAGCAGGTCATAAGGTCTAAGCGCTGACACCTGTCCCTTGGGGTCGCGGTGTCAGTGAACTGCAAACATGATATTCGGTCGTTCAATTACCCTTATAAAAAGCTACGTCTCTAATGTGTGCATTCGGTCAGTATATTGGATCAGAGTTGTTATAATTCTATAAATCCCTGATATAAATAAATACATTTTTAACCGTTTCCCGAAGAGAAAATTAATTAAATGATTTATCCGGAATATTCTGTCGTTAAAGTATACACATATAGAATATCGCTTCGCGCAATCTGCAGCATCTCTAATTAATCATTCTGTACAATGTTTCTATACTCTTCAACCCTAGTATGGGATTCTAACAAACATCGACCCTTATTATATCACTTACTATACCTTAGTATATATATATATATATATATATATATATATATATATATATATATATATATATATATATATATTTATATTATATTATATATATATATATATATATATATATATTATATATAAATGCCGGGAGCAGAATGGTGCCTTCGTTAATACAACCGATTAACACAAAAATAATTTTTTTAAAAGTTCAAATTTGCCAGTTCGATCAAGGTCATACTAATGTAACCTTCGACCTGTTCATCATAGAATTGACCTTAATACAACGTTTGGGTCTATAATTTTCAGTTCTCTCTCTCTCTCTCGACTCAGCGCTGGCTGTGCGCTCAAAAGTTTCTAAAGCCACAGGAACAGAATCTGCGTTTAAAGACAACATTAATTCACACATGGCAACGATGAAACTTAAGCAAACGAATAAAATGAATGGAAACAAATTCAAGGAAAGGTGAGTAGACCGATACTTGAAATACGACGCCTGCAGCCAACGCTGACTCAAGTGACGTCATGAAATCAGTCGCTACCCAGCTTGCGATTTCAGTGAAACAAGACTTAATCACCGCTTCCGGTAGAGCACCCGTTTCCCATCACAGATGCTGAGCAACCATAAGGTGACATTTGCCGAGAGAAATATAAAATAAATGAATAACTATATACAAACATGTATTATTATTTTTTTGAAACGATGAAAACTATTCATATATGCAACAAACCCACAGGAGCCATTGACATGAATTCAACCTTCCGAAGAATACGGTGTTCATCAGAGTACAAAAGTAAGGGGAAATACAGAGAGAAGAGGTCACGTATTAAAAAAAATGTAATAAATGAATGGATCGATACAAGTATAAGTAAATCATTAAAATACAAGGAGAATCGTATTACGGTAGTAATGCATTGCATCTTCGCTTGAATTCCTGAAGTTCCAATTGCACAACATCCTCAGGGAGATTTCCACAGTCCAACGATATGAGGAATAAAGGACCTCTGGAACTGGTAAGTTGGAATATTTACTGCATTTTGGTGCTGCTGTTCGGCAAATCTTGTTGCATATAGGCAGGAAAAGGGGATCAGGGATTAATTGTGAATATGAAACTTATGAACAACGGACAAATATGAGACCATCTGTCGATGGTCCAAATCTAAACTGCTACTATCAAGAAACAGAAACCTACCACCACGAACCACTACCTGGCAGTAGCAGACAGCCACACTGGAGAACAGTATTCTGGTAAATGAAGGACGAATGACCCGAAACAGGTCGCACTCATTTTCTCACTGCTATAAATACACGAGACCTTACGTACAAAACATATCTATTGTGCGGTTTCTGCTGACACATTAAATGTTTCTCAAAGCTGAGATGCGAGTCAGAAGTTACACCAAGAAGAGTTAAGGCTTCAGACTCATTCAGCTAAGTCCCATCTACCTGAAAGAGATGATGAAGTGGAAAATATGTACGAGATCTGTTATGATCAATAGTGTTTTCGTTTTACTGGATTTCAGCCTCATATTCCACCGACTACACGATTCACTAATCCGGTCCATGTGACGATTGAAAGTAAGAGCAGCTTCATTTCTCATTCATGTTCAGAAACGGCCTTTGAACTTGACAGTTTCTTCACACTTTTTGGATACGTTTATTGCTACAAGCCTTGAATTTGAGTCTGAAATTATGAAGAAACGCCCCTTCACTGAGAGTTTCGAACCCATACATGACAGTCAGCGTACGGTTATCGCAGGATCAAGGTATTATTATATACCTTGCGCAGGATAAGTGGGTCCCGGGTTATCGTAACCCACACTGCCACGAAATGTCTGTGGGTTCAAATCCCACCACGGAAGGGAAATTTCATCATTTTCCCACTCCAAGTCAAAACTCTCAAGTTAAGAGAGCCTTTGACAGCTATTAAAAATGTGTACAAAGTATCTTTGGCCCCGTCAGGATCTCTTGGTTTCTGGTAACACACAATGCCAAGTCGAGGATGCTCTCTCTCTCTCTTGGAAGGAAGGTTATGGGGGCAAGGCCCAGAAAGAGGGCCATAAATTTCGTGAGTTGAGAAACAAACAGGCCAATTTAGAAAAATGGAAGTAAGGTTGATAATAGTCGATTTGTAAACACATGGAATTCTACAATAACAAATAAACGTGTTAGTGGATCAAGTTTAAAGGTGGGGGGTGTTGTGCGTTTTTGTACTTATGTACCCAAACGCTAAACGACAGCATTTCAACAAGGATTTCCACTTACGTTACATTACAGAGGGAAAGAGAGAATTCTTAAACCAAATAATCAATTCCAATCGTATTTCTAAATTGTTCAACACTGTAGACAAACGCTCTTAAGGTACTAAACAGGAGCATTACCGACCTACGACCCTGTGCGATCCTGCAAAATTAAATATTTGGCAATCTCTCTCATGCGGTATCAATCATCTCCTTGTATATTGCCGGACAAATAATCAATATTTACAAAGTAAATTCGTTCATGTAAGATGTAAGAGAGCAAGTGACATTTCATTAACGAACAACCACGAGTTTTAGTTAGCATAAAATTTTAATTAAAAAGAGACTTGCAGGAAAGTTTGGTTTATTAATGGTAAAAGATACAAAGAAACGAGTTCCGGGTTTTGGATAGGAAGCTGGTTCTGCGCACTGTTCTGCGTCCACTACTAAGCCACCTAGAGAATTTAAATGAACGAAGAAGAATCATTTTCAGTTTTACGACAGAAGATAAACAAGAAATTAAAAGGGAATTTGGTATTCATCGGAGGACGTCAAGGTCTTCTTTACAATGGCATGGACATATTTCACATTACCCAGAGTCATCAAGAGGCGTGCCTGACAGTAGGATTGATGGGTGGATAGGATAGGATAATTATCACGTGAAAGCAATTTTGAGGAAACGCTTCTTCGTAGGAGCACTTGTCTTCAGAATTTTTACATCAATCGAACAATTTCTGCGTTCCTAAGCGGATGATGACTTTGCACGTAAGCAAAGAGCAAGAAAACACCAACAGATAATGACTGGTTTGGCCGTTAAATAAATATTTCGAATAGTTTGTCGAGTGTTTATTGTTGCCCTGGTGAACAACACATCAAGAACCAGTTTTTCCGGATGTTACTTCCTGAACAAAGGCGTAAATGCGCATGTGGATGAACCGATGTTAGTAGCTACAAATTGCTTACAAACCATATCAATTCAAATGCCCGTACTTTCCGCAGACAATAACCACTACTACCAGAGCATCCTTCAACTCGCGAACCAAGGATTAACCACCGATTTGGAATTTTTTACTGCATAGTCCAGTCGATCATTTCATTGTAGGGCTACCTATAGACATGCTGCTCTACGAAGTGCCAGTGGTTTGGGATCCTAATGCAAAGTGCCACTACCTTAAGGAGGGTCTACTGAAAGGCTGTGAACCCCTCGGTGGGAAGAAATACCTCTCTCTCTACCACTAAAAAGTGCTAGGGAAAATGGAAATGTTTTTTCATCGTTGTGCGTAGAGTGACATTCATCTGCAGGTGGCGGCATGGATGCGTATCCATGTAAGTGTGTGTAGGTGCAAAGGGCAGGCGCACCTATGCTTGCGTATGGCCTTCTGCAAATTCCTGTATGAAGAAGCGTGAAGACAGGACACACTGACCGGCTGGGCGTGGAAGGGAAGGATACGACGAGTAAGCGTCTCAAACCGGTTTAATGAAGGTTCTTAATCGCCTTGACTCCCAAGTGCCTGCTCCCCAAAGTCCGCCCACCCCTTCTATGTTAATGGAGGTCCGTAAATTCTGCCTTCACGCAACCTGCCACGCAAGAACTTCATGTAAATAACCGGTCACCCATTCAAGGACATTAAAGAACACTGGGTCCGGTCAGATTGACTGCTTTATGAAATTTAGGCTGTCAAGCCAAGCGCTGGGTCATTTCGCCCTTCCAGCGTTCAAGTGACTGAAAAGAGAGAGTAAAGAGATCCAGGGAATACAGGGAATGAAGAACAAGGATCTGAAGGAGGAATATGGAGAAAATCACACAGCTGCACTGAAGCAGTAGTGATTAGAGGGGGCGAACAGCAAGACTGAAGAAAGGAAACCTATCCTAAAATGACTATCTTTAACTCAATGTGAAGCACCTTTTTCAGACCTTTTTAGCACCTTCCATAGACCTTTCCTACATCCAACAAAATCAACAACAACAACAAAGTAGTTTGTAGGCTTACTCACCGAGGAGGCGAAAATGAAGGCAAATGCCCCACGCAGGATGAGCGAAACAACGGAGTGGTTGCTAGGCCTTTTGACACACACACCTTTGCTATAGTAAGGAACCCTGTGTCGAAGTCTAGCAACCACTCCATTTTGTCACTTCCTTTATTTATACATTCATCATGTTTCATATCTTCGTGAATCAGTTATACATACATACATATATAGTACATTACATTATATATACGTATATATACTATAATATATATATATATACATATATTATATATATATATATATATATATATATATATATATATATCACTTCTATCGCGCAATAACAACGTATATATATAAACCAGTATAATAATGGCCAAGAGTAAAGTGGAGCAACGGAGAGCTAGATTTTTCGCCTTTAGTCAGAAACATTTTCAAACAAACTACAATGCCAAGGAAAATATTACAATACAGGTACCTCCTTTGCATCCATTAAAAGGATATTTACTCGTTCATTCTTTTGTACAACAGACACTTCTTTTTAGTTATTTTTTTTTATCTTAAAAGTATGTAGTCGACTTGACAATGCCTTACATAAATGATGGAAAACCTACGTACTCCGCACAGTTTTTTCCTCGTGGGCACGAACTCTGCTTATATATAAAATCTCTTTCTCTTTCTAATGCGTATATATATATATAATAATTTAGACAAATAATTACATTATATATATATACATACATATATATATATATATATATATATATATATATATATATACATATATATAGGTAGCTATTTTTCTAAATTCTCAAGCTCCTAAGATGTGTGGGCAGTGATAAATCTAAAAAAAACAAAAACAAGTACAATGTATTGTGAAGAGGAGAGGCATATATCCCTATAATTTTACTTGTAAAATATGCACAGAGAGAGAGAGAGAGAGAGAGAGAGAGAGAGAGAGAGAGAGAGAGAGAGAGAGAGAGCGCATTCGCCGGTAGGATAAGCCTAATTAGCTGCCTCCCGCACTTTTGCCATTATACTAACCGTTACCTTTCAAGCCGAGGAATTCAGGGCTCCCATTCAAAGCAAGGTCCCTTAATGCCTTCGTTTTCCTGTCATTTACCCATCGGTAGGTATTATCCATTGACGAATTTATTCCTGTCTGATATTTACTTGAATATGTCTCACTTTTCCTCTCTCTCTCTCTCTCTGTTTTCCACTCTTATTCCATATAGGAGCATTTTACTCTGTTCCAGACACTGTCCTTTTATACCGCAATTCACGGCAAGGCATCCCCAAGCAATCAAACATATCCGCGGAACTCAAGGCTATAATATAACAAGGGTCTCAAATGCTTCTTCTCCACCCGGGACCCACTTCCACCTAACAATTTGAGGATAGTGGTTGGCGATGGTGGGCAACACCCTCGGCTAACACTGCATTCCACTCATCCTGAGTCACTAAAAAAACCACTATCCTATGTGTATCGTATATTCGTTTCCAAATAAAATTTCTATTACTAATATTATAATTACTTACGAATGTTAGTACGGTAGGATTTATTAACTGTACAAGCATCGCAACGTTGTAATTATTTACACACACATATATATGTATATATATCAAAGTTATTAACGATTTAACACATATTGCATATACATACATGCACACACACACACACACATCATATATATATATATATAAGTATATATTATAATATATATATATATATATATATATATATGTGTGTGTGTGTGTGTGTGTGTGTGTGTGTGTGTGTGTGTACATACCATATTAACCGTTTCTAGACCAGACAGCTGTTTGAATCCTACCGATTACGAAGCACTCATTAAACATA
This sequence comes from Macrobrachium nipponense, assembly GCF_015104395.2. Taxonomy (NCBI): domain Eukaryota; kingdom Metazoa; phylum Arthropoda; class Malacostraca; order Decapoda; family Palaemonidae; genus Macrobrachium; species Macrobrachium nipponense. Next base: position 30,149,550 of record NC_087206.1, read on the forward strand.
TTTCCCCTTCGGTGTAAGTTATTCTCGAAGTCTAGTAAACAGGATATTTAAACGATATTTGACGCTTAATACTTCAGAACACAAATGAGTCACATATGCATGTGACAAAAATTCATAATTAGCCTTGTTACCAGCTTAATCAGCTACCATAGAGGTGGGGGTTATACGTATACCAATTCTAAGCACAGAACCTGATATGAATTCGACAGGCCTATGTACACAGCAGTCTTTGTCGCTTTGTTTACTCACTAGACGGCTATGTGGTTAAAGCCACAGTCTATCTTTCTAACGAAACACTTGTCAAAATTAAAATTTCCCTATAGGTGTGAGTTATTTCCGAGGTATAGTGAGCTAGGCAGGTAAAAAACGAAATTTTTTGGCTTAATATTTTTTATTACAGAAGTGTCACGCGTTTAAGAATTATGTATATATATATATATATATATATATATATATATATATATATATATACATACATACCTATATATACATATAATATATATATATATATAATATATATATATATATATATATATATATATATATATATATATATATATATATATATATATATATATATATATATAGTATGTGCAGGCCCTTCTAGGAACCCTTGAAAAAATAAGGAGTCATAATCTTAAAGAAGGAGGAGTGCCAAATGGATATAATGTGATATTTCAAATGCTACATGTTACGCATTTAAATGCATACATGTATAACGTTCAAAATTCATTGTCAAAGGATAATTATCAGTCAGTATAAGTAAGCAGGTGTTAATAGCTCCATTATATTAATTTATTTTTTTTTTTTTTTTTGGAAAGCGGGTAAGCCCCACCAAAGCCAACTTCTGACCAAACTAGTAACAAGAGGTATTTTTCTTGCTTGTTCTATTTTACAACTAATTATGAATCAAAAGTGACTAGGTCCTTGCATTTAATTTTACCCTTTTTTATTAATCTATTTGATTCAATTACGCAACATTATTCGCTTGCGATTTTCAGTGAAATATGACTGACTAGCACTCAATATTACTTAAGTAATATGCAAACAAGAAGGTGTAATCAATCAGATTTAATATCAATAGTTACAAAAATAAAGCCTGCATATAATGACATCTCAAACTATATTACTACAATAATTTGTCAGTCACTGACATGCACTATAACTCACTATAACATTAGATGGCAGCTTATATATCAACCAAAGACGTTGTCTTCTCACAATTCTCATCAAATCATCTGGTGCCGCAGCAGCCCTTCCGATCTCGTCACTTATGTCCTCAAGGCTCAAGGCTCCGCAAGAATCTTGCCTCCCTTTCTTCTGTTACTTCAAACGATTTCATTCCCAAATCTTATCCAACCTGCCAATAGTCTGATTTTCCTTTTTTAACCTTCATGTTTGAAAGACTCGACCTCACTCATCCTTTCTCCCACTAAAGTTATCTCGATCCTTTGCGCATAGTCTTTCATCATTACTCCCCCGTTTTCCCAAAATTCATTGCGAGTCCCAACAATCTACAGATTCTAAAACTGTCAAACTTCTGTCGTCTCTCCGGTCTAGGAGGTATAATAAGAATAAAGAATATACTTATCAGTTTGTTTTTACATTAATGCGCTTGCAAACTCTGAATATGGTGTTTACTTCCTGAAGGAGAGAGAGAGAGAGAGAGAGAAGAGAGAGAGAGAGAGAGAGATGTGGTGGTTGGAGGGGTCGGGGGAGGGGAGGAGGAGGAGAAAATTCCATATATACAAAACACCGAAATCAGGTGATTTTCTACGGCGCGCGAGAGAAACTAACAACTACCTTCGACGGACCAGTTAGGAACATTCCCAACTCAAAACTTTTCTTAGCTTTCCTTTTCTACTTGCCTTTGGGCGATGGCATGACGGCTTACGTATACAGGCCCCTAGCAGCTACAGAGAGAGAGAGAGAGAGAGAGAGAGAGAGAGAGAGTGTGTGTATTCGCCTCCACTCTCTCAAACCCTACACATTGTACATATAAACACGTCTACCCCAAAGGCCAACCCTAAGACCAGAATAAAAACAAAACACAACCACATACGCCCTTGTTTATCCTTCTCTCCTCTAAACACGTCGATCAAAACTCGACGAAACTGCCACCGTCTGGGTGAATTCACAAACAACGCTTCTACGGAAGAAGGTAAACAGAAATGTCACAGATTTAGAGCAATTGCTCTTCTTGTAAATTTTGTTTAGAAAATTCTCGCGCTCTACGTCTTGTCTCTAGAAGGCGTGGAGGCTCACGGGCGTGGCCAGCCTTGCACTTGCTTGGCGGGTTTTCAGGATGCGTAGGAAACGTGGTCTTGTGGGGTTTTATGTGTTTGTTCTCTTTTTGTGACTGGAGAAGATCAATGTCGAATCGAGAAGTCTCGCTATCTCTCAAGATCAGGGGAAACAGCACTGAAGAAAGGCGGCCTTCGGTCACAGAGATACCAAAACGCCTGCTCAACATAAAGTAAATCAGTTTTCTTTGTCTCCATCTAAACGGATCTCTGGAGAAGACCACGAAGGAATTTACTGAGGAAAATATTCCCCAAAAGACTGCCCGATGCCTGAGCCAGCCGACCTTTCCATGGCCTCAACGTCTCTAAGCATACCAGGGTTTTATGTTGCAATATCCGCACTGGTTTCAGTACGAGTCACTAATATGTTAGGTCACTTAAACATTTCAACGTTGACATTGCAACATATATTGCCGCTGGTTTCCTAATGTTGCTATCCTCGGGTGAATGGAATGTTGACATTTTTATTCAAGTTTGTGGAATTCGAGGATTTGCAAGTGTTAATTTTAATCTCTTTCCGTGAAAAAGTAGAAGACATTACACACACATATTCTACCGACTGCTGAGTTATACCCTAATTTCCTCTCTCTACTATGTGGACACACACACACACATACACACACACACACATATATATATATATTATATAGTATGTATAGATATATATATATATATAATATATATATATACATATATATAATATATATATATATATATATATATAATATATATTATATATATGTGTATATATATATATATATAATTATAATATATAATATAATATATATATATATATATATATATATATATATATATATAATATATATATATATATATAAGCGCTGCTTTATTGGCTTTTGAAATAGAAACTTTCGGGAACAATAACTTTTGTAGCTATTTCCCATCATGTGTCTATGGAAGCAATTGTAAAACCGTTTTTGTGAAGCAATTCTTTTATAAACTGAAATTCTGAATGAAGACTGAAATAACTTGAACACAAATACTAAAAGGCACGGGTGACGAGTGTAGAGACTAAATTACGTTTATAAACTATAAGGATAAATTAAGAAAATTTAGTTGCGAGTCCTGTAAATGTTAAGTTTCCTGCATACTGACGTCGAAAATGTATTGTCTGTGTGTTTATCTACAAGCACGTCAAGGAAAGCTAAGTATTATTGTTCTCCACCTCTGAAATAAAGCCCTAGGAGAGCTGTTAATCAGCTCAGTGGTCTGGTTAAGCTAAGATATACTTATTGAAATAAATCCAATATTTTGGTGTTTTGAGTCAAAATAACCAAGAAACAAGGGTCCACCATGTTCTTCAGATCTAAAAATTAAAAATGTTCACTACATATCATCGGTAGAACAGCGGTTTTAAAAGAACGGACAATTATCTAGTCAAAAAACTTCCAGATGAGATAAAAAGGCGTTGACCAACGTAGGACCGAGAGGGTTACCCATTGCTTCACAAAAAGATGGTGTATCCATGGGAAACCCTCTCGGTCCTACCTTGGCCGAAGCCTTTTTATCTCATTACGAAGTTGTTTAGCTAGATAATTTTCCCAGTTCTTTTAAACCACTGTTCTACCGATTCTATGAAAAACAGAGATAATACTTTTTCGACGTAAGTCTACAGGAAACTAACATTTACAAGACTCAATAAATTTTCTTCATTTATCCTTATAGTTTATAAACGTAATTTTGTCTCAACACGCGTAACATGTGCCTTTTAGTATTTGTTAAAAGTTATTTTAGTCTTCATTCAGAATTTCAGTTTGAAAAAAGAAATGCTTGGCAAAAACGGTTTATACTATATATATATATATATATATATATATATATATATATATATATATTATAATCTTGAATAATGTAGTTCATCAATTACTTACCCAAAACTGTAATCCGGTCCCAATATGAGTAATGCGGATGATGGAATCTACACCCATTCACCGATCTATAATCAGGCATCATTACCCATTATAGCATGACAAGGGACCATTGAAGAGGCTTTTGCGCATGACCGTCAATTGGTAGTAACCTTGACTCATGTACAGACATTTTTTTCAATGGGTCAGAGAAGGGTATTATGGTCACTGTGATCACGCCCCTCTTTTTTCAATTCCCTTCTTTTGCTCGCCTCTTCGGGTCTGGGCTGCCCTGACTAAATGATGAAGGAAACACAGAGGAACGAGAAACCCATATTGTGGATATGGAAGATGACATATTAAATAGTGATTAAACCTCGTTGATTTTAGCGTGCGTAATAGACATGCAGCTTCTAATTAACAGCTAACCTATTCATTAAACTCTGCGCATGTCTATTATTACGCAATGGAAAGATACAAATGGCTACGAGAATGAAGTAAAAAAAAAAAAAAAAAAGCAAGCAAACAGAAGTCAGTGGTTGTAATGAATATTTTTCTCTCTACTCACTTATACATGCATACATATACATACACGTATATATATTTATATATACATATGTACATATCTAATATCTACGTACCTCACTAGCCACAAAGACCGCTCAATAGTCTGGCAGCACTTAGTGCTTCAGTTTTAGAGGTAGCAGTATTAAAATGTACAGCACAACCATAAACAAACAAAAAGCTACAATGGTAGAACATACTTCGTCACGTTCATAGTTATATTGTTAAGTTTACCCGACAAGTGGCGGAGCAATGAGAGAGAGAGAGAGAGAGAGAGTTACAAGGATTATGATGTCTCAAAGATTTGTTAGTCCATCAGAGGAGACATCGTGCGCTCACTTATCCGTAGGAGCAGGTTTTATTGCGCATTCACGTTGTCCTAATGATTCTGTCTAGCTTTCTTCTAAACTCTTCTACACTGTTGCTGTTTACAACTTCTGGTGGCAGTTTATTCCACGTGTCACATATCTTGTATGTAAAAGAGAGAGAGAGAGAGAGAGAGAGAGAGAGAGAGAGAGAGAGAGAGAGAGAGAATTAGCTCACTGTACACCTCGTACTGGATGCCTTGCAACTTTGTTCTTCTCTGTCTTGCAGGAATACAAGTAAAAATGATAAATCATAAAATCTATAGGATTGATACACGACTTAAATATAAAAACAAACTGTCAACGAAACTATTCTTGCCCCTTACATTCTTCAAGTATACAGGACACATGCAATCACGGAATGTTCAGCCCCTAATGAAAGCAGCGACCTTCACGCTCTTATGAACAGGTTTTTTGTTTTTTTGGTAGTGGTGTGACATGGATATTACGTCCGGATGCTGCTATAATTTTTACTGGCGGATGGTGTGTTTCTGGTGTCATTGTTTTTTCTTTGGGTTGCTTATAACTATATGCTATATCCTCCGTGACATATATTGCACTATCTCATACACTATATAATTCAGTGCTTACTATACGAGTAATCAAAATCCAACTCACAAATCTTGTTTTCATATAAGATGACAAAATCGTACGAAAAGATAAACACAACTACAATACACCTGAAAAATGAAAGTAACGAAATGAACTCATTTTCTAAACACCCCCCCCCCCCCCCCCCCCCCCCCCGAGACCTTTCATGCATATGAGCTAATATAGTATTCTAGTCTGCGAACTGCGATACCACGTAGTCAAAAGAGGTAGCCAATTTTAATTTCATATAACGACAGTTCATGTATCGAGGATTCTGAGATACGAATGACATTCAGACGTAATTACATCTCCAGGGCGGAAACCTAAATACATCATAAATGATCAGCAGACCTCCCAAGTACATACTCATTTTGACGATAAACATTGGGATGAATGCAGAAAACTGGAGGAAACTAGTACGCTACGTGAATGTGTTGCCAGACGTACTTATTCATGTCATACACACACACACACACACATATATTATATAATATATATATAGTTATATATATATATATCTATATAATATATATATATATAATATATAATAATATATATATATTTCCATATATAATATATATATATTATATAATAATATATATATATATATAATATATATATATATATAATATATATATATATACATATATATATATATATATATATTATATATATATATATATATATATATATATATATATATAGAGAGAGAGAGAGAGGAGAGAGAGAGAGAGATCTTACTGTATTTCACATCCTTACTTCGAGTATTTTCAGATTAATTCTGAAAAGTTGAATGAAAAAAATTTCTTCTTTACAGTACATGGTAAGCTTTTATAAGACGGTAACTGTCAAGAATGCCTTACAACTAGTACTCTGTTCAACATCCAAACAATCATTATGGCTGTTTGGTTACGAGATTACATCCTGAGCAATTAACATTTATTTTTATTTTACATAAAATTTAAAACTGAATCCAGTTAACAGTTCTAAAAATTAACTGCTGTTTTCTCATTTTACAATTGAATTTAAAACTGAATCTAGTGCAGATTGCCCTACGTGCAAAAGAATATTTTCACAATTTCCTTCCTTTAACAACTTTTTCTTCGCGAGAAAAAGAAAATCCCAAGTCACATTCAAAATCCTACAGTTCTATGAGTCATACTTTCTTCATTCAAACTTTATTATTGACAAAATCAAATATGTTGCTCCATTCTAATACCTTTCATTCTAGTCTTGGGTAATCATCCATTCACTACGTGACTTTCAATTCACAATCTCTGTCGACTGTCTCATCTGGCTAAAGTCGTCAAACTCGTTCACAAGGCAACGACTGTACCACCATTCGTAGACACGGGCCAGTCAGCGTTAACAAACATGCTATAGTATTTTCCGTTCACAAGAAGCCTCAGCTTCGTCTTAATTCCTTAACGACACAGAAGAAAAGTTAGGGCATTATATAAGTATGTATGTATGCGTATATATATATTATATATATATATATATATATATATATATATATATATATATATATATATATATATATATATAATGTGTGGGTGTGTGTGTGTGGCAACAAGGCCCTGTTTCACTTACCTTTCTACCGTGGATTTAAGTGTATGTATGGATGTATGTACTATATATATATAATATATATATATATATATACTATATATATATATAATATAGATAGGGACATTACAGAGAGAGAGAGAGAGAGAGAGAGAGAGAGAGAGAGAGAGAGAAGAGTGAGAGAGGAGAGAGAGAGATAGAGAGAGAGAGAGAGGCTTTGCTTCAAGGACGCTCTCACTAAAGAGCCGAGGAGGATGAGGTATTTCAAGAGGCCGAGGGTCAGGGCAATGGGGGTTAATTGCCCATCAAAGTTTATGGGTTAATGGGGGATGAAAGAAGTCTGAGGCTCAAAATCGTGCCCATTTGAGTTGGGATTAAGCGAGAGTGCAACTGAAACAAGAAGCTGCACTAAAAGGACACCGCCTAAGATACTCCAGAATTAACCTATTACTGTAACATGTCATGTGAAATCAAAATCAGTTCCTACGTTTCTCCCTTCCAAGATGAATTTTAACCCAGTCAAAACAGAAAACCGGCAGTGTATATATATATATATATATATATATATATATATATATATATATATATATATGTGTGTGTATATATATATATATATATCATATATATAATATATGTATAATATATTTATATATATAACCAGTGTATATTTTATTATTTATTATATAATTATAATATTATTAATATTAATATAATAATTATATATATAGATATATATATCTATATTTAATAATATACTTATATTCTATATACATATACATATTATATCTATTATATAATTATCTATATATATATATATAGATATATATATTAATATAATACACACTGGCCGGTTTTCTGTTTGACTGGTTATATATATACATATATATTATATATATTATATATATATATATATAATATATATATATATATATCTTCAAGTAATCAAAGTCCACATGTGTGTGTGTGTGTGTGTGTGTGTGTGTGTGTGTGTCTTTCACCAAAAGTCTTTCAATATATAAATCTACAGATCCACACACATTCACAAAACAGACAGTCAGACAGAGAAACCTGGTATAATAAGTCACCGAGTATATCCATCCGTACGTGAATGGGAAGAAAAGGCCACAACAATCGAGGGCAAATAAGTCCTTCCTGTATCTATTATTAGAACTTAATATTTAATCATGCAGTTTCAGATTCGTGGCAGCGGTAAGAGGAAATCTGCATATACATATATCTGGCACAGAGCATACCGTAATTACTATCTGTTTGCTTGCGTTATGAAGCGCTCAACGTTAGGCATATTGTAACCATGGCAATTCTATACTAAGTTTAATCATATATACCATAATATAAACTCTGATTCTCGTTCACGTGGGTGTCTGTGTTGGCATGAAGAAATGGTGACCCCACCACAAACCTGCGAAAGCTGGGCAATTATTGTAAATTGGATTTATTTTTATTTGTATTTTATTTTTTGTTACAGTGAACAGATTGGATAATGGAAGAACATGGATGACTCCTTATAAAGAAGATATAATCATTATGACTGCGTAGATTTGATGCTGGGTAAGACTGGTTTTTCCTCGATTCAAGTCCCTTCAAAATATGATTAGCATGGGGGTTATATTTGTTCCCACAAAGCTATATATAGATTTCCTGGCGATCTTACAGCAATTGTAGGTAACAGCATTGATGGATATGGGGGCTTCATATGGAGGAATGGTATGGTATGATGGAAGGCATTGGAATGAGATTTGACTACTTTCTTCACAATTTAAGACCACAACCAGAACGATCAATTTGGTGTGGGTAGAAGGCACAAGAACCCTTGTTCCGATGCAGATGTTGACAATCAACTTCTAAACATAGCCAACGTTAGAATAGCACAAAAATGTAATAGCCTCACAAAATTACTGTCAAAAGCTTATAAACTACGTGCGGGTATCAGTTGTGGAGGGGCGACAAAAAAAATTATACCAAAATTGAAGGGAAAGAAATGGATGTTAGATGAGACAAAAGCTGTAACTAATTACAAAAAAATCACGAGTGCTGGAGACTGAAATTGGAAGTCAAAATAACTAAACACGCTCGGATGCGTTTTCTTTTTTAAAGTAAAACCACAAACGCTGAAATAAAGTTTTATCTATGGACAAGACTGGCACAAACAGAATGGCATATCACTCTTATAAGTGTCAAAAGGGGAAGGCAAGAAATGTAAGGAATTACCAATAAAGGATATAAATGAAAATACTGTGACAAGGCATACAGATACGAGAAAAAGACCACAGACCATGTTGATAAACTTAATGCACTCATCCTACCTGTTGACGAAATTTTGCCAGCTGGGAGGGACAATTAATAAAAAGAAGCCACGGCATCACGATGAGGTTAATTCGGCAATCCTGACAGTTTAAAAGATGATGAGGCACCAGGGAATGGCCTGATGCCAGATATGTTAAGGTCAACGGAAACATCGCATCATATTGGACCTGGGGATTAAGTATTGGGCCAATGATTGAAAAATTGGGGTATACGTAAAGAAAAAAAATTAGAATGTGGTAATTTGAAATAAAAACCGAACAGCTGTCGAGGTTTCAGCTAGGATGAGTTTCGGATAGTTTGAAAACGCATTTAATTAGTTTCATATAATGAACTGTATTAAAGATCATGAGATTTCATACTAAGTAAAAGGAATGATTTTGCCTATCGCTTCACACTAAAATATTAATTTACAAGTCTACGATTACACAGAGTTATGGTAAAGATTGCCTGTGATGGGCAGAATGTTCGTAGCATTTTAAATAAAGTTTTGGGAAGGATACCACAAACTAAGTGTCAGGATAGAGTAAACTACCTGGATAAGAGAAGCAAATGGAATTATGCCCATCGAACAATCTGTGGAGTTCTAACGAAAGGCGTAAGTGAGGTAGGTCTAAGGAGACTGCCGAGAATGATAACAGAAGTCTGAATGTTCATCTCCTTGGGACTTTGGCAAACTATTTCGACACCAGGGAGTGAGAATTGCGCCTTTATTATTAAATAAATGGTCTTCATGATGAGTTTTTATTCTTGTTGAAAAATCATAACCTTAGAGCTCACCCAGGCCAAATACCAATTAGCACTCCACTCACACATTTTGATTAGACTGACTGACGAATAGGCTAAACGCAGGTATATTCGCTTATACAAAAGCCTATTGTATGTGTAAATGTATAGCGTTTCACTCGATTAAATTAGCAATTTCCATAACCATCTGTGCCTACTTCCTACGCTTCAATGACTAACACAGAGTTTGAAAAGAGTATTTTTTACCACATCCCTCCATTTAACCAACACACCATATTCAGTCAATATGCTTTCTACATAATCATCATACTGAATATACTATACAATGATATCCTACGTGACAGCTAAACACCTGTATCACCAATGAGCCGGGTACCGTTAAAGAAGTGCGGCTACCTCTGTTTACACGTAACATTTCTGTAACTTTGTTATTGTGGGACTTAATTTCTCGTTTACTTAACATGGGCTCGATTCCAGACCTCAGTGAAGGCCTATAACATGATTACAGCAACACAGCCTAAA
>NC_087206.1:30165400-30232900 GCF_015104395.2 Macrobrachium nipponense
AAAGTGACATTTCTCAGAAAACAGCTGCTGCTGTTATAATCTCATTCACGGAAATCGAACAATTTAGGTGTTTTTTTTTTTACATGTTTTGTTAATCTTCTTATAATAAATGGCGACGTCTTGCTGAAAGCGATATCATGATTTAGTACTGGATGATCTGAAGGGCTTATGAAATACCTCTTAATCTTGAAAGGATTAATGTTCTCCCTAAGTGATTTTATGGCCATTTGTAGCATACTTACCAGCTGAGGCCAATATTGTACTTTGAGCTTCATTAATAATAATGATAATAACAATAATTTAGTTTGGCGTTAATTCGTAGTTAGTTAGTTATTTTATTGACAAAAATATACAAGTATTAGTACAAATTTGTCCACAAAGAGACATAATACAAAATAAACAAAGTGGACAGTAATCTCTTCTCTTCTTGCAAGTACATGGAATACAAAGAAAAAATACATCAAGAAAAATACAGCTTCAAGCGCAAATAGCATAAGCCCATAAGACAATAAAAAGGGACTTACTACAGAGAAAAAACGTTGTCACATCACTATCATAGGCGCGAATAAGGAAAATGATTTACTAGTACTTTTGTCCTCCTCACCTAGGCCGGAGTAATCATAACTGGTAAAAAATAAAAAATTCTCGGAAGCTAAGTCACAGCTTAGTTTTATCACAGAAATGAATTGCAAACAGAACAATGTATTTTTTTTTTTTTGTGGGTGGCGAGTTCACTATACTAGTAGGAGTGTTGATGGCCATATGTCAATTCTAATTGGTTGTTAAGTCCTTTCCTTTTATTTGTAGTTTGTTGGATCTTTGTGACTTACGATATGCTGCTGGTATGGTTAGGATGAGCCGAAGGGGTTGCGAACTTGGGGGAATGGACAGTGATTGTGTTCTGTGAGGTGGCGTTGGAAGATTGGTTAGAAGTACTATTGTCTTGATTTCATTAGACACAGCAAGTAATTCAATTACCTTTACCGTGGTCATTATTGATATCTTCTTTACGCACAAGGCGGATCACGCCAAGATCAGCGAACCCACTATTTTTCATGACAATATTATACCCCTGAATTTATTATATATATATATATATAATATATATATATATATACCATATATATATTATATATATATATATATATAATTACACACATATATACATACATACATATATATATATATATATATATATATATATATATATATATATATATCAGACCCGTAGCTAGAGTTTTTTTATTTCTTATTGGGGTTGGGGAGGGGTCGTTTTTCTCAAACTGGACCTTTTCTTCTATAAATGCCATTGCATATATAGGTATATACGATGAAATACTTGAAAATGGTATATTAGTTATATTAAGGAAAAATAAAAATTGGGTATACCGTCTATGCCCGTTTTTACCCGATTAGATGTTATTGAAAGTACTGACTTTGGTTAACAGAATCTTACTTATAATGTTGAAAGTTTGCACTGAAATTCAAGAATATTTCTTCAGTTTTATTGATTGATTCATTTATTATGTTAACGATAACATGCATATTACTTTATTTGTTGTTATGTTATATACCTTGATTAACAAAAAAGAAAAAAAACAATAATTATTTATTACTTTGTAAGTTCAGTTCAATGAAAAGGATAGTCACAGAAAATATGGACTTCCAGAAATTTTGTGTGTGTGTGTGGGGGTGGGGTGGGGGGAAGGGGATCATTCGACACCTCATCCCCTCGATACGGGTATAATATTGTCTTGGAAACACAGTGGGTTCGCTAATCTTGACATGATCCCACAAGATCTCTCTCTAGAGAAGGTGAAAGTACCGGCGCTCAAGTGAAAAGTTGACGATCTTGGTTTTTTAAATTAGATCTATGTGCCCGACGCATCTAGCTTCCTGAGAGATGCATTGTGATCTGGTTGCGGGAATAGGGCGTTGAAATAGGTAGGCCATATATTTCTCCAGACTGTCTTCAGGGCAGTTGGCTTGTACTTCAGGAACACAATGTTAGGCTCATGCTTGTGTAAAATGAATCAATTTTATGGTGTTATTTGGGCAGGTGGCGAACTCGTGATTAATTAAAGATCCTCTTGAGGGCATTCTCATCTTCATGTTGCTTCATAACTATACTATACCATGTTGTCTTTTTTTTCTTGGTCTTTTTTTTTTTTTTTTTTTTTTTTTTTTTGGGGGGGGGGGGGATAAAATATCATATATCAAATGGAGGTTGATAGAATCAAAAGTTGTGGTGCCGTGGTTGCATGTTTATTGCTCACGCTGGAGTATGCTTTAACAATGACTTTTACTACCACTAGCCTTTCATCTATGAGTATTGTTTCTCAGTAATAAGCCATAAAATAAACATAATTGACCATTGTAAGAGTAATCTTGACCTACTGCTCAACCTGACACACAACCGTTAGCATAAATGATTAACAGTCAGGTTATCCATGTGCCATGAAATTTTATTGCTATTCTAAAATTTCCCCTAAAGTTTTCTGTTACAATTTAGAGCTGTGCGTAATTAAAAACTCTAAGTAAGCTCTGTCGTGCATTAAGAAGTATAGTTTAAGATGACGCAGGTGATCCACCGTTTTCATGATAACATGTCAGCCAATCTTCTAAATATTATAAAACTTCATCTTGCATTCTTGTTTACTCCTGACTGGGCTTGAAACAGGCAGAATGTGATTTTCTTTTGTTTATTTCATCTAATACAAAAGACGATATTTCGAGCAAACTGATTGCAAAAAAGTAGACGGGGTTGGGGCCAGTGATATAGTGAAGGATTTTATACACAAGAGAAGCTATAGATTACTTGTTAATATAACCCTAGAGATTGAGAGAGTCAGATAACTTTAAGTAGAAACGCAAAATTCTAAATGTCTTAATTACAAACAATCAGAATGTTTTAATTCGGGAAGGTCTGCAGGATTCATACTGTCGCATCCATCGGAACCTCGACCTGCAAAATAGTGGGATATTGTTGCAAAGAAAGAAAAACTCCTCGTAGTTTACCTCACTTTTGAAAGTTATTGTACCGCCAAGATAGGTTGAAATGCAGTGGACAATGAATTGTTCCCTTGAACGTCACTCGCTGAATTTATTTTGTCAATGCAGCCTCAACCTATGTGATTCTGTTCATAGTTATATAACTATCCATCTATTATCTTTTCAGATAGTCTCTCTCAGACTTACTTTGGGGTCAAGTTGGAGTGGGGGCAAAGCCCTAAGGCCAAGTTAGGGGACTGCATCCGGGGTTAGGTTAGGTAAAGGTAAGCTTGGTTAGGTCACCCTCTGAAATTCTTGCAACAGAAATACTTACAAGGCCTACAGTAGACATGATCTCTCACTCTGCACTCCTTCCCATATCTCTGCTGAATATTTGTATATTGCATACTCTGTGATTATTGTATAAAACACACACGTAAAAGAAATTGCTTTGGAACTTTCTAGTTAAGTTATCCTTAATTTAAAGGCAATGGAAGAAAATGGAGAAGAAACAGAAAACCTTCTAACTCATTTTGAAAGGCGGGCTTAAGCCTTAAAAGGGTAAGGGTTCCAAATTAACTGCATTACATAAAGTCAAGATCAGCACACACCTCTATCAAATATTTATTGAAGCAAAGATTGTAAAAATGCAAAGGGAATAAAAGGGTGTACGTAAATAAATAAAAACGTGTTTTAGAGCATGTCTTAGAGGATACAGACCCATAGAATGTTTAGAAAATCTTAAATCTCCGCTTCTGTGAGCAAATACAAATTGGCTGATGAACACGAAGCTCAAGTGTCCTTGCCAGGTTCCTACCTGGTTCCTATAACTGGTTCACTTAAGGTAGATTCTTGGGTAAGCCCTATGCCTATGAGACATTTGTTTGGCAGGCGCTGATTGGCGGAGAGCTGCCTACCTCCCGGTACCAGCCAATCAGCGGCCACCAAACAAACGTCTCGTAGGCATACGGCTCATCCAAGAATCTACCTTATGTGAACCAAGTATAGTAAGCTCTCACTCTTGCGGGTTTACTACGCTATTCGCGTTAGGCAGAGCTTCCTTTCAACCAGCCCCCCCCTCCCCCCCCTTTTTTTTAACAATATCTGCTTGTGTAAGCCGATAAGCTGCTCATTTTTTTTGTTAGCAAAGATACTTCTGTTTAGAGATCAGTCGAAAGAAGAAGTTGAAAATATGGAAGAAAACTTCAACACACACAAGAGAGCATTGAATTTGGACCCCAAAATTGTAGGATTGCCCTTAAAAGTGTTGATAATTATACTATTTGACCTAAATGGGTATACATCTTTTATTAAGTAAGAATTGCTGTTTAAAAGTTAATGCAAGGGTGATGTTATAAATCAATTACTCTAGTTAAGGCAATACTAATAAAGAGCCCCGCATGTTTTTGATCTTGTTAAGTTTCATTAACTCTCAGGTAAATGTTAAAATTATCAGGCTAACTACATCACCTTTATTTGCAAGTTCAAGAGCTGACAGAATTATTCGTTTTTACATATCAATCATGTAGAGGACGATCTGCGTTTACGTGCCGAGTAACTGGTAAATTTACTTTTAATACGAACATTCGAAAAAAACAAGACTATTAGAACATTGAAATATTAGATGAATTTTTCCATATATAAAAATGAATTTAAATTGAAAATTTAGAGGCAACTATGACCTTGTTTGTTTGAAGCTTATAATTAAAATGTACTTGGTTTAATATTTTAAACGCAAGAGATATATAAATCAAACATAAAAATAATTCTATTTTTTTTTAAATCTCATTGCAATTCCGGAAATGGCTAACTTTATTCTTGATAATTTTCAAGCTAGTGATCAGTTGGATAATGCGACGTTTTTCAAACAAAGCCTTGATCTGTTTGAAAATTTCAGCTCATTATTTTTCCCAAGCAAAGAGCTCTCTTCAGCATACACTCAATTTGACGACGCCAAAAGCTCTCGTCATTCAACTCAACGTAACTTGTTGTACTACTGCTTTAATTGAATGTTAGTACGTTTTGCTTTCACGTTATATTTCATAAGTAATAGTTTTGTTCTGCAATAATGAGATATACACATCGGTCTTTCTAAATCCGTATCTCACGTTAAGGACGGGATACGGCCTACGAGAGTTGGATACAACAAAACAAACTGGTGCATAAGCACGATTACTTCCCTACAAAGTAACAGATCCAATCCCATTAACGGAACAACCAAGGCAACGGCTGAAAAAAGGAGCTTAAAAAACAGAGTTATAGTAAATAGAGAAATAAGAGGGAATGAGAATATGAACAAATGGAGAGACAAAATGAAGAATAATGCAAATAAACTAAAAGAGAGAAACAGAACAGGAAACTATGGAGGAAGCCAAAAGTAAAAAGAGCAGAACGTGGACAAATGAAGATAGAGCAAAAGTACATTATTCACTGATGTAAGCCTAAATTTCAAGGTATGGTGAATTTTATATCAAACAGTGTGTGTTGCTTAATTTTTGCATACATCGAACAGTCACGCATGTATAAGTAACAGGAATTTAGAGCTGTCTATGTGCTACAGACTCTCCAGTCGGCTATCATGGTGGAGGCAGGCTGGAGTTGATATTAAATAATCCTGAATTTGACGACAATTTGTATAGCGGACTCTAGAGCAATTTATATCTTTCTTGATAGCCGAATGACACAAATTGACTGTCGTTAATTCCAATCCAAAGGCGTTGGTTCGAATCCTGGCATAGCATAAGCCCTTACCAATTATAATTCCTTTTTATGTGTTAGTTATTCCAGTTATAGTGAATTTGATGTTGAGCGGTATGTAGGCCATAACATTTGTGAATACAAAAATTCACACACACACACACACACATATATATATATATATATATATTATATATTATATATATATATGTGTGTGTGTGTGTGTGTGTGTGTGTGTGTGTGTGTGTGTGTGCGTCTGCTTACGTAGCTGAATACTATACAAATTCTCTTTCACAAACGCATACACATTCAACCGTCTGAGAAAAGTTAAGTATATCTTAGTTTTACCAGACCACTGAGCTGATTATAACAGCTCTCCTAGGGCTGGCCCGTAGGATTAGATATTTTTACGTGGCTAGAAACAAATTGGTCACCTAGCAACGGTACCTACAGCTTATTGTGGGATCCGAACCACTATATCGAGAAATGAATTTCTATCACCAGAAATAAATTCCTCCGATTCCACGTTGGCCGAGCCGGGATTCGAACTGCGGACCACCGAATTGGCAGCCGAGAACTGTCTGAGAAACACGACTGATGATCGGAGCAGTAACTCCTCATGGATTTTTATTATTCATAGATAGTTTAATGAATCATCTCTGTGCTCCTTGACGCAAAGATAAAATTCATCTTGATGCAAAGGCTTAGACTAAAAGACAGACTGACGGATACCTTTATTGCAGCTACTTTCTGAAAGCCTTTTAGTATGTACAGGCACAGCCTGTAAGACGACCGTTATATGGCACAGCGCTATTCCACTGCTTTACGGAAAACTATTTTAGTCAAGTTTTGGAGCCACTACAAGACACCACCCTCAAGCAAAAATGCCGCAGTTGTGGGGGCATTAGGCGGGCAGGCGATGATTCTAAATCGGTCGCAAAAAAGGTTACGTAAGGCCATTTCTTTAGCTGTCATAATTTATCTTCACCATTCGCATTCTGCCGCTTGGAGTGAGAGGAACAGGTTGCCAGATGCTTTTAGACAAACCTAACCATTATCAATAAAAAATAGTCATTTTTAGCTACTTTTAACAAATAATTTTTTTTTTACTGTAAGTATAAGGAAAATACAAGCATTTAAAATGTGTATGAAAAACACTCCCCTTTTATTAAAAGCTCGTGGCAAAAATGTCTTCAAACTGCTCCTCGACCTCGTTCTTAAGTTCTAGTTCTTCACTGTTGCTACTTGTGCTTGGAGTGGGAAGGCTGGGCGAAGAAGACTGGTACATATTACTGTTAAACAGTTTAAGCATATCTGGCGTTACTGTGAAATCTTAGCACCACTTATTTGTCAACATTAAGTGAGACTTTATGCGCAAAATAGATTCCAGTGTGCTAAGATTAAATTTATTTCGTTGTTTTCTCTTGGCTTGTCGAGAAAGAAAATATTCGTTCAACAAATGCATTGCTTATTGGAACTGAAAAAAAATATTTTACACATTTTGAGCAAGTTCCCTGAAGCAGTGTTCTGCTAAAGCATTCTCATATTTAACCACAGCTGCCCAAAACTCAACAGTTTTGGTGGGAATTTCACCTTTAAATTCCTTCTCCCAGTTAACAAACAGCAACTTTTCATATCGAGAGCATAACTTTGCTGTGACTTCATCGTTTACAAATTCATAGAATGATTTAGGAAAACCCTTGTTCTTACTTGAGACAAACATCTTTGTGGTTGAAACAATCCGAGAGTTGTTACTATGACAGAATTGTCATCACGCCGTTTATCTAACTACTGTTCGCTATAACTAGAAATTGTAGAAATCTTCCTTTATTGTTTCTCCAGCCACATTTGGCAACCCTGCTTCAGAAAGCGCCCCCCCCCCCAAAAACCTCTTTTCAGCAAGTACTATAAAAATGAGGTTGCTAGACCATGTCGTTTTCAATCTTGGCGGTAGTCCACTAATAAGGCCAATCAAATGAACAGTTCCATCAAGCAACGTTGTTCACGATATGCATGAAACTTTATATCTCTTATTGCACTTCCTTAAATTGTCTTCCTCTCACACCCCGCTTCCCCCCCCCACCCCCCCCCCCCCCCCCCCCCCCCCCATCGCCGGGCTCTCACAGTCACAGAGCCCTTTGCATTTTCGTTCCAGTCACTTGCAGTTACAGCAACAAATCCACTGCTTAGGTCAACAGAGGACCAGGGAAATTAATAAAATGTTTTTACGCGGATAATGAATGCAAATGGACAAGAAAATATAAAATCTGTGGAGCCAGCAGGATTGAAACGATGAGAAACAGAGATACGTAAAAGTATTAAGACGGTTTGGACATGTGTGGGGGTACCTTGATTTTCAGTGTCATTGGCTATTGTTTTTCCATATTTGCGCCACCGTTATTATGGGAAACGACTTACTGTTGATACATTTAGGATCATGTCAAGATTAGCGAACCCACTATTTTTAAAGACAATAACATATTATACCACTTTGATTTACACACACACACACACACACACACACACACACACACACACACAATAATATAATATATATATATATATTAGTATATATATATATATATATAATATATAATATATATATATCAAAGTGGTATAATATTGTCTTGAAAAATAGTGGGTTCGCTAATCTTGACATAATACACACACACACACACACACACACACACACACACACACACACGCACACACACACCACACACACATATCATATATGTATATATATATATATATATATATATATATATATATATGTAATGAGTGTGCATGCTTGATGACGTAACAAAGTCTTAAGGTTGATGAGATTAACTTGTAATAACTAAATAAAGAACTCTGAGCTAACCTATCCGTGTGACTACCTAAGCTTGTTCAATTCCCATGTAAGTATTTGCAATTTCTGTTTCTCCTTAAGTTTAGCTAGCCTAGGAACTGATATAATTTTAACATTTAGAACATAGCAGATTGTAAAAGCATAACTTGACAGAGTCACATGTCACTTTTTGTTATCATACACACGCTCCGTAACATCATCAAATTTAATCAGCTGAACGATTTCCGCTGCGCCACCGTAGCAATGAACGATACGTCTTCTGACTCGGAAGGTTTTTCAGTTCCACGCCTCTATGTTTAGATCAGTGTACACAGAGCAGTTGACGAGAGGTGTCCCATGAGTGTGTGTGCTCGCCAACTAGGTTGGCCACCTCTGATAAATCTAGCTTCGGGAAATATGTTAAGCGTCTTGTGGCCGCATATGGATTTACGAACACCGGTCAAAAGAAAAATATTGCACATTTAAGTTAGGTAAGTCGGCTTGTTTTCCCATAGGAATTTTAGCCACTGTTATTGGGCCAGGGTCTGAGGTCCATCGCAAATCTCCAAATCCTTTTTCACATCTTGCCACACTTAGGGTATGGGCCCCTGCTGGTATATACCATGACAGTCCTACCCAAGCACGATTACTTTCCAAAGTATTAGGTAACTATTTTCCTTTTGTCAACAACAAAAACAAATTGCTGTTGTATGCTCACCACTAGGTATCAGAATGAATATTGATTGGTACTAACGCTAAGATATCTCATTATGAGATTTAATCTCGAAAATGTTTTAAAATATGCTTTTTTTTAATAATGAAAATCCTATGAAAATAGAGAAACTATATTTCGGCTGCAGAATTTATAAAGCTTATCGTTGCGGCTAACGGTGGTTTGTTATATTCGTAGTCTTTAATTTCTAAATGGAAACAAGTACAATCTAAGCTTATTTTAAAATCTGGATTGAGACTTAACAGTTATTAAGTTTAAACTTCCAAGGATAGAGGAACCGAACTTCTTGCAAACTTAAATTTTTGGCGGAAGTAGTATTTAAAATCCGTTGACCAGCTAGTATTTTTAGAATTAATTGCTGCCAGTTTTCCGAGCTAAATGTTTGCTTATCTTGCATTGTTTTTGATATATTAAAAGAAATGTGTTCACGGTACCATAGGAATATCGGAGACTGTGCAGGACAATAGATAATCATACAAAAATATGTGCAGTAAATCTCCAGAAATGTCACTTCTATGCAGTCACATTATTGGAACATTGCCATGTAAACAGTAATATGGGGCCAAGCTCCGAAGGTTACATTCTGCTATTCGATGTATCTAAGAAACGTGACGGTGAGAGAAGGTTATGTAGCTAAAATTAAAGCATCTAAGGACAGTTTGGTCCAGGACCTACCACCTTGGGAAACATTTAGCGGCTGCTCAAGGTAAAATAATTTAATCTGGTTGACGTAGGTTCTTTATTGGAAATTCTCGTTTGCTTGGCGTAGGTACTTCATCTCATGTGATGGCAGTTTGCACTCTGCTGTAACAATAATTAATGTTTAAATTCCCAGTTAGGAATTGTTAAACCCTAGGGCAGTAAGTCTAGCAAGATCCTGAATAACTCGATAATTGGATAATCTTGGAAAAACTAAAACTTAAGCCAAGTCTACATTTGTAATGCGCGTATGTCAATAGGCTTTTGATTTAAATGGTTGAATTCCAGAAAAACGGAAATAATGAGAACAGTGTTAGTCTCGGTTAAAGACTGAGGCATAAATCAAACACTAGGTGGGTTGATTCATATTTGGCAATCAATAGACTGAAATTGCTTACGAAAGTAAGACTAATTTTTTTGTTCTTTTAAGGATACGTCTGCCCGGTCCCAAAGTGTCCGACAAACCACCATTTGTACGTCATAATCGAGTAATTTTCCCCGATGGACTCTAGGATCTTGCGTGATTTGTGTTGCCAAACGGACTTTAGTCGTAATATGGCAAAAAAAAAAAAAAAAAAAAAAAACAACTATCCAAAAGTTTCTGTCGATTACATTTAAGCTTAATTAAGAAGAATGTTAGGGGTCAGATGGCAGGGTAGTCAGGAATGATACAATTGAGGAAATTACAGAAGCTCCTCTAGAAAATACGATTATGGGAAGATGGAGATTGCTTGTATATTTCCTTTGCACTACCCCAGGGAAAACAGTAGGTTACGAGTGCCCGTTGGGCTCCTGTGGGCGCAAGGAAGCTTGGAAAACCCAGGCCTACGTACACGGGGACTGTGTTGCGGCAGGCTGATTATAAATGGAGATTTATAGAATTGGAAGTACACGAAAAACCCGAGTGGCGGAATTTCATTGAGGCTGTATACTAGGCACGTCGTTAGAGGCGACAATGATGGATATATATATATATATATATATATATATATATCTATATTATAAAATATTATATTTTAATACATATCTATATAACATATACATATATATATAGTATATATAATATATATTATATATATAGTAAAATGGGTAAGAAAAAATATAGGGGTTGATGGGGCAAGAAAGAATCACCCCTTTTTATACCTTTCTCCCTAATTAATCATCATTTTTAGGTGATTTGTTATTAGAATACCTTTTTGTAATTACTATCATGTGTATATTACATAACATTTCTTTTATGCATATTTTCAGGATCCCTTTTTCCAAAAGTTTAAGGAAAAAATTTAGCAAAACTTTAAAGAAGCTCATAAGAAGTTTGATTTTTTTTTTTTTCCCCATTTGCAGAGGCCCAGCTCATTTTGGGGTAAGAAAGAATCACAAGGTAGCCCCTGTGTATTTCTCTATGACCCCTGAACCCCCTCCTCAGGGGGGAGGTGTTTTTTTTTTTTTTTTTTGCACCACTCTAATGGCTAAGTCTGGGGTAAGAAAAAATCAAAATCGCTGATTTTTTCTCGCCCCATACTTGATTTTTTGTTCCCCAAGTGTGAGCAGCTTTTACCCCAAAATTGATTTTTTATTTCCCCGAACATTTTTTTGTCATATAGTGTCTCCTCAAAGCATAATAAATCCTTTTGTATTTGAGTGAAATAAGTATTTGTCCTTTCCAAGGACTGACTGACATGTTTAAACATCCATACACTGTAGATACTTAGCATAGACTCGCTTTTTAATAAAAACATGTTCAGACTTGTTAGATAATACACTTCTCCTGATTTTGGATGGGCATCTCAGCCATACATCTGTAGAGACAGACAATACTAGTGGCAAAAAGTGAAATTATCAGTATCATCACGCTTCCTGCACATTGCACAGATCTGTTACAACCATTAGACGTAGCTTGCTTTGCGCCTTTAAAATCATACTATGATGCAGCACTGCAACACCATGTACATCAGACAGGGGCACGAGTGCCATTACAAAAATGTGGCTTTGTGAATATGCTGTGCAGTGTCTGGAAGCAGGGACTTTCGACTGACAATGTAAAGGCAGGTTTTCGTGCTACTGGAATATATCCTTTGAATTCAGAAAAGTACAATAAAGATCGCCTTTGTCCTGTGAAATTGAGAACTTTCAAAACATGGCTGGACAGAGGGCGCCCAAAAGATGACGAAAATAATCCTGTGGTATTGGATGCTATGACTGATAAGGAGGCAGGCATCAACGACTCACAACTAATTCCATCATCAGCAATTCAGCAGGATGTTTCACAGAGATCTACTTTCACTAGCCAAGAAGTAACGCTAATGCCTGGAGCAGATGTAGACAAGCGCTTTTTGATACATCAACCATAGCTCAAGAAGGATCACCAGGCTGCAGTCACTGGCTGGATGTTCAAGGCCCCACTGATAAAGATGAACCTCTTGAAGATATTAAGGATATTCAGCAGCGAGGAACACTTTAAGCTAAAAATTTGAGTTGGACGAATCTCGTCAATGAAATTCAGGCAAGGGCTCCAACAGGAATGAAGTTTAATATCCTGTTGGTAGCAAAGGAAAAGGAAACTTCACTGGAAGAGATTTTGAATTCCAGAGGACGTAGTGGAACAGATCCTCTCACAAGAAGAAAAATCAACATGCATAGCCAAATTATCACTCAAGGAGAATGCAGTAAGGAGCTTACAAGTCATCAGGTTCCGAAAGGAAGAATGAATATGAAGTTAAGCAAGAGAAAGAAAAAGGATCCTGAACCACTTTCCGACAGCACAACAACAGATGAAGAAATAAACTTGGAAAGTGATTCTGCTGATGACGTAAGTTTCAGTTTGGATAAAGATGAAAGCGACATGGAATGTGAACAGGAAGTGGTGCCAGCTCCAACAGAAACAGGCATTCCTGTAATATCAGAAGATTCTGTTGGAAAGTACTATGCAGTATACTACACTAAACCACGAATGATTTATTTTTGGGTAAAAATAATAAAAACCTTTGCAAACAATGAAGGCGGCACAGTAACGAAAGCTCAAGTTGATTTTCTACAAAAGAAGAATATCTCCAGCAATCCCAAGGAATGGACCTGGATTGAGCGGAACAAAGACAAAAAGGACATTGATATTGTTGATACAATGTACATTTTCTACAGGCCAGAAGAACTTATGGTGAATGAAGGTTTCTTTAGATTCCCAGATGAAATGGCATATGCTCGTCTAAAGAAGATAGAAAAGGATTTGTTAATTGATTTATAGCATGAGTATGCATGATTTACAATTCATACCAGTGAAATGATTTTCATTTTGTTTATGGAAATTGTAATGACAAATTTTTTTTCACAATTAAATACCAAAAAATGCACTTTTTGTTATCTTTTGATATGATTTAACTTTTATTCATGTTAAACTTTCCATTTTGTATGGAAAAACGCATTTTAGTTTCTTACACGTTTCTTTAGCCAAAAATAAACATGATTTGTTCTTGCCTCGATATGATTTTTTTTTTACCCCTTTTCAGGATAAAAAAAATCATAAAAAAATATTGTTAAAAAAACATTAAAGGACTTAGGCTCAATTCCTTTTCATGATTTACTTAACATTGAATATTGATAAATATGAAAAGGTTTAACTGGAAATACAAAATCAAATAGAGGGAAATATGAAAGTTTTGTGTTTTGATTGTTTTTTGCCCCACTTGACTATATATATATATATATATATATATATATATATATATATATATATATATATATATATATATATAAGTGCCTCAGTGGCCGTGGTCGATATGGTGTTGGTCGTATTACCTCGGTGGCCGCGAGTCCATTGAGTGTGTGGTGATGTGTATTTTTTTTGTTATAGAAGGTCACTCTCGACGAGGTTCGGAAGTCACGTAAAAAGCCGTTGGTCCCGTTGCTGAATAACCACTGGTTCCATGCAACGTAAAAACACTATACAAATATATATATATATATATATATATATATATATATATATATATATATATATATATATATATATATAGCGAAAGAGAGCTTTATAATGTTAGTGCGTTTATTTTAACGCCTACTCATTTATTTCATGACAAAACATTTAAGCCTGTATTATTAATAGTACGAGAATACATTTTATTTAACGAATTACATCTCCAGTGAACTAGGAAGGGTAAACAGTTTTTCTCAAAAAAGTTTAACAATATGCGTGTTATTGTTATCATTGTTTTTGTAGTGTCTGTCTAATTCATGCTAGCCTTTTTCATTAATATTATAATATTATTAATTATTACCTGTATAAAGAGTCATGAATTTTCGTAACTTTAAGTATACTTTTTATTCGTTATGTGTAAAACAAGATGTTCACCTAGTTTCAATAACAATCGCTGCGGAAGACTCACTCATCGCTTGGTGCCTCGTTTAGCAATTGGTAAAATTGGACGTGTTGAGAGTAATTTATCGGCACCATTGGTTTAAAGTGTTAGCTTTCAGCTCTCTCTCTCTCTCTCTCTCTCTCTCTCTCTCTCTCTCTCTCTCTCTCTCTCTCTCAATTGTGTTTAAAGGCGTAAGGTGGTATATAGTTTCCTCATCTTAAGACTATGGTTTTCCTTACTACAGACAAGCCCCTAACTTTAATATCATAAGTAATTTTGTTTTGCGCCGTTATGCTGCTTCAGTGCTTGCATGTGCGTTTTGTTTTACTTTGTACTTCTTTGCAGATTGATTTGACGGATTGAAACCTACTTTATATTCTAAATCCGTCGACTTTTTGGTGTTAACCTAATGCACAGGTTTTCATCTCTAATCATTTTTTTTATTTAAAAATAAATGAGAAGGGTTTGCCACAACGGTTGCAAATTTTCCAGTAGAAAATTCGTTTAAAACAGACACAAATATATATGTATATATACATACACTGTGTGTGTGTGTGTGTGTTATACAGGCACTGAAAATAATGTCAGGGCAAAAGGAAAGTAATGGGGTATCCGCATCTGTGCCCAACTTGGATGAAAAGCTTTTATGAGAGATAGTAGGCTCTAACGATTAAATTATGCAAAGGAAACAGCTGAAGCTCTTTTGGTGTGAAAAAGGCCTTCTATGGAAGCAAAAGTTACAAAATGGGACTGATTGAAGGGAAATGAAGATGCAACGGAGGCATGGCAGCAAGTGAAGCTTAGACTGAAAATAATGATCTGTAAGTTATGCTGTCGTTTGGTCACGTGGAACAAATGCCAAGAGATAGGTTAGCGATGAAAGTTGATGTTCTGTTAAGAAGGAGAGAGGAAAGAGAGACCAGGATAGTGTTCGGTTGAAGTTGTTTTGAAGGCTTTCGATTGAAAGTGCCATATTGTCTGCAAACGGCGAGAATGGATACGAGCTAAGGGGAGAGTGTCGGATTGTGGTACGGACTGTTGGTGTGTCTTTAATGTAGGTAAAGAAGCAACCTCTGTTGTACAAGTCTTTTAATTAAGCAGTCATGAGATGATTTTGTCGATGACTGGTGACATGCTTATCTGTGGAATCACTCTTATAAGGGAAACCGCATATTTAACAAATACAGTATAGATGGATTTGAAGGAGAGAAACTTCCTTGCTCTGTTTGAATCCGAAGTGCTCCTCGCCTTGCACATTGTAGATTGCGCATACCACTTTGATCCGTTCCCGTTTTGACTATTGATGTCAACAAGGCAGTGCGCATTTGACTACAGCTTCAGTGCCGGCTTTTATATTCAGTTTAGAATTATACACCATTACGGAGTAAGAAGTCTACTTGCGTTAGAAACCAACGGAAATGTAAAATCATGCGTGGGAGAAATGTAGTATAGATACAGTCATTTTTATTTTATTTCTTTATTTATTTTTGCAATGTTAACAGAGTAGTCATGAACGAACCAGTTTCAAAACAGAGACCTAATATTAAAGAACGACTGTTTCAGTTGATCTAATCAGTTAGAAATAGATATATCATTGCCTCCAACGCCTCATGACGCGGAGAACCTCTGTGAAATTCCGCCGCTCATGTCTTTCGTGCGATTGATCTTCTGCGCATCTCCTCCACTCATCCCCAACTTCCTTTCGTATAGTTCTCATCTAAGTAGGTCTTCACCAGAACCCCAGCTAAAATGATCTTATACTATTTTCCTAATGATTGCGAGGGACATCCCTAAGCTATTTCCATCTCCCTTCATCAGCGTCTCATCTTTATAACGAATTACCGTATTTTTCTGTGAGGTAAGCTTTAAAATCTACAAAATCTTGTAGATACAGTTTCATTGTTCCACCATGATTCATGTCCATTATTAGATTATCATATATATTATCTATATATATAATACATATATAGATACATTATATATATATATATATATATTATATATATACTATATATGTATAACTGAATCACGAAAGTTAGGAACGTGATAAATCCATAAATAAAAAGATATATGCCACGAAGGAAAAATAAACGAAGGAGGATCTGCAAGATCTTTCGACGTTAAACGTCCTTTACTGAGCAGAGACTGACATACATACGAGAAAAGACAATACAAGAAGATTCGTATAACTGACAGATAGGGATTCTTATCTTCCAGGTGTGTCTGATTCTAGGTACTAATCTCTTTATAATCCCTATCTGTCAGTTATACGAATCTTCTTGTATTGTCTTTTCTCTATGTATATCAGTCTCTGCTCAGTAAAGGATGTTTAACGTCGAAAGATCTTGCAGATCCTCCTTCGTTTATTTTTCCTTCGTGGCATATATCTTTATAATATATATATATTTATATATATATATATATATATATGATATATATATATTATATATATATATATATATACATACATACACATCACAAATATAAACATATAGGTACACATATACACTATGTATGTATATATATATAAAATGATGGACATGAAATCATGGTGCAACAATGAACCTCTACACCTACAAGATTTCGTAGATTTAATAATGTTAGGAGTCGGGTGTAAGGATAGAGTTGAAAATGATACCACAGAGACTATATTATATACATATATATATACTATATCTATATAATATATATATATATATATATATATATATATATATATTGTGTGTGTGTATACGTGTAAGCCAGTCACCGCGTTGAAGCGCACCACGACATTAGAGGTCCCTTCCGTGCCGCAGCTCCTCAGCCAGCGAGCCCTACCAAGAATTTTCTCCCGCTGTACGGGAGGGTGTGGCATCCGTAAGGGCCGTGTCGCATGAGCCTCTTGTATTATCTGTCCTCCAAAGATAGCACCAAGTAGTCAACATCGGCGACCAAATTGAAGTCGCGCACGTTTGTACTTTTTTTGACACCGTCTTAAAGAACTTGTACTAACGTCAGTTTGCATAAATGTAGAGAAACAGTCTA
This sequence comes from Macrobrachium nipponense, assembly GCF_015104395.2. Lineage (NCBI taxonomy): Eukaryota > Metazoa > Arthropoda > Malacostraca > Decapoda > Palaemonidae > Macrobrachium > Macrobrachium nipponense. Next base: position 30,182,727 of record NC_087206.1, read on the forward strand.
CATCACAATCGTGGTCTACATGGCCTGAAGATGCTACAGAAGTCTCAAATGGTGCCTTATGAATGAATGTCTCAAGTTTCTTAGGGCACTTATACCCGCGTCGTTATTTTTCGTCCCTGTTTTTGACAGCCGTTTGGCATTATCTTTCATAGCCACGGGAAAAAAATTTAACGGATTGGATGGTTTCCGTTGTGTAATTTGGGGGGCGCCATGGCCAGGTTGTCGAGACAGCAGTATTGCTACTTGACAGGGCTACCTTCGTTCGAGTTATTGACATTTGGTTGTGGAGTGGAGTGTTTGTTTCGTTTAGTTGTGGATTATTTTTTCATTTGATCGGCTATATTCAGTTGCATACATAAAGCCTTTTTAGGTCGAATTAATTTTTTGTGTACGTCACATTGGTTTGCAAACGCACAATTTTTTGCGTAAATAATCAGTTTTGTGTAACGAGTGTAATTTTTTAAAGACATGAATAACCTGCTCATTGTACTGTACATAGATGATTTGCGTGCGAGTACAAATAACGTGTTTTATGCATACATATAATCAGCAGATATGCACCATACAAATTCAAATATTTCTAACCTTTTGGGTGAATAAACGGTATCAGTTGATTGACTGTTTTACGTCATTTACGCTCGCTCTTGAAATCACGGTCTAGATATATCCGTGCTTGAAATAGTGAAGGGCATCACGGACATGGAAGTAGAAATATTTGAATTTGTATGGTGCATATCTGCTGATTATATGTATGCATAGAACACGCTATTTGTATTCGCACGCAGATCATCTATGTAATAATGTAAGTACTGTGCAACAGAAAAGAAATGACTGGGTACAGACTCAATTGTAATTTGTTTACGAAAGGCCTTTGTTTTTTAACCCAGGTGAGTTTGTTGCCTTTTCCTCGTCCATTAGTTTGTTGATTTGTCTTTATGATTTATATATATTTTGTACGAGTTCACCAAACAAGTTAGGCCAATTACTTGTTCGACGTGTTCCACACACACACACTACTGATAATCATAGGACCTCGTCCGGGGGTTGATTTCGGCGAGGCAGGGTGATTCAGGCACATACGTTAGTGCAACTGTGCCTGAGATGACCAAAGCAGGAAATTAGATAGCTGTGGTGGGTAGCAACAAGGGGTGGACCAGGTTTTTGGATTGGTAACCTCATTCTAAAATACTTTCCGAAAAGGGCGGCACCCCAAAGGCCGCTCCTTATGAAAAAAACAGACGATCTTGTGATAATTAAAATGGTTTTGTCACTCATTTCTAAGTCTTAAGATTTATGAAAACTTCAAATTAAAAGCATGAAAAAAGAGAAAATTGAAAGACCTACATTGTAGGAACGGGCGAAGATATATATATATATATATATATTATATATATATATATATATATATATATATATATATGTATATGTATCATATATATATATATATATATATATAATATATCGCCTATATATATTCTATATATATATTATATATATATCTATATATATATATATCTAATATTATATAAAGAATGAATATAAATATCATATATGTGTATCAACACTAAGCCATTTACTCTTACAGGTGGTGGTTCTTAAGGGAAAAAACAACAGTCACTGCAATATGTACACTTCAGCTGCTGAGTCATGGATGAATCCCCGTGTAGTAAAACTTCCACGTCAGCCGTTTTGTATACCTACAGACAAGGAGGCTCCCTTCATTTCCATGGTAAAAAAAACGTTTGATCGCTCAAGTAATGTGTGCGTGTTTACATATTCTTTATATATTATATTTTACACACACACACATCTCTCTCTCTCTATATAATATATATATATATATATATATATATAAATAAATATATATATTAATATATATAATATTTAATATACATATACATATATATAAATATATATAATATATATACAATATATATAGATATATATATATTATTATATATATATATTATATATATACATACATATATATATATATATAATATATATAATATAATATAATATATATATATTAATATATATATATATATAATGCGTCTCCTGCAAGACGTGTTCTACTAAGATTTTGACCTTTAATATGATTGTGTCAGATATTGCTCTCTCTCTCTCCGTCATCCTTACCTTCAGGGATCGGTGCCTCTCTCTCAAATACTATTGGGAATTAAGGCAACCAGTGCTCTCTTTACCAGAACTTTCTTTGCCAATTACGAACTGGATATTGGTACGGCAGCCGTATCCTGACTGCGATAGACACTGGAACGGCAGTGAATTGCGCTTGCGCGAACCCTCGTTTACCGCCTCGGGCATATCAATGATCGCAAGAAATGGCAACCGAGCAACGTGAACCATGTATAAATACATCAGTTTTCGCCGAAAAACATGTTTTGAGGCTTCAACGAGCTGAAAAAGGCAATAGACGTCTACGAAGAGTCAAACTTCAAGAAATTGCATACCCGTAGGTTACGAACGATCGAATCGGCCCTGAAAAGAGCTCCGAAGAGGAGATTCAATGAAGATTTGAGGCCTAGCTAGTAAAGTAGTGCAGCAGTTTTGATTAGGCCGTTTACTAGAGGATCGACTTTGGTAGTTTTCCTTATCACCATGAATACAGCAGTGCACGATTTCTGTGTACTTCAAATCTTCTTTGAATCTCCTCTTCGGAGCGCTTTTCAGGGCCGATTGGATCGTTCATGACTTACGGATATACAATTTCTGGAAGTTTGACTCCTCGCATAGTCTATTGCCTTTTCCAGCTCGTTGAAACCTGGAAACATCTGTTTTTCGGCGAAAACTGATGTATTATTACATGGTTCAGGAGATTCTAAGAATATTAAATTTTGAGGTACACAGATAGATTAGTTTAGTTTTGTTTTTTCATGAATACAGTCAACATCTAAGCCTGTTTAAGTATATTGTAATTTTTGATATTTTCATTTACTGTCAAAATGTTTTGGTGCTTTGGTGATGACAGTATGGTGCTTCACTTTGACATTTTGAATTGAACATGTTCAGCGAAACAATTCAGTTCGACTATTATTGCCTACTACTGTCGCTGATCTAGTGCCGTACTTATAGCTCTTAGCAACAGTTTACGGCAACTGCTGTATGATTAGCAAACTGGTAAAGGATTCTGACGAACGCCCACCAAACCATGTTATTTGTACGGCAGGAAGTCTGAAACTGACGCATGCGCAGTTCACAGCCGTACCGTACCAATATCTATCGCGATCAGTATACGGCTGCCGTACCAATATCCTGTGCCTTAAAATTATCCGTGCTAAATTTAAACATAACTGTTTTTTTTTTTTTTTTTTTTTTTTTTTTTTTTAAAACATGTATATGATAGGCGAAGAACATAATAATTCGACATGAATATGAAAATCGTTTTAGAAAAGTTTCTTATCGGTATATAATAGAGAAAGTTATAGTTTCATTGGCGCTGGTTTGTGAATGACGTGTTTATTTAAAGTAGCTTGTTATACAAACTATTTACACGATAACGATGCGATTTTGGATATAAATGATATGCGAAATAAATACATAGCTAGCATTTTACAGTATGGCCTGTAAGCGCAAGTATTTAAACGCACATTTAAGGCACTATGTGAAGCATACGTGTTGACAAAAATGGCAAAAGTTGATGTCACTGGAAATGAGCCAACAACGCAAGCAAGTTGGCAGTATTTGGCATTAGGAGGAAATACAGCAGTCATCTGTTATGGTTTAAATGAAGAAATATTTCTGTACCTAAATTCGTTGATGCTTCTTAGAATTTTCTTTTGGCCTCTTGTCGAATGTTTCGGTGATTTGTAAGTTTATGACTGAGAATCGTATAGAGATTGTTTCCTTCTTACCTGGCAAGAGAAGCTTGATGTCATTTTTAGAGGCAACAGTGTCATGATGCTATTTATGGCAAATACGTATGCTCCCCTGTAAAGTTGTCAACGGACACGTGGTGTTTAAGGTTCGATACTGTGGAAAATAGGAGGGATGGGTTCCTCATCCATTCCAATAAAAGATTGCTTATAAAAGAGCATCTATGAATGAAGCTGTCACGGACGACTTTATTTCTTTATTTGTCTGTTTACATATTTACCGTCTTACTAGTTCCCTGTTAATTTGGCACTGTCGAAATACATTAACCCGTCTCCCCTGACCTAGGGTTGCTCGACAAAAGGAAATCGGATCACTGTTATATTATACTTTCAATGCTAAATCGTTGAGGAGCCTCCTGCATTACCCTCTTCACACCCACATGGCTTTTCAGTAAAATGTCGAGCTCCCTTACACTTGCATTGCACAATTCACCTCTATCTTACACGCACTCTCTTTCTTGGTGTAAAAGCCCCTCTTTAACAGTGCCTCTTTCATGCCACCCATCTACCTTTGGAGGACTTCTCCAGTCTGTGCACATGACCTAGAATACATCCTTTCAACTACACAAACTTTTTACCATTTCTGTACATATTTCCACATTTCTCAGCCTCCAAATTCTTCTTGTACCAAATATGTTTCGTAGACAATTATTCATGTACAATCTCCACTTTTTCCTTTCTTTGCATTCAACATTCACTCTTCACAACCATGGAGCAGTTAGTACTACAACTCTTCAGACATTCCAACCTTATCTTCCAAAACACTCCCAATTTTCACGGATGTCTGGTCTCTTATCACTGTTTGCAATACTGTATACCACTTGCAGTGATCAACCATTGCACATTTCATGAATAACCATTTTCTTCTTCCACAAATGTGTGCATTCATAATGTGTCCTTACTTTGATTTCTTGCCTACTAATATGCTGTATGATAAAAAGACATGGAAACTTCCTATGCACATATGTATCAGCCCAATTTCTGCTAACTGTAACACATGTTTCACTTCCCTTATGAAACTTTCATTATGCTCAGCAACTTACCTTCTATACATCATAACACCTTCCATATTAGGCTACCTCTCAATCAATTAGGTATGTCATGAGCTTTCTGTAGGTCCTGTTACTTTTAAACTTCTCTTAAACTGCTTCATATCAAACAGTTAATCCCCACAAACTCTTCCTTTATCAAACATAACTGTTTCAGAACAAGCAGTTGATCCACACACTCTTTTCATTGATTGAACTCACTCTTACCTTATCACCTAAAGCCTTACTTTAAACCTTCCCTGATAAATCTTTGTAAGTTTTAAACCTCTCTATCATCTTTGTCATTTACAAAACACTTATTCCTGTCACCTATTTTTGTGGAATTTCCCTCATCCAGACATACCTCACCTACCTTGTAAACCATTCAATCACCCTCTCACTACCACACTCTTAGTTGCTTTCCCTGCAACCTAAAAAGTAATTTTCACCAGATTTCTCAAACTTACACTAACCTTTTCCAGTTTTGCATCACTCGGCTCTGTCCCTCTTCTGTTTCTCACATTCAGCAGTTCCTTAAAATACTGCATCAACCCAGGACAGCATGCTCTTCAAACAGCATCTTTTCATTCAAATCTTGTATTCTGAAATCCATTTTTCTCTTTAACTTATCACTTATCTGCATATTCTATGTCTGTCAAGTTTCTTTTGCTACTCCAGTCTAAACCTCTTTCAAGTCCAACCACTTTTTACATTATAATATCGATAGGCTCTATAGTATTATTACAGTAGATACATGCATTTGCATGTAATAGTGGGGGTAGTATAGGGATGCAAACCCTACACCCTAAGCTGTTTGTTGACCTTCACACCAGAAAAGGTTGCAAGAATGTGTGTGTTCGTTGACCTTCACACCAGAAAGGTTGCAAGAATGTGTGTGTATTATTTTCCTAAAATTCCAATGAAATGAAAACAGTATTGCCACTAGCCTAATGGGACAAGCCTCATTAGTCTTTTAGGGTGCACACCTCCCTACCAATGGGTCCGAAACCCCTCACAAGGTGCTCCATTACCTTTCATTACAATTGAACCACACACTATTGGCACTTATATATAACAGCGTAGTTGCAGTCCACATTATAGAAAATTACTAGGCAAATGAGGTTTCTATTGACCTCAGGTGAGGGGGCCTAATCCTTTATCTAAGAAGCATTTTATACTCTTTACCAGACACTATTTTACATATGACAGTTATTTATTAACATTTGCCCTTCTAAGCCGCAGCAATTCTTTGATCTTTTCCTTTAATATCTGTGTGTAAGTGTCTGTGTGAAAGATCAGATAACCTTTATTGATATCACGGTGGTAGTAATAAGTGAAAACTAGCCTGTATCAGTTCTGTACTTATGTATTAGGAAATGACAATGGCCTAGGAGTCTAAAGATTATATCCTACAACAAACGATGTGGTTATTAGAACTGTGAGTCCCCGAGGAAGAAAAGAATCAATTATGTAGCTCATCACCATGAGGCAAAAATGTTGTATATACTATATTTCTTTTATAGCTACAGTGTACACCAATTAGTTTAATTGTTGGGATTACTTTCGAAAGTTAGGCAGACATCATTAGATTTTAAAATCAGCTAATGACATATACCTGTAAAATATGATTTTAAAAGGTTTCTGTATGTTTAGTAACTTCGTCCCAAGGGTCAGACCTAGCTTACTGTACTTTAGCTTGAGAGAGAGAGAGTGTGTGCCAATACTTCATTTTCAGTTTTCTTTGTAGTGTCACTTGCACTGAGTTATATACTACTTGTATTTTAACTACTAAAATAATACTATTATGATAAGTGAAATAGAAACCGATTTACAGTTATTGACATCTTTTCCTCCAGGTTTGATGGATGTTGTTTGTGGCAGAAGAATGTTCTTTTGAGCAGAGAGGCTTGAGGCTGTCGGGAAATGGCATCAAACACGTTTATTTAAAGCAACTTCCTAGTGTGAACTGTGTCTGTGACACTGCAGAATTATCCTTTCACCCAGTACCTGTGATACACTTACCTGTGATATGCCTTTTATTTGTTGCACGAGTGAAATATAGACATTCCCGAGAGGTTTACATATTTATATGGTTACTCTATTGTGCGTTCTTGTGCTTGTGTCGGGAAATAAAATAACACAAAATCCCGTGAAACTTAACAAGTTATTGTACACTTTTACTATGATTTAAGGACTAAAGCTATGACTCATAGACTGGGAAGTTCCAAAATATTCACGCCTTAAAAATTCTTGAAGGATTACTGTAATTTTCAGCAAAATATCGTTTTCATCAGTGTTATACAGAATTTACTGCTGTTCTTGTATGGGACACTGATTTTTTTTTTGAGTTCATGAACTCTCGCAGCACTTCTTGACGTGCTCATATTTTGCTGCCAGTTGCAATTTTTGAAGTAAAGTGACTTTTTTCAGATAAAAAGTTCATTGGATATCTGAGTGATTTAAAAATTTTAGAAGTAAAGTTATGAAAATTTCGTTATTCTTTACTGCTTGATGTATTTTTTTTGGCAAAATCTGTTTAAGCAAATGTGAAAATGTTTGGTTGGGCTAAAAAACTCTCAGCTATTTTCCCAAGCCGAGACTGCGAGCAGGATCCCTTGACAAAAGCTGAGGTTGAGCAAGAGAAGCATGCAGATCTAGAAGTTAATCAAAACCCAGTCAAGGAAGGGGAACTTTCAATCCCTGAACCAGAGGTAGCCCATGAAAAAAGAACACCAAGCTATCTGAGGAAGTTACCCCAGTTTTTGGGCATCAGTCAAGATGGAAAAACTCCAGTCATAAAACTTCGGTCCAGAAGTAAAAGTCCAAGGCCATCTATCACTTCAGACCAATCAGAAAGAGTAGTAGCAAATTATCCAGAGAATGATTCTTGTCAAAGTTCAGGGATCCCAGGTGCATCTCCCCAAGAACAATCTTCCAACGTCCAGACACAATGGTATGTCCATTTGAACAATGAATCGCGAGAGGAAAGTAACTTAAGCCCAGAACAGCATGGTGCATCAGACCATCATGATTCTTCAGACAGACATTCAACACCTGAAAGATATTACACTCCCAGCAGTAGTCGTCCAACTTCGATAAAGTCTTCAAATACTGAATTATCGGATGTTAGTGCCAAGTCATCAGTTTCTGAAAAAGTATTTGGAGAGGTGTTAAAGGGTTTTGACAAGTTGGGTGATATCAGGTCTTTAGTGTTTTCCAGAGATACAAAAGATTTAAGAACGAAAGAAAACTCAAAAGAACGGGATGCAGCTGCTGGTAATAGTAAATCTGTTGTGAACTCCTCTAGTTCAGGAGTGGGAAGTAGTAACCTTAGTTGGCCAAAACTGGGGGATGGTGACATGATGAAAGCTCAGATTACTCCAAGCACTCAAAATGGGGAAGATACTGGAAATATTAAGATCAATACTAGCACCATCAGTCAGTCAGGGGCTTCACATAAAATTGAGCCTTTCAGTAGTAATTCAGAGAGGTGAGTAATGTTTAAAAAAGATTTTTTCAGCATGCAGACATTTATGTTATTTGCCCTGTAATAAAGCTTTAACGTTATGTTTTTCATTAGTAACTGCTATAATTTTGTTAGTTTGGGACATTTTGATTAAGTCTTGAACTATATTTTTAAAGATAGAAATTTAACTGTACATAGAAACCATATTTATTGAATTTTAAAGCATAGTATATTGGTTAATTAGACTATTTCCTTTTAAGATTTCAGACATTTTAATATTTCTTCTCCAACAGTTCCCTGCTTGGCCAGCCAGCTGTGACACAAACAGTTGATCATAGAGTTTCCAGAACTAAGGATGAAAAAGTTACTTCAAAGTCGATGCCTAGAACATCATCGTCTACAACCATTACCAAACCCAAAACTTTGGATGCTGCATTACTCACAGTTGGTAATGATTCTGTGTGTTGTATGTCTGAATCCAACTCAAGTAGTGAGTTAGGAATGTTTCAAACGAAGGGACATCCTTCAGGGGAACAGCACACTCAATTCCCTACAGTACACAAATCCACAGAGAAATCACCACCACCGCAACTGAAGGATTTGCTTACTGGTGATGGCAGCACTCTTCTATCTCCTTCACTAGTTCAGCTCATCGCCAAAGAAGGATCTAGTCAGCCGAGAATTGAAGGGTCATCACTTCTAGAAATACAGCATCCACACAGTGATTCCTTTGAAGATGCTCTTCTATCATTTGAGAGAGAAGTTGAGGTATTTCCCTGTTCAGATAGGTCTCATAAAGGTAAATCTCACTTGCCTTCTATCTCATCATGTGATTCACTAGGGAGTAAATCTCAATCTCTTTCTTTTAGTAGTAACCCAGAAGTTACTGTTCAGTCCTTTCATGCCCCTTCTACTACTCTTCCTGAAGATGTAGGACAGTTTCCATGTTTTCCCCTGCTAATCTTTCAAGTGATGTTATTCACCCATCCTTTTCTGTATGTAACTCATCACATGGTAATCATGTCATTTCATGTCCTTCCAACAACAGCCATGGTAAAACTGCTATTCAATCCTCCTCTCCTTCCCAAAGCAATTTTTGTATGAATGAGGTGTCACAAGTTCATTCCTCTCCTAACAATTTAACCAAAGATGAAATCCACTTGGTGTCCAAAGACATAATGGTACCAACTCCTTTGTCTAGTTTTCCTGGAAAGGTGTCACAGCCTGTTGTTCATTCTCAAAACACCCATTCATCAGAAAGCCAGAATCCTCCCTCAGAACCATTAATTTATTCGTCCTGTGACATTCCAAAAGGATTAAATCTGTTACCACATTCTAAACAAGGTAACCAATCAAAGGAGGCAATTCAGTTATCACAAATTGGAAATCAGTCACCACTCCTCCAAAGTTATCAACCAAGCATTTGTCAGTTGTCCGTTGAACAACAGTCATTGTGTTCTCAAATTAATCAGCAAAAAGATGGGATTCAGTCATCACTTCCTTGTCAGAGTACTCGGGCATTAGATTTAAACACTTCAGTACTTCCTTTTGACACCTCTAAACCAAAAGAAGTAGACAAGACCTCACTCCCCTCTCCAGTTAATCAGACTGTACTTTCATCCATACATAGTCAACCAGGTGAAGATCATTTACCACCTCCAAGTAGTGATGCACAATTTTTAGTGCATGCATCACCTCCTACTTTAATGCATGAACCAAATGATATGAGTCAACCAACATCATGTCAAAGTAACAAACTAGAAAATGGCAGTCCACTGACAGTTCCTCTCATTAGTAATCAAGTAGTAGACACAAATCTTTCATCACACACTTCCAAAATTCATCAGTCAGAATCTTCCAGCCATCTGTCCCTTCTATCCTCAAGTAATCACATCAAAGTTGAGGCAAAAATTAATAGCCAATCATCTGTGGCTTCCCAAATGAATGAAAATTCAGTTCCAAGTCAGTCAGTGCTTATTTCTCAGTGCAGTGAACTTGAAGTTAAGAATCAGTCATTACTATCCTCTCAAATATATCCATTAGATGGTGATCAACCACCACTTCCATCTCAGAGTAATGATACTAAAGAGATCAATCAGTCATCACCTCTCCAGAATCGAAAACCAGATGAAAATCAAGTATCACCTATGCAAATTAATGAAAGCAAAGAGGTCAGTCAGTCATCCCAACCTCTTCAAGACCACCAACCAGATGGTAGTCAACCATCACTTTCTCCCCCAAGTGATGAAATGAACGAGATTAGAAAGTCATCACCATCTCTGCAAAGTCATCATACAGATGGACAACAATTACTTCCTATCCAGAGTGATCGACATAAAAGTGTTAGTGAGTCATCACCTCAGAGTTTGCAGATAGATGAAGGTCAAGCATCTACCCTTCCCCAAAGTGATCAGCATAAAAGTATAAGTCAGTCATCAACACATCAGGGTCATCAACCAGATGGAGATCAGCTACAGAGTGATGAACATGAAAGTATATGTCTGTCATCTCTACCTCAGAGTTGTCAACTAGTTGGAGGCCAACCATCCCCTCCTCCTCAAATCGATAAACCTGAAAATATCAGTCATATATCACCACCTAAGAGATGTCAACCAAGTGGCAATGAGTCATCACCTCTACAGAGTGATGAACCTAAAAGTGTCAGTCAGTCATTTCCACCCCAGAGTTGTCAGTCAGATGAAGGTCAGCTATCACTTCCTTCTGAGGTTGATGAATTTAAAAGTATCAGTCATTCATTGCCACTTCAGAGTGATCAGCTAGTTGGAGGTCAGCCATCACTTGTTCCCCAAAGTGATGAACCTAAAAGTGTCTGTCAGTCATCTCCTCTCCAAAGCTGCCGGCTAGATGGAGGTCAGCTATCAGCTCTTTCCCAAAGAGGTGAAACTAGACGAGTTAGTCAGTCACCATCACCTCAGAGTTGTCAGCCATCACTCTCCTCCCAGAATGATGAACCTGAAAGTACCAGTGAGTTATCACCACTTCACAGTCATCAGGCAGATGAAGGTGATAAATCCCTTCATCCCCAGAGAGATGAATCTAAAAGTTTTAGGCGGTCATCTTCACCTGAGTACCATCAACTAGATGGAAGTCAGGCATCATTTCCTCCTCAAATTGATGAACCTAAAAGTAACGGTCAGCCTTCCCAACCTCAGAGTCATCAACCAGATGTAGGTCATCCAACAGGACCTCATGGGAATGATGAACAAAAGGATTTAAGTCAGAAATCACCTTCTCTCAAAAATGATGCGAGAAATGATGTTGGTCATACATTACCATGCATTCAAAATAATGAATTGGGTGCAAGTGCAACTTTACTTCCTTCGGAAAGTAAGTGTGCAAATGTAAGTGGACCATTACTAATGAATGTAGATCTCTCATCAAATTCACAGTGTGAACAGACTGAGTCATTCCAACTCTCCGAAAATAATCAGCAGAAAGATTACGGTGGAATTTCATCTTCTCAGACTGACCTACTGGACAGTGTAGTGCAGCAATCACCCTCAATGAATAATAAGCAAGAAGGTACTACCATGATATCACTACTCAAAGATATACAGCTCTTGAATAAGCATTTACATGATACTGTAAATTCTTCACATTCTCCTGAAAGTAAAGCTGTGGATGAGAGTGATTTACAGCTTACCTCACAATCAGGAATAACTCATTTATCCTCTTCATCATGTCATCCATCATCAAGAATTGTTCGGATTCCACAGTGCGATTTTATAGATTCAGATCAAGGGACAGCTCTTTCATCCAGCCATCCATCAAGTAGTATCTGTCAAGAGGAACATAACACAACTGAATTAGCACAAGGTCTCCATGAAATGTTGGTTGGTCAATCTGATATGCTTCATCAGCCATGCATACCTTCAAGTGTGCCACATGAAGTTTCAGAAAATCTGCCCCTTCTTTATTCACACAAGCCGACAACAAATACAAAACAGAAAGCTCTCACGTTCTCGAGTCATCCACCTCAAATTGGTGAGAAAATTCAGATTCCTGCTTTGAGTAATGAAGTTTCAACTCCAAGTAGATCTGGAGAGAATTCCTGTAATCTTGATGAGTCCTTAAATTTACAGAATACTATTGAAGTTAAAACTTACCCTCCAGAAAATATTTCAGACAATGAGAGTAATTTGCTACCGTCACCCAATGTACAGTCCAGTAATGCTGAACTTGACACTCCTTCAGTTCAAAGGATTTTTGAAGAAAATGGAAATGTTGCATTGTCATTAGGTGTTGCCTGTAACAATATAGTTTCATGCAATTCAAGTAATGAGCCCATATCAAAGGATAGTGTTTTGCAGACTCTTAGATTAGATATGCCCAAACAGCAGGCTTTGATAGTAAGTCCTAGTGCTGAAAAGATGCAGGTAAATGAAGGGGACATTATAAATCAGAATTCTTTAGCCAAAGCTGATAATTGTGAACTAGGGAAGTTGAATGATGGGCCTTTTTCAGAGCATGTATTCCATTTAGAGGACAACTCCTTGGGCATCTGTGAAACTAAATTAACTAAGTTTTCCAGAAATTCAGATTGTTTGGAAACAAGCAGAGCATCTTCAGAGATGAAAGAAACAAATGATGGGATAAGTTGTGACAAAAATACATGTGGAACCTTGAAAAAGACTATAGATAACAGGAATGTTGAAGAAAAAGAATCCCAAAATAATGAGAGAGTTACTCAGAAAGGGACCTATCAGAAAATGGCCTTAGTATTTGAAGGTGATATTGCAAATGAAGGAATGTTAGCCCCAGGAATGACTAGAGATGTAAAATCTCAATCAAACCTTATGACAGAAAGTTGTGATTCACAGCTTCCATTATCTGTAAAACATTTCTCACCTTCAGCAAGGAAAAGAATGGATACGTGTCAGTCAGCATCAGTCACCAGGTTAAATGAAATCAATAAGATGGAGAACATTCCTGTGGTCAGTTTGACAGAAAAGAGTAAGATTCCTTCAGCTGAAGAAAGCATTTCACCTCCTACATCTCTTTTAGTGCCACGTCAGAAAAGGAAATATCACACGATACCTACAGCTCAGCCTCTACAAATTGAAAGTCTCCCAAAAGGTATGTTCACCTCCATAAAATTTCAACCATTATATTATCCTGATTGAGTGAAATGATAATAAGAGTATGTTTTTAAACAAATGGTTAGTTTTTGTGGTTTCCAAATGTGGGAATTTCAAGTTGTAATGGTAATTATTCTATTAATTTATAAACCTCTAGATAACTGTTGCTATACTACATTCATTTCATGGTTACATAAATTTGAGTCATAAATTTAAATGTGTCCTTTTCCACCATTTTTGAAAGGTCCAGCTAAAGTTATCACAGAAAGCACATCTGCAGAACAAGGCTCCAAATCACCTGCTCACAAAGCCCCTCCTAGACCTCCAGCACCTTTGAATTATAATGTACCATTAGTTTTGGGATCAAGAGATGCATCTGTTTCGGTGCCAGATAAGTCATATGATAGAACAAGTTGTCCTGCAGAAACCAGAGCTTATCAGAACACAAGCCAAACACCATCTTTAGCCACTAAAGCTCCCATGAAAATTTCTCTTAATCCTTTTGATAGTGAGGAGGAAGAAGAACCAGAGCCTGTCTTAGAAATGAAGAGTTCGCTTAATCCATTTGACAGTGAAGAGGATGAAGAACAAGCACTTGTGTCAAAGATGGTGAAGGTGGAAGCTTCATCAAAGAAACCAACGAAAGAAATTTCCCTTAACCCATTTGATAGTGAGGATGATGATGAAGGAAAAGAGCAAGAACCATTTTTACTAACTGTCCCTCATACAAAGATCCCACTGCCACCTATTGGATATAATCCATTTGATGAAGATGATGATGAGGGAGATAGTACTAATGAAAAACATCCTTCCAGTCATTGTAAGAGAAATACACATGGCCAGAAATCAAATACTTTAGTTCCCTCTGCATATCAAACTTCATCTTGCAGCAGAAAACCAGTTAAACCAATCTCCCTGAATCCCTTTGATGAGGAAGATGAGGAAGAGGAGAGCAGTGTTATGACAGCCCCATTTTTAAGAGTTTCTTCCCAAGAACAGCAGTCACTACCAAGAAATTCTTTAACATTCCAAGAAGCTTCAAGAGAATCTCTGCCAAATTCAGAGATATTCATTAAGAGAAAAAAGAAACGACAAGCTCCTCTTCCACCTGGATATGTAATTATTGGTTTTATTTTCAGCTATTTTTTACTAGCTAATCATTCATCTATTTGTATTAACAATTTTTTTCTGTTTATGTTAGTTCTTGTAGTCTTCAAGGAACAACTTGTTATTAGTGATTGTATATTTGTTGCATGTGTAATTTGATGCTTGATATTTTTTTTAATGTACTATATTGTTCTTTACAGAAGCTTTCTATATTCTGAGAGATATTTGCAAGCCTTCTTCAAAGAGCATGTGAATATTATTTATCATTTCCCATTTTTACAGAGCACTGCTTGTCAAACTAAACATAGTCTCATCACCTCTGCATGTGCAGTATGTTTTGACCATAACAAGACTTCATTCAAAACATGCTAAGATTCTGCATATGGCATTCAGTCAATAAATTTTATTCATAATTTTATTTTGGTTCTTAATATTTAACTGGTAGTCCTTTGAAACTTCCATTGCATAATTTGGACTAACTTGAATCATGAAACATATGTCAGTTCTGAACATTCAATGGATTTTGATTAAGATTTCATGGTAAATTCAATTTCAAAAGATACTATTTTCAGGGATCCCCAGATTGTTCATTTGCATCTGCCACATCACTAGTCCCTCAGAGGCAGGTGATGTATCCAAGAGTTGGATCGTTATCATCCTTGAACGAGACTTTTTGGAGGCAAGACACTCGAGCTTTTGGAAGTACGCTTTCACTCTTCTCATCAAAGAGAAAACCACCACCCAGACCACCCCTTCCAAAATGGAAATGAGAGAATGTAGTATAAACTCAAGAGGTTTGATTTGGAAGGTCAGCATAAAAAAAAAATTAAACAGCCATTGACATAGGTATTAAAGACTGATTTTCAGTATTTTGAGTTCTGCTAAATGTTCATTGGTCGTAAATGAAGTACGTAGGCTCTTTGTTACATTCATCAAATTGTTTTAATATTGAGGATTTTATGGCTTTTACCCCTCCCTATCTGCTTTGTTAAGGAATTATGTAAATGATTAATAAAATTATTTAAGACCCCTTGTAGTTTACAAAATTATGTAGAGTTAATGCTAGGTAGGTAATGTGGAAGATATTTTCTTTCTAGTGTTGAGTGATAGATGTGCCTAGCAGCCAAAGCAAGTTCATTCACAGCAAGAAAATCAAGTGCATTCCTGGACTACCACTTCTAGGTAATGAGAGGAAATATGAAACATATTTTAGTGGTAGCTTGCCACACTAGTCTCAAGAATTTATTCAATAATTAACCTCTACTTAGCATTCTGTTAAATCAGCTTGTACACAGTTAAAAGCAACTGAATCCAAATGTACATCTTAGAACTAATACACATCGTAGATAGTACTGTACAGAAATTGAGTTAATACCTAAATTAGTCTTTCAGGTAATTTGACAATCAAAATAATGTGGCAGTGTCATATGCTGTAACTGTTAAGGCCACTAGTCTTGGCTCTTCTTTATTCTTTGTTGCTCTTCAAAGGTGGTACCTGACTAGTCCAGAGGGCTGATAAGCCACTCCTTCATGGACAACACTTCTGAAAACAGGATATGTATATGTGTCAGCCTTTCTTTTTTGAGTAAGGTCTGTTTAACTATACAAGGATGGTTACTGGCAAGATTCTGTTTTGGACCTGTTTCAAGTTATTTATTTTGAGAGGATGCCCTTTTCTGTCTGGGAAAGTGCCTTAATTACATTGACAATTTCTTTTAAGGGGTTATCCAAGATGTCGTTCACACTCGGAACTTTGTTGAAGTTTGGACAGTCATATCAAAAATACATACAGTATTACATAAATTTCTCTATACTTTTGACTGTTAATGTATTCATTACTTCCATTGATTGTATCCTGTGTGGTATCTATCAAATGACCTTGGGTTAAATGTGTATCACCAATTCAAAGATAAATCAGACTTATTTTTATGTAAGATTTCCAAAAACTGTAGCCTTAATCAGGTTAGGTTAATGAGATTGATTCCCCTCATTTTGGGACCACCTTGACGTGGTGAGGGGGCTCTCGAACCTCAGGAATTTCTTCCTAGGTTCGAACCCAAGAGTCCCATATAACATTATATAATTTGGGATTAATATTTGTGGAATTTTCCATTTTTGTCAAAATTTTCCAAATCCAATTGTAAATAAGAAAACATCATGGCTTAACATAAGAGTTAAATCTGAAGCTAAATAGTGAGAACTGTGGTAGATCCATCATCTACCCGACAATGTTCGGACCTGTTTTTCAGGCGGAACTATTCTATGGAGCTGGAGCACGCATTCCAGGGGGGGCCCTGGTTCTAGGAATGGAACTCTTGGCATTCTGTCCGGTTTGCCCATGATGTGAATAAGAGGGTAAGACTGCTTTCCTCCCCACATGCAGCCTCCAGCGGGGAGTGCAGGTAGACTTGAAAATTATTTTACGGTGACTGGATCCTGAACTTTTCTCAGAGTTCGTACCACTTCCTATTAAATAACCAGTCCACAAGTTTGTTCCGGCTTGATGAAGTTTCTTCCTTTGTGGGGAAGCTAAAGGTTCTACCGTATGAATACAACCTGGTTCCCGGTTTCTACAACCCTCCTCTTGTAGAGAAGGTGACAGGTATTTAGATATCAGTCATAGATCTTTTCTTACCAGATCCCTTTTCAACAGCCTAGGTTCACTACAAAAATGACTGCTCCATGCTTGCAACCCTCAAGGAGTCAGACTTGATTACTTTGTTGGGTTGAGGGATGGGTATTTCTGAATACTGTCCTATTAATCCTTCCGCAAGTTCTTTGGCGTCATTTCCAGGAAGACTTTGTACCTCTTCGGAGTGCACGGCTCAATGCCTAACTCTGTTTAATGCTTCCAACTTTCCCACTTGACTCTTCACCTTTGCTTCGACTAGGGAACCTTCATTCAGGGTACGTCTCCTGATGTTCTAGCGTCTAGAACATACAGACTTCTTGGTGGCAGCCCAAGAGTTACATGCTCCAGAGAAGGCCGATCTCTCACCCAAGCAAGAATAGTATCAGCAAGACTAACAGATACAGTAGCAAGGTTGTCCTCGTCTCGGCAGGGGCAACCAGCTCAGCAGTCGTAAGTCTTACTTGATCACCTGTTACAACCAGGGAGGCCGGTTCTTCTTGGGCAGTTTCTCCTCCTCCATTCATTTCATGCTGATTGAAGAGGCTCTGGTCTTTGACAAGGTCTTCCCATTCCTGAGAGAGATGATACAGGGCTTAGCCTAATGGTTAGACAACAAATATCTCCTTGGAGTGTTGTTACACACTTCCCCTCTGGGGATACTTTATGCCTCAGTGCATGAACTGGAAGGCAATCTCCTGCACTCAAAGAGGTTATGTTAGGTTAGGTACTTAACCTAACCTAGCGCCTGGCCTAATTCTAGCCTAACCTTACCAAACCTCTTGGCATCAACGTAGCCTAGCCTAAACTAAACCTAGCCTAACTTGACCTAATCTGCATCTCAATAACCTGAATCTTCTTAGCTCTCCAAGCCTCAGGATCAAAGGATATGCATTCCTTAATGTTGTTAAGGAACAATATCACAAGAGGGTGCGGGGATTAGTGTTCTATCATCTCCTCAATTGACGGTGCGGGTGGATGGGTCTTCAGTAGCACACTCAAGAGCAGCGGTCAACCAGACACATTCCAGGATGATGGATGTATGACAGACAAGTTTGGTCACTAGGGTCTGTGTTCGCAACAGTTGATCTTGACACCTCAACGTTTTGAAGAATTGTTCGATCTAGGAAAGTTGGGTTAGTCCTTCAATCTTGACACACTGAAACTTACTGTTTGGCTCTGTCTTTAAGGATAGTGGGCATTATAGCCACTGACCATAGTGTTGAAAATATAGCTTCTTGTCTGGCAGCGAAGTTTAGCAATGATTGGATCTGGTCAGTCCATGGATAGGTGACATACTGGAAACACCGGATGCTGTTGACATCTAGGAGTCATCTTTTGCATCAATGGTTAGAAATGTTGGGGCTGGTCAGTTCTTGGATAAGTGACCTTCTGGGAACTTCAGAAGCTGTTGGCATTTAAGAGGTCTCTTTTGCATCCTTGATTCAAGTCCTGTCGTTCTGCCTGATTCATTGGGAGATAAACAGGGTATGAGAATTTTGTTTCTAAGGACCCTAATGGCTAACCAGTGCCCAAAAACCTTGTGTGTTACCTGTTAAAAGTTAAGACTTAACCTCCAAGCTAGTGCTGACAACTTGTGTTTGGTTCCGACTCAAACCATTAAGTGGTGTCTAGGAGCTCCATTTCTTTTGACTTTGTTTATGATCTAACAGGCATACTCTACAGAGGACACGGTGAACAACAGTACGTGTCAGGCGAGAATTCATATAAGATGAGGAGCATTGGTCTGCCCCTAGCATTCAGGAAGAACCCATCAGACAAGTAATAAAGATGGGAATTGGGTCATAACAGACCACATTCGCCTCCTTTTTACCTTTGGAAAGTTGCCCATTGATCCTTGGACTCTTTCCTTGGGTTCTGTAGTGGCTGCTCAACAGTCATGTACGTATATGTATTACCCAGCTCTTGAGGACAGGTAGCATCTCGCCTAAGGTGTACAGCTGCAAAGAGGTGGTGTGTGTGGGACTAGCCTCCTACCTTCTCTTTTGTACCCTTCTAAGGGATGGTTAGCAAACTGTCACGTATTAGACGGGCATACACAGGTGTGCTAGATGACTTGAGTATATTCTGTCTATAATCTAGCTCTTTTTGGAGTATATTCTGTCTGTAATCTAGCTCTTTTTGGATTAATAGATGCAATTCCTACCCTCTCTCTAGCAAGGGGAGAGAAGGACAGACAATGAACCAACCCATTGGTTATCTTCAGCGTTATTGTCCCCGATAATGTGGGTTTATCCAAGCCTATCTTCAAATCAATGAAGTAACCTTCCATTTATTCGAAGCCCCAGAAATCTGGCAGTTGAACATCACACATGCTCAGCAGATCAGAGGCATGGCTCTCATTCCTTTGATTTTGCATGACCAGGAAAGAGCCCCAGGTGAGGCAAACTACCAGTCACTTAAGAGATTTGCCTAGAATCCTCCCACCCAGGAGTAAGTCTCCCATATGTAAAGACCGAGGGTCTGTGTATTTGTAGGACAAATGACAAATTTTTAAAGTAATTTGTATTTTTCCTAACACAAACCTGAGGTCCTTACATAAAGGGCTCACCTCTAGCCACCCCTCATGGAATCTGTGACAAACCATCTTTACATAGGAGACCTGTAAGTTGTATATAAAATGGATTGCCTCATCTTCATTGACAATCATAGCATACTCCTCAAAAGTAGCTTCCATATCATCAGTTCATTTGGCATTCAAAATTATGTTGTACAATATTAATTTTCTCGTTTGATTAAACCTTTATATATGGTACCTAGCTGACTAAAACCTCTGTCAACACATCAGTTTCAGAACAGAACAAAGGGAAAATCTAAAGCATCAACAGGTAACATTTTATTACAAATAATTAATCTACAAAATTAATATTTTTGGGGTTGATTTTATGGTTCTTTGTGGTTTCTTATAGTAATACAGTACATATATACATGTTACAGATATATAAGTCTTTAGGTAAATTATCACAGGAACTATATATAACATAAGGCATCTTGCTTTAGCCATTACTTAAAGTTAGTCATTTGATACACGACCAACAGTTCAGCATTTTAATGTCACAAAGAATAATGTGAAACATGTTGCACTTTAAAATCATTACCCAAGTAGCACCACATACTGGATAGACATTCAGTTTTCTTATTTACAGCAGTAGTAATGTGTTCTGTAATATGATGTACATTAAGATATAGTATAGGGTATTATAGTCATTGTATTTATACCCTTAATGTAGCTAAAAGGCAATTAGGAAAACCTGAAAAATGTTTATTGGAACTAATACCAGCAACAAATGCACTGGAAAGATCTTTGTAATACAATACACACAAGTTGAGAAATTGCTTCACTTAGATTTACCAAGTCCAATCAATATTTACTTAGTAAAGAGATGGCATGGCTTTCAAAACCCAGATTAGTTACCACAAGGGAAGTGTATGAATGAACTCTTATCAGTGCATGGCAAATCAATATTTTAGAAAAGGCAGTTCGAATGATTCAGAAAATACACATCAAGGCAGAGAAAAACCTAAATTGTTCTATAATGATACATCAGTCTTTTCAACAGTTTAAATGAATTATGAAATACAAAGAAGGGCAGTTTTCTACATTCAGAATGTGAATGTTGTGAGGTGGTTTGACCCATTTATATCAATGTTCTTAATGTTCTAAAGAATCCACAATAATACAGTGTAAAAAGTCCGTGTATAATTTTGAAGACTTTACAGAAAGCTTCCGAACCCTTCCCTGGGTTCATCTTCAGTCCAAATGTTCTTAATTTTCATTCAATGTCAGTAATGATTTCCTAGTGACTTTTGCACAAAGAAAACTTAAGGCAATAACTGAGGGTACCAGAGAACAGTCTAAGTTTTTCATTTCTTTCCCCTAGACCTGTAAGAAATCATCACATTACTGGGAAAGTTCACATGATCAGATGACAAAGCCTGCTTAGTACTATGCTGGCTCATTTGTCTGAGTTTTTGCAAGTGCATAATAAATTATCCATTAAACTACTCTGGAGTTTATTTGAAATTGTGTAACTGTATTGTTTTTGAGAATGAAATGCCCGGTCTAAATCTGCACAGGGCATTAATATAAAAATTGCTATGATGAATCCACAAAATTGGTCAAAAAACTTGGTGTCAATATGAAAATATATAGAGGGGTGTTAAATTTCCTTCTGTATTAAATAGCATCCTTACTGGAAGCCCCAAAATTTAATTACAAACTAGACTGTTTAGAAAGTTAACAATCAAAAGATGAAATAGAGTTCTGCCTGTTAACAATGGATCACATCTGTGAAAATACATGAAAATTTATTTATATAAAGAGCAACCTCATGAATTTGGAGTTCTTGTAATTTTTCTACACACTGCAGCTCATGTCAAACGGTCCATCAGTCTAAGGAAGTACATACTAATCCTCTCTAAAGTGAATTTTAACCTTTCTAATGCTGACTTTCTCAAATGGCATAAATAACGTTGGGAATCAAAATCCCAGCCTTTTTAGCTACAGATATTTAATTTTCTTTTATTACAGTGTTTAAAACAACTTTACATTATTCTGCAGCTGATCACTATGGTGTTTCTATTCTATTCTTAGTAAGTATAAAAAAATATAGAAATTAATGTACACAATTCTGAGATGTCCATTAACACTGCAACACCTGCAGGTCAAGTTCCACTATCCTTGGGTTGAGTCCCTAACCTTAATGCATAGATCAGGGAATTACTCAATTGAGGTATAGCATATTCATTCATACATTTTTTTAAGATGAACACAATCCTTGACTTATGACTGGGTTGTGCTCCTGACCTTGAGAAATAAATACATACAATGGATTGTATTATGCAAGTTTTTGCGTATGCATGGATCTTTGTATTTTACTTGAAAATTATCTTTTACTTGCAGTAGTTTTTTTTGTGCATTTTCTTCTACTATTTATTTGAAAAGTAGATCGATCTAGATTTATTTTTATTGGAAATTCATTTGGTCATAAATGCAAATGGCCATAAGTTGAGAAAAGTTGATCACAGTCTGACTGTCTATGCAATTTGAGCTATGAAAGTTTTAAAATTCTAAACTCAAGAAAATGAGTTATGAGAATTTAAAAAACTTGAAAGCGAAGATTCTTGAGGGAAATACATATGTATATTTTGAAGACATCAGGGAGTACAAGATAACTGTATTTTAACAAGCTATCATTGATTTTGTAGTACTGAAGTACAAAAACACTTAAACTAATGTCAAAATTATGATGGAGACCAAATCTCACCTGACTTATAAAATTGAAAATGTAAGAACTAAACTAATCAGCTCAGCAGTCAGGTTGAACTACTTAATAAATAATGTAGCTATTAGACCTCTCTGAAATTTCTTTGGTAATAATTCATGATGTACATTCATTATTTAAACAAAATACACTACAAATGCAAATGTTTGTGATAATTTATAAGTGCCATATCAGACAAGCTCATGCTAAATGACATGAAATACATAGTCTTAAATAAGTCCTTAAATGAACATAAAACCTGGTTTACGCAGTAAAAGGTTCGCTCTGTATGTGAGATTTTACAACCATGGCTATAAAATCAAGCAACACCTTTATCAGTTAATGTGTAGATGTGAAAAAAGGTTCCCTAGTACAAAATGGGTAAGTTGCCTACAACCCATAAAGTAATACATATTCTGTTCAATATTTAAAAGTTGTAGTCTTTCTGCATTTTTTATTTTCAATATCATAAAAAAACAAGTTATCAATGAATGCTTGATTATTTTTCAAATCAAATACTATTATGAGATACATCTGTATATGAAAAATTAAAAGTCTATACTACATAGAATGTTTAACATGCTTTGAACAAAAATCCTTTAACTAAAGATCTTAAATCTCAAGGATAATTTCCATATCTAATTACCATAAGTTCATCTTGGTATGGGTGCCAATAATTGTATGTAAACTTGGTCACTTTTGGATTAAAAAATGTGAAAAAGAAAACTGTATATAGCAGTATAGTAAATCCTTTACATATTTTCAGTTCTTGCTAAATATATGAATAAAGTTTTGCATAGAATATGGTATCCCCACAAAATATGTATCCCCACAACAATATTGCAACTTTTATAACAGCAATATCAAAAGTTCCCATCTGATTCTAAAAGAAATCTAAAATACCTTACCATATTTTGTCCTAGGTGATGTGAGAATTTAGCTGTAAAGGCAGCATACTTCAGGGTTAATATCTGCCCATATTCCAAAGGCTGATGTATTTAACATATTAAAATTCGACACAGAAACACCAATAAGTATTGAACATGTACTAACTTCATATTGCCAGTTGTAAAAACACCTTCCAATCACACAGAAAAATGTTATCCTTTCTTATGATTTTTCGATAAACTTTTACAGTTTGGTACTTTCTTTAGCACCCGTTTCACCTGTAATGTTGGTTTCTTCTGGTGTGCTTGTTTCAGTAACACAAGTTCTCTTATTATCTGGCTCATCATGATCATTGGTTTCACTTTCCTTGTTCTGGAGGTCAGATACTGAGGGATGTCTTGCTAAGTAGGCCTGAAATATTTAAGATACTTTCATTTATATATCATAATCATACCAAGAGAAAAGAAATGATACATTGTGTCCAATTATGCTTTAAATTCATTCAAGTTAACTGAAAATTCTTTGATCCAGATTTAGAGTCTAGTAACATTATATCTTAATTAGTATTTGAACAGTCTGAATGAAGAGGAAAAGCAATTAAAGCCAGAGGATCTGAAGATTTGAAAATAGTAACATACTTAAATAATGATGGTGTTGGCCATTATTCTTGCCCCAACTGAGAATAATAAAGCACCAGAAAAATGTGTTAATTGTACACAGCCAAAAACCACTTGACCTGGCTGGACCCTCAGTCTCTTTCTTGCTTTGATGTTTGCATTAACTTTCATAATTGTTTTCAAATTTAAGTTTATTTGTTAACTGCTTTACTGCAGCCTCAAGTTTGGGTGGTTTAGCTTAATCCAGATTTGTATGTACGTGCTAGTAAGAGCCCTTGCCACAAAATGGCTTGTAAGTGTGGTAAGATGTTCAAAGGAATAAAAGGACTGATTTAGACCTGGAATCTCCCCAACTAATACATAGTATATGGGCTACAGCCTCAAGTTTTCATCAGCCTATATTTTCTTGATTCCAATTTGTAGCATTAAAAAAAATATATATATAAAATCTAGACTAAAAGATGTACAAAATCATACGCCACTGCGTTGACGTCACGCGCAGCTGACTTGAGACTGAACAAGGGAGCGTTATTATTGAGGAGAGAAGGAGAAAAGTTAAAATATTACTGTATGTATGTAAAAGCAATAATAATTCACATGAAAAGAGGGAATTTCACAATGAATTTAACATAATAAAATATGAAAACAATCAAATGCAATACAAACAATACAACTATAAAAAATGTCTTAACCCTTTAACGCTGATTGGACATATTAAAAGTCGACATAAATTGTCTGTCGGGTGCCGATTGGACGTATGGTACATCGATATAAAAAAAAAAAATTTTTTTTAAAAATTCGCGGAAAAATACTTATAGGCCTACCAGGCAAAAACTTTTGAATCACGCACCTTGGGGGATGCTGGGAGCTCATGGATCAAGGCGTTGTTTTGTTTAAAATCGTTACGCAGGCACGCAAGCGCGAATTTCTTTCTTATCGCACTAAAAACTATCAGTGACACATCTCAGAAATGATTTCGTAACATTGACATAATTTTTGCACCATTTTAAATTAGCCGTTACATGGAGTATTATATATGAAAATGTGCGCAATTTCATGTAGAATACAACAAAAAATACTCATGATTGTAGCTTTTATCAGTTTTGAAATATTTTCA
This sequence comes from Macrobrachium nipponense, assembly GCF_015104395.2. Lineage (NCBI taxonomy): Eukaryota > Metazoa > Arthropoda > Malacostraca > Decapoda > Palaemonidae > Macrobrachium > Macrobrachium nipponense. Next base: position 30,207,856 of record NC_087206.1, read on the forward strand.
TATAAATAAGGTAAGTGCCAAAATTTCAACCTTCGGTCGCCTTTGACTCTACCGAAATGGTTGAAAACCGCAATTGTAAGCTAAAACTCTTATATTCAAGTAATATTCAATCACTTACCTTCATTTTGCAACAAATTGGAAGTCTCTAGCACAATATTTCGATTTATGGTGAATTTATGAAAACAACTTTTTCCTTACGTCCGCGCGGTAACTCTTCCAAAAAAATCATAAATTTTTTCGTGCGATTGCCATGTTTGCACCATTTTAAATTAGCCGTTACATAAAGTTTTATATATGGAAATGTGCGCAATTTCATGCGCAATACAACTAAAAACAACCCATGGTTATAGCTTTCATCAGTTTTGAAATATTTTCATATAAATAATGATAAGTGCCAAAATATCAACTTTCGGTCAACTTTGACTCTACCGAAATGGTCGAAAAACGCAATTGTAAGCTAAAACTCTTATATTATAGTAATATTCAATCATTTACCTTCATTTTGCAACAAATTGGAAGTCTCAAGCACAATATTTTGATTTATGGTGAATTTATAAAAAAAAAAAATATTTTCCTTACGTCCGCACAGTAACTTCCGAAAAAAATCATAAATTTTTTTGTCCGATTGTCGTAATGTTTGCACCATTTTAAATTAGTCGTTATATAAAGTTTTATATATGAAAATGTGCGCAATTTTATGTAGAATACAAAAAAAATAATTGAAGGTTGTAGCTTTTCTCATTTTTGGAATATTTGCATATAAATCACTATAAATGGAAAAAAAACCATGTTCGGTCAACTTTGACTCTACTGAAATGGTCGAAAAACGCATTTGTAAGCTAAAACTCTTACAGTCTAGTAATATTCAGTCATTTATCTTCATTTTGAAACAAATTCAAAGTCTCTAGCACAATATTTACATTTATGGTGAATTTAAAAAAAAACTTTCCTTCCCTCCGCGTGTGGATTCTCCGCCACAAATCTCCGAAATGCATACGTCGCATTCTTGTAATATTTGCTCCTTTCATATTAGGCGTTTCATAGAGTTTTATATATGAAAATGTGCGCAATTTCATGTAAAATTCAACAAAAAATAATTGAAGGTTGTAGCTTTTCTCATTTTTGAAATATTTGCATATAAAAAAAATATTTTAAAAATTCGACATTTGGTCAATTTTAACTTGTCCGAAATGGTCAAAAACTGCAATTGTAAGCTAATACTCTTACAGTATAGTAATATTCAATCATTTATCTTCATTTTGAAACAAATTGAAAGTCTCTAGAACAATATTTAGATTTCTGGCGAATTTTTGAAAAAAACATTTTGTTACGTCCGCGCATTACGAATTCGTGTATCATTTTGTGATAAAATTTTCTCTGTGTTGCTTTGATCGTTTTACAATGTGTTATATACCAAAATGATCACAATTTAGTGTACAATACAACGAAAAAACTAACTGTTTTGCTCACAGCGCGATTTGAATACAATTATATATGAAATTTTGTTTTCGCTCTATCATATATCGCAGTATTTATATATGATATTTTTTTTCATTTCTGATGATTGCATACTAAACTTCAGGCAATGACAAAAAAAGGAGCCAAAAATGAACTCTTAATCTTGAAACTAAGCGCGCTGTGATTTTTTGAAAAAAATATTTTTTCCACTTCGGCACTCACTCCTAGACCCCCTCGGCATACGGGAGACGATTTTTATTATACCCCTTCGGCGTTAAAGGGTTAATTGAGCCAGTGTACAGTGTGCCGAGTGAGACAGAATACTAATTTAATGATAACCAAATTCAATAAAACATTAAGTGAAAGAATAAAACTTTTCACAATATTACATATTTAGCATAAATGATGAAAAAAAGAATCATACGTCATTGCAGTGATGCACACAACGGGAGATGGAGGGAGCACATAAGGGATTTTGACGTAAGGAAAAATCTATTTCTGGGCGATTGGCTCGTGTCGCCAGCGAAATATCCTTTAATCTATTATTTCTAGGGTAAATGTACTAACACATACCAGAGAATAAATAAAATAAAGAAAAAGGTCAGTATAACTGACTCGCTCACCCTCCAAGAGGGTGTCGGTATGAACACTAGGCGAGTGAGACCACTACCACGAGCCAAATGCCAATAGAAATCTCCCACTACAAAAACCCTCCAAGAGGGGAGCCGACCCACAGAGTGAGCAGCACGTACTACTACTACTCCATCCCATGCTGCCGACTGCTGCGCCTCTGGTGGCCATCCTGAAGTTAGCAGACAATCTTGGGCGAAGGGATGGGTAGGGTGGGATTTCGCTGGCGACACGAGCCAATCGCCCAGAAATAGATTTTTCCTTACGTCAAAATCCCTTTTCTGGGCTCAGCTCGTGTCGCTGCGCGAAATCGTACCAGAGAAATAGCACAAGATTGTAAACAAAAGTAAACAAAAGTAATAAAATAAATCAGAATAGGTCTCAAATAAAAGATAAATTAAATATAAAAAGAATATAATTGCTAAAAAGATACATATACACAGTGATACAAAAATAGAAATATGCTTAAATTACACTTAATTCTAATCATGTTTCTTAACATAAGGTAATTTACATATATACAGAGGTAAAATGGCTTACATGTATCAAAATGGTATCTGTGTAAAGGCATGTATCAAAAATACTATAGCAATTAATATAATCAAATGAACAAATCAATCAACAATAATAATATATAAAGGAATGTATATGACTTAATATACAAAACCCGTAACCATCATAATTAAGATGTATCCCCTAGCATAAAAATAAGGGGATAACATCCATGAGATCAATATCTGTAATCATCTGTGAGTGTCCCTAGCAAAAAAATAAGGGGCACCCACTACATCATCATAAAAGCAGCTAAGACACAAGGTGAATGTAAATGAACAAGGTAGGAATAGACGAACTGTTGGGTGAGGCAGGTAGAAAGGAGGACTGAATCTTCTACTACAGATTAGCTAGAGTCAGGGGAAACTATGTTACCCGCTGCTACTGCTGAAAATTTCAGAGCTTCCAAGGACTTAAGGTAATGACGTTTGAACACTGTCGGCGATTTCCATCCGGTATACTTTTTCAACTCATCGAAGTTCATATGTTGGAAATAATTAATTGAGGTGGCTACTGCCCTGACATCATGTGCTTTCGGGAAAGAGTCAGGATTGGCTTGCTTAATAAAGTACAGGATTTGTTGCCTGATGCCTTTAATGGATAAAGTTCCACCTTTTTCCCTCTTAAAGAGGGGACCCGATGAGGATGAGGAGGTCCTGGACAGAAAGGCTCGTAAGGTTGAAACTGGGCAAAGAGATACATCTTGTGGAAGGGGTAGTACCTTCCAAGGTTCCCACCTCATCAAAGGATCTTCATTCTTTGCTAAAAAGCTACGTTCCGGAGAAAGTAGGACTTCCCCTGTGGGAAGGAATTGAATATGATCCGGATCTCGGATAAAGCCGACAGTTCTGAAATCTTGCTCCTGAAGCTAAGCTTAATAAAAATAGGGTTTTTCTTAAGAGCATTATAAACGAGCATGTGTCATTATCGGTTTCTGAAGCCAGTTTTAGAACATCGTTTAAGAACCATGAAACTGACGTAGGCCTTACAGAAGGTCTAAGTCTAGCACATGCCTTAGGAATAGACGAGAAGTAGGAATCCGTCAAGTCTATGTTGAACCCAAATTGAAATATCTTTTTCAAGGCTGACTTGTTTGTCGTAATCGTGCTAGCTGCTAAACCTTTTTCAAATAGGGATCTGAAAAAGGATATAGCTGAATTAATTGTCATGATTCTAATATCTGATTCTCTCAGGAAGATTGCTAACTTTTTGACAGCAGCATCATACTGTCTCAAAGTTGAATCCCTTTTATCGGATTCCAAGAAGAGAATATTCTGAGGGTCAATATTCGCATCTCTTTTTCGCTGCAAACTTCATGAAATCCATAAAGTTAGGGTTTTGAGAATCCCTGAGGAAGCGAACACAGTCTTCGTTTGTACTGACTGGGAGAGCCTGGGATTGTTGGGGATCCGAAGAGGACGAAGACCCAGTTCCAGAATTAGGGGATACCAATTGCTCTTCGGCCAGTCTGGGGCTACTAGAGCCACTTGACCCTTGAATGTCCTGAGTTTGTTTAACACTTTCATGAGAAGATTCACTGGAGGGAAGACATAAATCTTCTTCCAGTTGTTCCAGTCTAGAGCCAGGGCGTCCGTGGCAAAGGCCAGAGGGTCCAGGTTGGGGGCTACATAACACGGCAGTTTGTGGTTCGCTTGAGATGCGAAGAGATCCACCTGTAGCCCTGGAACTCTTTGAAGGATCCATTGGAACGAACTGTTGTCCAGTGACCATTCCGACTCTAGGGGCACTGATCGGGATAGCGCGTCTGCTATGACGTTTCTCACTCCAGCTATGTGAGTGGAGGAGAGATGCCAACTGAACTTGTCTGCCAGGGAGAAGATGGCTACCATGACATGATTTAGATGACGTGACTTGGAGCCTCCTCTGTTTATACAATGTACTACCACTGCACTGTCCAGGACTAGCTTTATGTGGGAGTACTTTGGTGGACGCAACCTTTTAGAGTCAAGAACACTGCCATTGCCTCCAGTACGTTTATATGGAACTGACGGAACTGAGGTGACCAAGTTCCTTGAACCTTTTTGACCTGGGAATACCCTCCCCAACCGCTTAAGGACGCGTCTGTGTGGATGGTGATCCCTGGTGGAGGGAACTGAAGGGGTACTGACACCGACAAATTCTTGACTTACGCCCACGGCCGAAGTCGATTCTTTAGAATCAGAGGGACTGAGGATAGTTTGTCCCTGGACCTGACATTTGCTCGTGAGCGCCAGATTCTGGTTAGGTCTTTCAGTTTGGCTTTCATTAAGACGTTCGTCACTGATGCAAACTGGAGAGAACCCAGGATCCTTTCCTGAGTCCTCCTTGACGCCAGTTTGTGACTTAGAAATTGCTTGACTGACTTCGCTATTTCTTTCCTTTTGGTTGATGGAATCGACAGAGTATGGGAGGATAGATTCCATTGAATGCCCAGCCACTGAAAGTTTGACTCTGGAGTGAGTCTTGACTTGGTCCTGTTTATCTTGAAGCCTAGATATTCCAGGAACTGAATCACTTTCAGTGTAGCTCTGTTGCATTCCTCGACTGTTGAAGCCCAGATCAACCAATCGTCGAGATACGCTACTACCATAATCCCTTGTGACCTGAGTTGTTGCACTACCACTTCCGCTAGCTTCGTGAACACCCTGGGTGCCACGTTGAGTCCGAAGGGAACTACCTTGAAAGAGAATGTCTGGTCTCCTATCTTGAAACCCAGATACGGACGGAAGTGCCTTGCAATAGGGATATGATAGTAGGCGTGTGTAAGATCGATAGAGGTGGTGACGGCCCCACGGGGAAGTAAGGTCCGCACCTGCGAGATCGTGAGCATCTTGAACTTGTCGCAGCGGATGGCTAGTTTAAGCGGGACAAGTCTAAGATTACCCTTCTTTTTTGTGAGCCTTTCTTTGGCACGCTGAACAAGCGACCTTGAAATTTTAATCTCTTGACTCTCGCTATAGCTCCTTCCTGAAGGAGGTCCTCCGCGTACTCTGTCAATTCCTTGGAAGGAAGTTGACGGAAAGGTCTGGATGGAGGTGGGTTCGTCAACCAGCTCCAACCCAGGCCTTTTGACACTATGCTCTGAGCCCATTCGCTGAAGTTCCACCGGTGGCGAAAGTGAAACAGCCTCCCTCCTACCTGAAGTTCTTCATTGGTTCTGGTAACCGCCTCGGCCTCCTCTGAAGTGTTTTCCCCTATTAAAGGGGCCTCCCGATCCTCTCCCACGAAAGGAACGCTTACCTCTGCCTCCCTTACCCGAGCGGTCATACTTCTGTGAAGCTTGACTCTCGAAGGCTTGATTGTAAGCTGGAGAGATGGCGTAAGAGGTGGAGGGCTGAGGCTGAGGGGATATCACATAAATTGGCTGTGATTGAGCTTTAGAAGTGGAAGGTTGGGCTGTTTGCACTAAAGGCACCGCTGGAACTTGCTGAGGAAAGCGTGGCTGCTTTTTCTGGTAAGGTTGGAAACGCCTGGGTTTCCTCTGCCCCTTACCTTTAGCTGTTAGGTCTTGCCTCCTCTTAGCCGTAAGGCCCCAACGGTCCTTAAGGCTCTGGTTCAACCCCGTAGCCTCCGACTGGACTTCCTTCACCATAGCTTCTGGGAAGAGATCTGCTCCCCAGATGTTAGACGAGAGTAACCTATTCGGCTCATGCCGAATGGTTGCCTCTTGTAGGACATGCTTCCTACAATTCGTTCTAGCAGTGGCAAACTCAAACATATCTGACTGTACCGTTTGAGTCAGGGATTTGGTCATGAGCTTAAAAAGCGGCTCTGAGCCATAGGCTATGGTGGCCACCTCGGTCATAGCCATAGAGTTAATTGATCTGGCTAATCGCGATTTAGCGTCAAATTCAGCCTGAATAAGGCTATCTGGGAGCCTGGGTAGCTTTTCACCAAACTGCTCCATAGCACAGTCCGGTTTGAGTTTGCCAGCTGAGAAGGTGTTCGGCAAGTCTTCCCACAATTCTCCGGCTGAGGGGAGTAACGGAGATGTGGGATCTGCTTCCTTCAATTGAGGTATGGGTTCCCCCTTCTGGGCCGCTGGGATGGTAGACCTCGCGATCTTTGTCAGGAACGGGAGCGGGGTACTCTCATCCATTGTGAAAATGGTAAAGGGACTCTTAAAAGGTTGTATCTTGGTATTAGAACAATCCATGTCCTCTAAACACCTGAGCCATTCTCTCTGAGCCTGGTCTCGTGAATAGAGGACTGTCTCCTTTGGTACCCTATCATCCCGAACCATGGCTGAAGCTGTGAGCCTTGCGTAGCCTATGAACGGAGGCTGGAGGTCTTCCGGGTAGAACTCGAAGTCCTCTATCCTTCGAGTTCCAAATTCCGGTATAGAAATGAGACCGTCTTGGAAGGGGGCGTATGACGCTACTCTCCATGGGTTGTTCATCGAGAACGGAGGTAGCGAGTCATACGGAGGAAGCTGAGTTCCACTTGTATTGGAAAGTGGAGGAGAGGCTAGAGGAGCTTCTCTCAGTCCGGCTATAATGGAGTCTTGAGAAGTAATCCTATCCGACAATCGAGAGATCATTTGTTCCATGCTACTCTTTAGGGACCCAACCAGGTCGCCCACCTGTTGCAACAGGCCAGCATTGGAGTCCAAAGCCGGAGCTGCTGCGGAGGTGGAGGGGTGGCTCTGAACCGGAACCAAGGGTAGCGGAACTGGTGACTCTGCCGGAGTGCGAGATCTCTCTCTGGAGGATTTACTCCTCGAGGACTTAGAGCCGGAGCTAGAAGCTTTAGACCTGTCTGCTCCGGGATTCCCAGCCGGAGACTTACGCGAGGAGGATGAAGCCGAAGCCGTCTTCTTAGACGACGACGACGTCTTTGTCAAGGATTTCACTGCTTGACCCTTGACCTTAGGTCTAACCGAAGCGTCAGGAGGAGTATACAATTCATCACCTGTAAAGCCTTGGAAGGATGGAGAGGTTGCAGGAGTAGAAGAAACAGTTACGCCCAAGGGTGACCCTTGGGTGTCCACCTTACCTACCTCGACCAACAGGTCGTCTACACCTACCATAGGTTCCACATTAATATCTAAAGTCGCGACGTCCGTGGAGATATCCTGGTCTTGGTCAGTTAATGAGGCAGCCAGCTGTTGTTGGATGAAGGCGATAGTCGGGGCCGCCTCTACTGGGTCGACGTATCCTGTCGCCTTGCCTCCGGGGAAGATTAGTACCGCCAACCGTTTCTCTAGGATGTAGGGCATACCCTTGGCGGCGTTCTTCCCAAAACCGCCGACCCAGGCCCGCAGGGTTGCCAGTGCGGTATCCCTCACTGCCGGCGCCTGGAAGAGAGGGCGTAGATTAGATTTAAGAATCACTTAAAACTAAAACTTAAAGTATAACTTAAACTTACATGCCTTAAGTTAGAGTGAATGATGAAAACTTAAGCACTATAACAGAAGCGGAGCAGCTACCGGAGATGGAATACTTACCCCGTCTAAAAGCTGGCTCACCAGATCGTAACATATGGTACACGTCTCATGGTACCAGACCTGGATGTCCCCGTGCGGAGTCGCGCATGGAGCATGGGACCGGCAAACTTCGTGTCCACATGGGTCCTGAAGTGTGGCGGCGCATCCCGGATGCTCACAGTTGGTGGTCTGTAAGTGGGAAGACACATGAGTATCTTAAAGAATATCACTTACAGGCTAAAGGACAGAAGAACTCCGTTGCATGCCGGAGCTCGGAAAAAATTTTGGGCATAACCCCTCCCTGAATCGCCTGAATAGGCTATAACCCCGGAGAGATCCGGTAAGACATGCAAGGGAGGGGGGGATGGTTTAAGGTACTTAAGATAAACTTATAGTTAATCTAAAAACACTTAAACCTAAAACTCAAACGAACCGGACTAAGTCCAGTGCGTAGCGGAGTGTAGTAACTCAGCAATACGGTAAGGTTAGCAGGGACCCACTGTATGTTCCGGTCCACTCTGCTGGGTGGACTAACATCTCTCCGCTGGATGCCAGGACTCCGGTCAGGAAAGGAGCCCTAGTAAGGTGGGAAAGAGCGAGAAGACATACAGGCTCGAGCTAGCACGGAGCGACAAGGTAGCAACGGAGGGGGGGAAAGGCCAGTACCCCCCACCACGTTACCACCCGGCCGGACCGAGAAGCCGGAGAGGTCGAGTCCAGTCTGGGTCTGTCCCGTCCCCCTACTCCCTCCGCCTGGGGGGAGAGAGGGAGGCAGGCTCGGGTATGTGGAGCGAGCATGGGTAGACCGACCCACCCTCCCCCGACTCTATGGAAGAGCGGGAGGGGGGGAAGGTGACTGGGCAGGCGTCTGGCTGCCTCGTGATCACGTAGTGACCACGAGGCGGTAAGACCAAAACAAGACAACTAAGCCTAGGACAAACCAACTGATCAGAGAGATGCTATCGGGAAGCAACTGAACTGAAAAGCAGTAGCATATAGGCCCACTGGGCCAAAACCAACTGATCAGAGAGATGCTATAGGGAAGCAACCGAACTGATGAGCGGTAGTATAGGCTCAATGAGCCAGGACCTAGGCTAAGCCAGACGCCTAACTAACCTAACTATAACAAAATACATAGTATAAATAAATAAAAATGAAAGAAAGAAAGCAATATAGTAGGAGAAAAAATCCAGGAGTGTACGACTAACCCGAAGGCAAGACTACCACTCAAAGCTAGTCAGAGGCCGATACTAAGAGCCGGGACTAGGGTCTGGATAGAAGAAACCTACATAAGGTAAAAGACATGCATGCATGACAAACCTGAGTAGACAGTACCCTAAGTAAAGCGGATAATAATATAGAGCGTACATAGATAAGGGGATGTTCTAGGTATGGGAGACCAAGAACGAACCCACCACGAGGCAGAACCATGCTGCCATGCTTCCGACCCAGAGTTCGTATTTATACCTAAAAAACGGCAAATACTGTCTCAGGGCCGGAAAAAACCAACTAACCATAAATACTGAGTACTTAACTTAGCTGCTGCGATAGCTGCACGCTCCATTATAGATAAATCCAACGAAAGGGCACAAAAAACACAGAGAAAAAATGGCACGTGTGACTCGTGTGCGCTAACTGAAAAGGATGGCCACCAGAGGCGCAGCAGTCGGCAGCATGGGATGGAGTAGTAGTAGTACGTGCTGCTCACCCTGTGGGTCGGCTCCCCTCTTGGAGGGTTTTTGTAGTGGGAGATTTCTATTGGCATTTGGCTCGTGGTAGTGGTCTCACTCGCCTAGTGTTCATACCGACACCCTCTTGGAGGGTGAGCGAGTCAGTTATACTGACCTTTTTCTTTATTTTATTTATTCTCTGGTATGTGTTAGTACATTTACCCTAGAAATAATAGATTAAAGGATATTTCGCGCAGCGACACGAGCTGAGCCCAGAAATATATTTTTGAGAAATAATGAATGAATGATTAAATCATTCATTCATTATTCCTCATAAATCAGACATAGTGATATTCTTAAGGAGAGAAGAGGAGACTGTAAAATCTTTACTATACGTACGTATGCAAAAGCAGTACCAATTTACATAAAAATAAAATGTAATTTCACAATACCTTTCAAATAATGATAAAATACAAAATCAATAAAAATACAATAAATACAGGAATAAAAAATAAAAAAATGTCTTATTTGAGCCAGTGTTCAGTGCACTGAGTCAGACAATAGAGAGGAGAGGTGAGGGGAGGGATGGTGGTGGGTTATGAGTGGGAGATGGGTCTGCTTCCCACTGACTTCCCAGCAGGGCTGGGATGATTATTCGCCAGTTTATTTCACTTACACTTGATTTGGCCAAATTGCTTTTTATGAGTTTTTAGCAGTGTAAAAGTAACCCTGCTCCATATTAAACACACTGGCGCCGTGTTCAGCTTCTGCATGTCTTTGATTTTTTGTTTAAATGACTTCCTTGTGATAAGTTATTTAATCTCTTTCCTTTTCTTCCTTACATTCTTTACTTTTACTTATTTGTTTGCAAAATCCTCAAGTTTATTTAAAATTCTCTCTCTCTCTCATACATAAAATATGAGTAAAATTGATTTTCTTATCAACCTTTGCCTACTGCAACCATTTACGTTCCTTCAAAGGGTTCCTGTTTCTCCTCCCTCCATTCCAGCTGGCTGCACACTATTTTCACAAAACAGTTTGGAAATTGTACACAGAAGCATATTTTTTTTTAAACTTTCCTTCATTATAACATACTGTTTTATTACTTTACACTTAATTTGACTTTTGAACAGATTAATTATTGAAAAAATCGAAAAGGGGGACTTTCTGGGTTGGCTGGAAAAAATGATCCTGATTCCCTTATTTCTTATGGGATATATGTTTCATATTTCGAACAAATCACATTTTGACCAGCCTTCTGGAACGAATAAGTTTGAAGTCTGAGGTAATACTGTACTTACAGTCCCTCACAACTACACCATTAAATAAAATCAGATGCTATCATAAATATCTGACCTGTAAACAACTAATAAAGCATACCCTTTTAGCAATCTCTCGGAGCTGTTCCGTTGCTGATCTTCCTGTCTGTTGAACTAAAGTGCTAAATCTTGAGGTTACATTTTTCAGAAGGATGTGGGGTTCATCAAACTCCTATAAATAAAAAAAAATAAAAAGAAAATTACAATTGCCTAATTGACCTGGAGTCATTAGCGCTGTAAATAACATTATATGGACAATGCATGTTTATATCCATATGATTTCACAAATTGCAATTTTTAAGGACTTTAAAACATACTTGAAAACATGACATATTCTGGATTGCTGAAGGCCAGCCCTATGATTTTCTAAAACTTCTTAGCAATAATATTGTAATAGTACATGGACTGGTGGGAAGCACTTTTATAAAGATCTTTAGTGGAAATGAGTCTCATGGAGGACTAACCAGATTTCAACAGTACAAGAAAGAGTAAGTAAGACAAAATTCAACATACCTCAATTCTTCCAGCTTCAAGTACCATAACACGATCACTGTCCATTATTGTGTGAAGACGATGTGCTATTGTAAGGACTGTGCAGTCTTCAAACTTTGTACGTATAGTTTGCTGGATAAGTGCATCTGTTCTGCATTAGGAAAAAAGTGTACAACATATTTATGATAAGGGAACTAAGTCACTTGAGAAATACATACGGACTACAACTAAATGTTAATGTAGTTATTTTTACCTTTATATAGACAAACTTAAGACATAAGAAAGCTCAACTCTAATTTGACCTTGACCTCATAAATAATAAAACTATCAATTCAGGCCAAATTCTTTTATATTACATATAACCAAACCTATCAATTTTTCAAATTCACACCCCTCAAAGCTCATGTTTCAAGCAACAGACCTCCAACTTTTACACTCACAACACTTGATCCTTGAATCATAGTAAATAACATCACTGCTTAGTTTTTATGATGCTTTGTAAAAATATGACTAAGACACAAGATCTCTTAGACTTTGGAGTATGGCAATCTGTATCAGACATCTACAGCATTTATTTATCACTTCCTTGACTACACTCCAAGTAGCCTTTAATAGGATTCTGTCACAAAAAGAGAAGACGACAATGACTGAGGTGCTAGATTATCTCTTTCTCATGGCATGCAAAAAAAAAATTATGGCTTGTTCACATTCACTTGTTCCTAAAAGATGTGCATGATCAACAATCAACACCAACTTATGTGGTGAAGAATTCAATTGGTATTGCCAGACACTGGAGCCGAAAAATTATTCTTATAGAATTGTTAAGTCAACACTGCAAAAAAGCTATAAATCTCCTCTTCTACTCCCTTTTCCTTCAACTGCTGCTCATTGGACATTAAAAAAATTTTCCTTTTTCTTGTCATCAGGGTTCTTTTCTTGACCAAGAAGTTTTCCATGGCAATTCCCTTGGCCCATCCAAATTATCCTACCATTCCAAAGCTCTTTGTAGAGATAAACAGGTATGAAAAGATATAGAAACTCAGAATTTCAAAATTACCAGTAGCTCAATGAAGCTTAACATTGTGGTTCCATGTTTTACCTGTAATCCAAGTCCCTCTGACATCCTTGATCAAAGTATCTCCACTAAAATTCACACACTGTACTTTGATAAAGAGATGTCCTTTGAGGTTCAAGTCTCTCTTATTAAAATTTAGGTTTATCTTGCTATGCCTCATACATTATTCCTCGGTCTAAATAAGCCAAGGGTTATTTCTTGCCTTTGATTTCTTATTAGTCTCACCATCCACTAAGATACGAACTAATCCATTTAAACATCTCAAACTGCTTCTATGTCCCAGCACCAGCCTTGGATGGTGCCAAGATTTTTAATTTTAAATTTACATCATATCATCTATTCAATTCTATTTCAGCAAAGACTAGGGAATAAAACTGACATTGCCACAAAAGAAAGAAACGTGTTCAAACCAATCACTACTTTTTTTTCTTTTTTTTTTTAATGTTTGTCTTCACTGGAGAAGCTAGACCTCCAAGTTTAATAGAAATACTTTCTTAATGAAATTTGCCTGAATTTTCAGCATCTTCAGGCTACTGAATTACAGTTTTAACAAAGCTGTAATCTATTGGGAAAATAAATATTTTTCATTCACTGGTCTAGTTAAACTCTTTTATAACTCCAGATCTATCTCAATAGTCACTTGCGTACCTCTGTACAATAAAAACAGATATCTTTTACCAGACACTGACAGAAATTAGACAAATGTTTCTACAATAGGCAGTAAGAGTGAGGATAATCCATAATAGTACTTACCTAGGATCAACATTAGCAGTGGCTTCATCTAAAACCAAAATCTTATTGTGACGAAGGATGGCTCTGGCCAAGCATACAAGTTGGCGCTGTCCAACACTCAAGTTCATCCCTCCTTCAGACATATTAGCTTCTAGACCACCCTGTAAGTCTGATATTGCATCTTTTAACTGCACTTCTTCAAGAGACTTCCACAACTTTTCATCAGAAAACTGATCAAATGGATCTAGATTTCTTCTCATAGTGCCTGAAAATAATGTTGGATCCTGTGGTATAATAGAAATATTCCCACGTACATCATGTAAACCAAGCTCCTGCACATTAATGTCATCAATGAATATAATGCCACTTGGTTCAGTTAAGCGGAACAATGACGTTATCATGGATGACTTTCCAGCGCCAGTTCTTCCAACTATGCCAATCTGTAAGAAGTACAGTATATGCATCAGTGTAATTATGTATTCCCATTTGAAAAGAAAAACATGAATAAACATAATAGCTGGAAAACCTTTATCATATGTCAACCTGTTTATAACGGCTAAAAACGGCAATATAAAATATTATGAAAAAGTTTCTTGTACTAAAAACATATTAGCAACATATACAGTGCTGTATGTATTGTAAAAATACATTTAAACAATGGCACATTACTACTATAAATTCTGCTCATGTATTAAATGGTAATCAAATTTTTTCTTATACTACTACCATTAGAAGTAGTAGTCTCTAAGACTAAGGTACTTTTACTTCTAAGGGAAAAATTTTACAGTTTAACAACATAAAATATGGAAGATAAAAATGAATATTTAATCTTTAAATGTTTAAGATAATTTGCATCTATGCTCTCAAGGGTATGTTATGTGCATAATCTGAAAATTTATTAGGACTCCAGATTACATAAACAAAAAGAATGTAATATATAATTTTCAGGGGACAAATCATGTAAAAATGCTGCGAAACAATAAGCCACACAGTACATGTACTGCCTTAACAAATAAAACTGGCATTTTATGCAATAAGAAATTTTTCCACGTTGAATGCCCTAACAAATGGTACTTGTAAATTTAGAATCAATTATTACTCAAGAAATGTAGAAAGTGCTACATAAACTTCTGGCTTTTCATCTACCTCACTCTCCAATATCTGACCTTTTCTTTTCCTTTAATGCAGAAATTCAGATTCTTTAGAACTGGTGGGTTGTCTTCCACATACTGCAAAGACACATCATCGAACACTATTTTGCCATTCTCGGGCCAAGTATCCCTTGGTTTTTTACCTGAAACAAAGATTTCTTCAATATAAGCTTTTACCTACTGTTATGTTTATGTATAAGTTTTCATGAAATTTATCCTTTAATATTAGAAAATAAAATAACTACATTATAGATGAATTTTATGCATTATACTTTTCAAATCAAGAATAATGCCATAAAACTAACTTTCATCAGTTTCAAGGGGAGCCTCTGGCTCTAATTTGGAATACTCGAGAACTCGCTCAACAGAAGTCATTTGATTTTCTACTTCAGCAGATTGTCTTACGCCCCACTGGAACATTCCCGATAGCATCATAGCAGATGAAATTGCTAAGCCAATGTCACCACCCAGTGTGCCTGTATAAAAAGTACAAGAAGTAAGGGAGATAATTAAAGTTTTGTAGGAATTACAGGTATGTATCACAAACTGAGTTGCCAAATACGAAGTTGTGTTCTAAGGACTATATTCGATTCATTTCCTCTGTGTGGTAAGTAGCTCTATAAAGCTAAAGAATTGCATTTTCATAACAACCACCTCAAAAATTCCACGCAAAAGGGGCCTCTTTTTTCCTGGATTTGTCAGAATGTGCTTGTTTGTATGCTTATAGCAAGTGTTGTCTCATTTGACCGCAAAACACACAAGTTTTAACACACTTTCCGAAGACACAAAATTAATGAATAGTTATCAATATGAATACAGGTTTTACTTAAATAAGATAAACTTGTTTTCATTGAATACAAAATCCTTCATGGAAAAGTATTATAAAGAAAAGAAAATCCAGTGTTGGAAACTTTATAACACTGTAATAAATTGTAAACAGTAACACAACTTTTTGGTGAAATAATTACTTAACACTGGGAATTCATAACAACTAATCTTAGAGTTTGTACAATATAAAAAAAAGCTTTAAGATTCAAACCACACAATTAGCAAAAAGCCATAGCAATTGGCCTGGAATGAGCTACTACATATTAAGATCGGACATTTTACTTTTTACCACAGCAACTTTATACTTATGGCCACTACTTTTAAGGTGGTTTTTAAAACAAGGGTGGCCCTAAAAATGCACAATTTAATTCACTAATACCAAAAGGAGCTTAGTTGATTACACAACTTGTGAAGGTCCTAATAAAAAAGTGTCTAATGACTTGCCAGCTACATCCCTAAGATTGGAAAAAGTTAAAGGCTGTCTATCTACCCCAGAATGCTGTCCTATGGCCTTGGAAACCAAATATTCTTACAGAAAGCAAGAGATAGACCCACACCTCTTACTTAATGAGCTCTTGATTAAGAAGGGGGGAAAGATTTCTTGGAATGCCTTGGGTGCCTTTTGAATGTAACACTCTTGAAGACAGGAGATATGTATTCTTAGACATCTTTAATGCATGTCTGTAGAAATGAAGTACTATTCTAAATCCTAGTCTGAATGCCTGTTGAAAGAACAACAGCTGGTTTCTCTGGTCATCTGTCTACTACCTACACCATCCACTGGTGCCATCCTGGTGCTAACCTTGTAACTACAATCATCTGATCATTCGCTTGTGCATGAAACACATCCTTCACTGAAAAGGCATCAGTTTGTATCCCCATAGGAACAAATGCATATTCCAAAGCCACTATTGAAAACATTAAGAAAAAATCAAACTTTCTATAATAATGCCTCTTACTTATGTCACACATGTGGTGGCAAAAGCTAAATGACTTGTGTAGAAAAGATGGAAAACAGGCAAACATATAGCACCTCATTCATTATCTAGCATAAGGCTACCGATTTGATAAGTGACAGTGCTTAACAGCTTAGCATAAAAACAACTGATATATGTAGATGGATATAATGGAAAAGAGAAAGATTAAATAACACAATGGTATCTTGAATAAAAGCACCTACTGTTCTCCAAGATCAGCAGATCATAGATACAGCTTGCTTAACCAATCCACCCACAACTGCTGTAATATGCGGGGAGGTAACCTAATGGCCTTCAAAGTATAACAGTAACATCTTTTAATTTAGTAAGATATTACTACAATATAACAATAAAACAAAAATACTATGGCTGAAAACAGGGAAAGATTGGAAATTCCTCCAAACACATCAGCCATAACACTCATTAGCAAGGTGTAGCTTCATGTTTTAGTGAGAAAGTTGCCAGACAGCACTTTATTTACAGTCGGTTGTCCAAAAGTTTTTGGAAGTGTTTAGGAGTTATTTTGACTGATCTTACATAAGAAAGACTGCTGTTACTTTAGAAGCCCTTTAAACCTGTGTTTTGTATACCATAAATTCTGGATCCCAAACAGCTGTGTGAGAGAAAACACCACCAAGGGCAAAAGCAAAAATTTCACATACATGAACTGGAATGTTTTCTGCTAATAAACAATACAGCAAGATGCCTAAACACAGTTTGATCGCAGAAGCAGTGATGTCAATGACTGACACAAGCAAGGTACAAAAACAGCTGAAATAGTTTGTTCATAGGTGACTGTGACAAAAAGCACTGGATGATGTCTACCACTGTTCAAATTCTTACACAAAAATCAACCAAAGAGCTCCTGGACTATATCCAAGATTTTAAAGTTCAAGCAGAATTGGGGAGCTTATCACTAGATTATAAAAACCAATTTTATTAAAATATGTACTGTTGTTCCCAATACATAGCCAAAGAGAAAAGGACAGAAGTAAAGAAGAAAAAGACCAAAAATAATATTGCATATAAAGCATTACAAGCCATCAAAATAATATTTACATTCATGAGAAGTGTTAAGAAGTCAAAGAAATCAGTAATGTATGTAGATCTATACAGTATTTAGGCTCAAGTGTAGGTTTTTTAAGCAACCATACTTCCCTGCCCTGTAAACATGAATAAAAAATACTGTACAACTAAGCCATCTTCCCTGCCATGCATAAATACACACAAAAAACTGTACAATTAAAATATTTTTCTGTTAAGATTATCAACAACCAGGTTTCCAGTTGAGACAACACAGTCATAGAGGAACTACTGTTTTTACTGTTTTCTAAGTTAGCTTTCCAATAGTTTTTTATAGTGTGAGTAATTTATCAATGTAATGGGCCTTCAGATGCAAAATTACTCAAGCCTTAACAGCACGTTTAAAAAAAAATCAAGATTACAGTAATTTTCATATTTCCATGACTGAGATACGAGATAAATTTTTGCATCACCTACCAACCAATCTTATTTTTACTTAGTCTAAAAGTGAATCATTGGAAAGAACATTGGCTAAAAAGATGCTTTATTATGAAATAAGGAAGCTATGAAAGCAGGCTCTGAAAAACTGACCTTGCACCTGGTATAGTTATGATTTTATGGGAGGTTAAGGATTATACGTACCAATCTTAATTTCAACTAGTTTTTAACAGTTCAATTACAGAGAACAGAGAATTAGAATTATGTAACAAATGGCTAAAACTCTGAGTATTATAATTATATTAAGTTTAACTTTTGTGTAAATCCTGGGACCTATACATTAACTCAGTCACCATAGCTGAGAATGAACCCTGATGTAATTAATAATTACAGTTTACATATTAATAGATTTTATATCCAGAGGAGGTCTCTCATAATGAAGGATAGCAAAATATCCTTTTTTTCTGCTTGATGTGTTGCTTGCTAATAACCTGCCGACTCACCAATTCATGGATTTCTCTATGGAACATAAATTGTACGCAATACTAACAGAAAATTCACATATTTGCGGTATTTTTCACTGAGAAATATTCACTAATTACTGTACATATTTTTATATTTTTTTCATGAATAAATGCACTTTTTGTGATAAAACTATTAAAATACTTAGGTACGCATAAGCACTTTCATTAGTTCTTTTATTTTGCATTTGAACTATCAAAATATGCAGTTCTAAATGTTTTTAGAGGGGTTTTACTTATTCGCAGATTTTAGCTATTTGTGGGGTTGTGATACACATCACCTGCAAATAGTACCAGCGGTTGATTGTAATAACAAAGGTGTGAAGGGTATCAAAGACAATTGTTTATTTGTGATATGAACTCACTAATTTTAAACAGATAAATCCAACAAAGAATCAATATTCAGGGAATGATGGCAGAGTAAATTCTAATGATGACAAGAGAACTAGAAAGAAAATATAAAGCTAATAAGTAGAAATTCCAACATGTCCTTCATGATGAGAATTTCAAGTTACTGCAGGATTTACTAACCTTTTGTACCCATGAAACTGAAGGTGACAATTCCAATGTAGATGCAAGAAATCCAGTCAAGACAAATACCAAACCATCTAGTTGTGCACAAGAACAGAAACCAAGCAGAGGAGTGAAGATCCTGTAAACAAAGTAACAGATGATATTTCGATGAATTCTCTTTAATATCGAATAATGTTCTGACTGGAATTATGAAATGGTCTACTACTCTTTAAGTACGTTACAGTACAATAATTATTTTTGTAATAGTAATTATAATTAATGAGCAAGCATTCTGTCATTAGTAACTTCCACAAAGCCCTATCACATCTTAACCTACCTGATGTTTATCAAAGTCATCATTAAAAATTTGCTGTGCCTCAAAAGCTCTGATAGTAGTTAGACCCTGCAGTGATGCACTGAGATGAGAAAAGACAGGGCTGCGAGCTGCAAAAGGTAAAGGGATAAGTTTTCCTTGAAATGACATATCAGGGCACCATGTCAGTAAAAACCACCAGTTCACCTTCTTAATCTCGAAGCATTCAGACTACATTTTTTGCTTTACCATCTGACGAGTTTCATGTACAATTGTGGAATACAAATGGCAACTTTACAAAATGCCCAAATGCTGTATATAATAAAAAAAAATATTTTGGAACCATCGATCGGGTTAAATTACTTACTAAGTGTAGGCAGTCCCCAGGTTACAATGTCATGGCTTTACGGCATTTGGCTCACAGCCCCATTAACATGAATTTACAGAACTGTAATCAGTTTTACATTGCAGTAACCCAGTTTCCGTTTTGGGTTACAGTATACCGCTGGGAATGGAAACCCGGCTGTAAAACGGGTATTGCCTATACTAAATACAGTACTTATAATAAGTATACAAGTAAAACCTTTCTAAGTTTAATGCTAGTCAACAATCATGTACTATGTGTAAAAAGAAAGGCTGACAAGTACCATGACTTATAATGAATAAGGATTAACACACATGTGCACACACACACACACACAGAGAGAGAGAGAGAGAGAGGAGAGAGAGAGAGAGAATGGAGGCGAGAGAGAGAGTAAAGATGAGACAGAGAGAGAGGACGAGAGAGAGAGAGAGAGAGAGAGAGAGAGAGAGAGAATGCATACAAGTACCTAATATTTAAGCATACTATTTTATTTTAAAACCATGTAACTGTAATTGTGATAATGCTTTCAAAATAAATGGGATGAATATTCTACAGGATCTGCTTACCAAAATGTTTTAAGGTAAATTGAGGTAAAAATTAATTGTGGAAGATTTGATTTTTATTAATGATCTCATCCTTATGCTTGGCACCCCATATTATAGAATTTCATTAAGAATTTTACACACTTTGCAAATATACAAGATATATACAATAAAAATACAAAATACTAAGAGTCCAATAAGACATGCACTACAACCTATTCCTTTAAAATAAGAATTGTGAACAAGACATAAATTAATAATTAATACTTACTGATGCCTTCTAGACGTTTCACATCACGTGCGGTACACAAGTAAAACCTTCGTAGAAATATAAAGATAACACCTAACACAACAGTTGGAACAATAACCCATATGTTGATTGATGCTATGACAACAATGATACCCAGAAAGTTCAGAAGAATCTGTGGGTAAAGATAAAAAAGGAAAATTAAATATAAGAATACCTAAGTAAAATTAATTTTATTATTCCCAATATCAATAAAGTATGTAATATGAATATGGTACTATTAACACTCATCGAATCTTGAGGTACATATAGCTAAATGAGTTTTTATTAAAGGAAGCACTAACCTTGTCAAATTATTCAAACAAATAATTGTTGCAAAAAAGCATTGTATCAAATGCAAGAGTTTAGTTCATGCAGTTATAAGTAAGCAAGCTCTTCTAAAATTATCACAATTCAACCAACAAAACATGCACCATTTTATTACTAGCAAAAATGGACAACCAGCTTGAAAATGTGTGCAGTGGTAAAACCAATATTTAAACAAGAAACAACTGTTCTGGCTTTAAATAAGACTAATTTGCTCTACTCACAAAATGACACTATACTGTAAACAGTGCCAAATACTTAACATCCATTACTTATCTATAAAAAATTTGAGCACACTGTAATTTCTGGAATCCTTGCCTACTGCTTCATTTGTAAGTTCGATTATCTCAACCCTTGAAAAAATTGCAAGGGGAAAGACTGGTTGACTGGTTTACTAGTTTTTTTCTTTGAGGCCCAGTTAACCCAACTAGTACTCAGAATTAAGCCAAACTGTTCAATCACTGATGATAACTTGGCAGAATTATTGAAAAAAAAAATCTTCTACTTTCATTCTACATAAATTGTCCAGTCTTTCTCTACAGCACATCCACATGAATCGCTTTAACCTATTTCATCTGATCAATAATTAACATGCTATTATAAAAAATAAATCCTTTAGCTTCCTTTTTCCTTTAGCATGTTACAAAACAAGCTAAATTTTTGCCACATAAAAAATTCTCTTGACAGTCTGCACTTCCATTCCACCCTCAGGCTCATATACAAAATGAAAATTGAAGCATGAGGAAACCCTAAGAATAATAGAGATTATATTATAAAACTTATCAGACTTCATGGATTCTATGGTCTGGCAAAACCACACAAAACTCAGACATGTGGGCTTTACCTTAAACAGCAAATAAGGATAACATTGGAGTTTGTTTTAATGAAATGTTAATAGTTTAGCAATTTCTGCCAGTCTTGAATTTTTATCATTTTTAATAAGAACAAGGATATTTCCACTAAAGAGAATTTTTTTCATCATGTCCATTCTTCTGCACAACTCATGCTACAACAGCAGCATTTCTAATACTTTAACAAGCAAGATCTTAAGTTAATTGTTATCAATGAAATATTATACAGTGTTCAGGTTCTTATAAGAAACATAACATCACAGTCTTTTTAAAGTAGTACTTGATTTAAGAGGAAGATTATCAATGCTTTATTGTTATTAATCAAACAAACACAACAAACAATGTTAGTCCAAAGTATACGTACTACGTACTTTGCAAATTACGTAGCAGTGTTAGAGATTTTAAATCAGGGATGTTTTTAGTCTCAAACATAATGCAAGAACCTCAAAGTGAGGCTACCATATTAGATTACAGTACATATATAATACTTATATACCATATACACATCACTCAAATAGATTTCCAAATATATCAGTTGTGAAAAAAAACCAGTAGTACATTACAATAATAAGCTGTTTAATCAATGTTCATTCTAACAATGTGGCCATCCTGGATATCAGATTTTCTCTAAATTTAAAAAAAAAATTGTTTTACTTTTAGTGTGCTATACAAACCTTAATGCCATTCCTTTAAATGCTACAACCACTGCATATTACTATTGCAGCATACCTTTCAGTTACCAAAGTGGTCTAAGCAGAATATACAATAACTACTTTTCCCAAACCAGTTAACTGTATTCACATTCACATACTGTAATGTATGTTCCATGTAGTCCAATGAAAAACAAATTTGTAAATTTTAAAACATACAAAAACCTATTTCTTTCTGAGCTATTGATTCAATTGAAAAAATACTCTGCTAAAAGTTGAGTGGTATTAAATGTATGTTAACTACCAAGTACACCAAAGCCTTAGAGAACATCTCTCCAAAAACAGAGATAACCATTTGAAAAAGTAGTTACTGGAGACTTGTAGCACTAAATCTCCAATGTAATTAGTTGAGGAAGTTATAGGAATAAATTTACATAAGGTACAAAACAACTGAAAAATCATTTTATGTCAACAGCAAATATTTATACTAATAAGTCATGTAATCCTTTGATTTTTTTTTCCTACAGCACCTCTCAGACAAAGACAAGCCCTTCTCTAACCTACAGCACCTCTCAAACAAAGAAAGGCCCTTCTTTTATCCAAACAAATTTTATAATAAGACTATTCTAGCAATTATATCACAAAGAACCAAAAATTAGTTACGCTAATATAAGCATCAAGCTGATCTGCCCAGATGATTATAGTACTATCCAAACAACCTGCCCAAGACCTGGTCTAAAGAATACATGGCGATTGACATTCAGTGATTCTGGCAAAGAATTAAAACTTAGTAATTCCAGCATATGATCAATTAGCTTCCTAATAACTAATAACAATATACTCTGTTTATTTACAAGCTTCATATATATACTTTATTTACAGTTTTGATAATGACCAGGACAATCCTTTACATGCTATGTGTATCTCCAAACTGTATGTGAAGTTTCCTTTCTTTATGGAGAACACTAATGATTTGCTTCTACACAAAAGTAGAGTACCAACAAATTTTTATTTGCTGTTGCTGTTGTGCATTTTGAATGGTGTTAGATGATTTCTTAAGGCAATTTGTATACCTACATACACGCTTATACATATGCATATACGTATATATATATATATATATATATATATATATATTTATATATATATATATATATATATATATATATATATATATATATATATATATATATATATATATATATATATAGATAGTGGTACCTTGACCTACAAGTGAATTAATGTATGAGTTTTCCGAAGTACAAGTCATCACTCGGTGGATTTTTTGCTTGTCATGTGAGCAAAAAATTGAGGTACGAGATTGAGGTACGAGCTCGAGATGCCGCTGCTATGTAGATGGCTTAGTGACGAAAATTAATATAAGCAAAGAAGAAAAAAGTAAATATGCATCTTTTCCATGAATCTTTTAAAAAGTTATACATTACTTCACTGTATCCGGTAATATAGTATGTATTCTCATATCATGGTATATATTATAAAACACTAACATAGCAGTCAATGTTTTGGTTTGGAAATCAGCTGATGATGAATATGAGTTTATTTTGCAATACTTAACTCAATTCTGAGTGAATTTTCTTGCTTCCAGTTAGCATAAACAAATATGTAGATCCTTGAGTTATATGAAACAAGGTCATTTTTTGTTATACGGTATGTCTTAAGTCATACTATGACTTGAATATATCTTCTTGTGATTGTGAACTAAATTATTTTTTGTTGACAGCTTGAGTTGGCGGCATGTTTATCGAGTAAGAATACTACATGATTCCGTTCACTATTTTCCCTTTATTTAATCGTAATACGAGCTTTACGTTATTCATCTTCTATCAGTGAGAAAACAACGGTAAAATATGTTCTTTCAAGCCCAGTAGTTTTGATTAAAATTATTTTCTCTCAATTTTATCTACGGTTGTGTTTGATGACATACGTTTACAGAAGTATTATCCTTGTTGCCAATGCACGATAATAGTCATTAGCAGCTTGAAAAGTTTTCTCTGCTTCAGCTACAACTTTTATACAATATTTTTTATTTAGAAATGTATTTTCCTTATTTAATGACATGAAACATAAAAATATGGGGGTGGCATTTTGAGGGTTAGAGTGTATTAAGGACATTTTAAGTATTTTTAATGGGGAAAATTGATTTGATGTGCGAGCAAATGGAACAAATTAAACTTGTAGGTCAAGGTAACGCTGTGTGTGTGCACGCGCCTGTGTGTATATGTGTATGTTTATAGTATATATGTATTATATTATAATATATATATATATATATAAATATAATATATATATTAATATAAATAATAAAGTAATCAATAATATTAAAATATATCTAAATATAATATATATAATTATATATTATCCATATATATATATTATATATTATATATAATATATATATTAATATAATTATATATCTAATATATATACTATATAATATTATATATATAATACTATTTATATATATATTAATATAATAATTATATATATATATATAATATTATATATTATATTATATTATATTTAATTATAATATATATTATAAATAATATATATATAAATATATATGTGTGTGTGTATTATATATATATTATATATATATATTATATTTATTAATATTATTATATTAATATATATATAATTATGTTATATATAATATTATATTGTTAATATATAATGTATAATATTTATATATTATATATATATTAATTACGTATAATATGTTATATATAATATATTAATATTATATATTATTACAATTATAATTATTAATTATTAATATTATATACTATATATTATATAATAAATAATATATTATATATATATATATAACATTAACAATACCATTAAATACATACATATATATATAAACATAACATACATATAATGA
>NC_087206.1:30237900-30264280 GCF_015104395.2 Macrobrachium nipponense
TCAAATTAAATTAAAGTTACTGTAATTTCATTTAAAAGTTAGCTTAACCATTGTAAGGACAACGCTTTCCCTTGTATATATTGCATTCAGCCATCTTAGCAGCGTTGTTCCTTATACCATTCTGTAATGCTTTCTCTTGCCTTTCCGCCGAGATAATTATCATGTATGTAGGCAAACTGTGTCTGCATTTATCTATGTATATGTGCTTGTGAGAAAACAAATTACTGGCTCAGAGTCATTTCTGCTCTCAGTGGGAGCCGGTACTACTTATCCGTCCACACCTGCCTATAATCAACTCAGTTCGTCTGTAATAAAGCATCAGTACCCAGCTACCTGTGTCTCTCCCTTGTTCTCACACCCTAAGTGGACGGGGTAATTTATCAGAGTGCAGCACCTCAGACCAGGTAAACTTTGAGTTCAGAAAAATAAAAAAATAATAAAAATCTCATCAATGGAAAGAGGAAGATAGGCAATTGTACCTGGTGCAAGAAAAAACTTCTAAAAAATTCCCCTCCCTTCCATGAGCAGTTGAAAATGACTATTGACAACCAGTTGTGGGGCCTCTTTTACAAGACAAACATAAATCTTAAGAAGTTATATATGATTTTTCAAATAAATTAATTTTTTATATTTTGTAAAATTATAATTACAGATCACACAATATCAAAACATAAGAAATAAAATCAGTAACAAATTCTGAGCATATTTGTTATAAAATATTCACACAAATTTACCAAGAACAAAGATGCAGTAGCATTTTTGGCTTTATATATGTTTTTTTCTAATATTTCCTTGCGCTTTTCTTTGCGAAATTACATTTATAACGGACATGCTATCATAAAAGATAAGAACTAAAACCAACAGCAACCCCTTGGTATATTTATTAGCAAATTTACAAAAAGAAGAGGTCATGTGAGACAGAGAAGGCAGTACATCCTCCCTTGAAGTCAAGACCAAAGCTAAGCACTGAGCTGCCAAGTCTTTCATCTTATCCAGTCTAAAAGTTGCCATTGGAGGGTACAAGAAATACTGTACGTACATGTACGTACATATGTAGTAAAATGTGAAACCTTACCTTTCGAGTGAGGTAATGTCCAAAGTGGCGACAGAAGAGAAGGACAAATGGCGGAAAACATGAACGCTTAAGTTTACGAAACACATTAAAAAATGGTAGAAAACATTAACACTAAACTTTACGAAACATTAACAAATGGCAGAAAACATTAACCCTTGTTGATTATCTCCATCTTCGTCTCCATAGAAAGCATCCTCTTCTTTCCATGAACTTCAGCAAAATTCTTGGGACCCATGGCTAATAATGTAAGTACTAATTAAGTTCACACACCACACAATAAAGTAACTTACAGTACAACAAGAGCGAAATCACTAACACGAATTTACATTAACGAACGAAATCTACGTGTGAACAAATGAATTCCACGTGTGTACGATAAAGCTGCCAAAACAAAATAGTCAAGGAACTCCCTTACGTAGATGCATGACAGGATAGATGCTGACCAATAGGAGAGCAGGATCTTACGGCAGTAACTAGCATCAGGAACCAATGGGAGAGCGGGAGGATGGTGGCGAGTCTACTGAGTTGGCGGCGCGCGAGTTTTAAAATTGTACTGGGCGGCATGGCGAATCTCGGACTTTACAGTACACCCTTTCATAACCTGAATTAGTTTCATTCACAGATGCAAAAAAATCTTCGTCTTTGCCTTCATAACCTGGATTTTTCGTATGTAGGGACTTTCGTATGTAGGGGTATGACTGTATATATATTTCTTCAAAGAAATATGTAAAATGTATGGATTACAACTTTGTTCATCAACATGGGATGATAGAAAATGTGTGTCCACTTGCATAGATAAACATAGTTGTATAATTATAGAGTACTGACCTTAGATGTTAACAAGGTTACTGCTCGTCCCACTTCATACAGTAATTTCTCCCCCACCCCTCCTTGGTGTAAGTTATTCTCAAGGCACAGTGTACTGGATATAAAAAGATATTTGTAGCTTAATATTTGTGAATATAAAAATTTCATGTACAGTGTTTAAGTGACAAAAATCCAAATATGTATAGTATGTATACAGAAATGTATATCTTAGGCTCTCTGTTTTACATGGTTTCTGTTGCGTATCTTTTTAACTCCACACAGCTTTTTGTAGCTTTTATTAATGTCCTGAGGTAGGTTTCCTCTTTTAGGTACAAGTATTTACTTATCCTAACCAAAAATTGCTTATGGTGGGTAACGTATTTTATGTATTCTACAGTATCATTCTGCATTTTATGATGATTTGAAGTTTTATTTTAAATACTCCATGTCTTTCATATTCATAGCTACATGGTACTTTTTTGTTTCATGCAGTATCTATTCTCACTGGAAAAATATGACTGAATGAAAAGGCCTTTAATTTCTTTCTTTCTTTAAATATTCTGCTGAAACCCCTTATGGATAGAGTCAACTAACTATAAACACATGAGGCTCAGAGGAGAAATCAGCCTGCAGGATGAGACAAGTTATAAGAAAGGTGATAAATAAAGATATGAAAGAATAGAAAATAAGGCCTGAATTCACAAGATGTCAACAGAAAGCAGAAATTAATTTAAACATTTGGAGGCCAAACAGTGCCATAACTACGCTAAGAAAACTATTCTACGTTTAGCCCTTTCTTTGATAATATATCAATCAGTATGGAAGGATGATACACAATACATAGATCAAGGATTTCCTTTGACGTAGGCTTTTGGAAAACAAAAGTGATGGAGGGGGATATGAGGGAGATGGGACTTATAGGATTGTAAAACTGTAGTATAAGGGGTCTTTAAGTACCTTGGGGAATGGACCTGTCCTTAGGTTTATGGTCTGTA
This sequence comes from Macrobrachium nipponense, assembly GCF_015104395.2. Lineage (NCBI taxonomy): Eukaryota > Metazoa > Arthropoda > Malacostraca > Decapoda > Palaemonidae > Macrobrachium > Macrobrachium nipponense. The sequence continues at coordinate 30,240,778 of NC_087206.1, forward strand.
ATTTTGTACTGCTATTCTTAGCAGTGCTTACAGTTTTATCTTTCCTGACCCAATACAGAGGGTTGGTGCCAGGAAGGGCACCAGTCCATAAAACATCAGCTAAATTATGTAATAAGCCATGGAGTGTGTGTTAGAAACACCTGGAGAATATTCATCAAAGACAGACCCAGAATATGGATTAAGCTCGGAAGAACTTCCTATCTAAGTAACAGCTTTCCAGGCAACTTCAGATGACATGGTAAATAGGTACAGTGGTACCTTGAGATACGAAATTAATCTGTTCTGAGGCGGCCTTGTATCATGAGTTTTTCGTATCTTGAACCACATTTTACATGTAAAATGTCTAATCCGTTCCAAGCCCTCCAAAAACACTCCAGTTAATTTCATAATAAAGCTAAATTGACCTATAAATAATGAAATACTACAACAATTTGGACCATTCAATACCTAACTTAATACGTACTAGTAGTACTAATATGTATGTACTCGTAAATAAAGTGTATTAGTGTAAATGGTTTACAAGAAATACTGTACGTACACACGTACGTATGTAGTAAAATGTGGAAGCTTACCTTTCGAGTGAGGCTATCACCGAAAGTGGCGACAGAGGAGGAGGACAACAGCAGATACATACACTTAACTTTGCGAAACATAAAAAAATATCATGAAAACAAAAACTAAACTTTACAAAACACATTAACAAAACTGTAACACTTAACTTTACAAAAAACTTAAAATTAAAATTTTTCTTTTTTTCTTTTTTTTATTTTTACATTTTTTTTCATAGTATCACTTGGTTCTTCCTTTTTGCTTACTCCTACTAAAGGCCTCTTTAAAAAATAACTATCCAAGGAAGATTGCTTCTGCCTGCTTTTGACAATGTTCCTGAAACGACTCAGGCAAACGTCATCAAACTGTGCAAGCATACGACCTGTGTAAGCCTTTTCGGGGTGTCTCTTTTCTACGAATGATTGCACCTTATGGAAAGCAGGTAGAGCATCCTTAATTTCTGCCGTTGTCATAGTCATTGTCCTCCCCCTCGCTGCTGCTAGAGAACTCTTCTTGAACAACGTTATGTTGCATGGCCTCCAACTCCTTCAGGTCATCCGTCGTAAGCTCCTCTTGGTGCTCCTCAAGAAGGTCATTGATGTTGTACTCGTCAACGACCAGCCCCATGGACTTGCCGAGTGCAACGATCTCGTCAAGATCTGGTTGCGAAACAGTTTCAGGATCGTCAACTGTTCCTGAATCTGCAGCACCAGCTTCACCCATGTCAAATCCCTCGAAGTCTCGGGCGGATACGGCATCAGGCTAGAGTTTCCTCCACGAGGAATTAAAGATTCGCCTTGAAACCTCCTGCTAAGCTTGGTCGATGAGTCGGATGCATATCACAACATTGAAATGCTCCTTCCAAAATTCAAGCAAGGTGAGGTTTGTGGTATCGGTGATGTCGAAACATCTCTTGAAAAGATGTTTCGTATACAGCTTCTTGAAGTTCGATATCACTTGCTGGTCCATGGGCTGGAGGAGAGGGGTGGTGTTAGGCGGAAGATAAAGAACCTTGATAAATATTCCACTAGGATATCTTCCTCGAGGCCAGGAGGGTGAGCAGGGGCATTTCAGAGGGAGGCGCTTCTCTTCCAAGAATTTCTTCACTGTCAGGCCGTAACACAGATTTACCCACTCGGTGAACAAGTCTAGTTACCCAGGCTTTCACATTAGCCCTCCACATCACTGGAAGCTTTTCCTTAAGCACTTTGTGGGCCTTGAAGGCTCGAGGAGTCTCCGAATGATACACAAGTAGGGGCTTCACCTTACAATCCCCACTGGCATTCGAACAAAGTGCGAGCGTAAGCCTGTCTTTCATAGGCTTATGCCCGGGTAGCTTCTCTCTTCCTGCGTGATGTACGTCCGACGAGGCATTTTTTTCCAAAAAAGGCCAGTCTTATCACAGTTGAAGACTTGTTGAGAACTGTAGCCTTCGTTGAGAGTCATCTCGTCGAACGTCTTAATAACAGCTCCGGCCGCTTTCATGTCCGAGCTGGCCGCCTCCCCATGCCGCACCACCGAATGGATGCCAGTCCGTTTACGGAATTTTTCGAACCACCCATGAGAAGCCTTGAACTCTGGGGATGGCGTCGATGTCCCTTCTCCTCTGTCGTCTTCGGCTTGGCCAATCAAATCGACTAAAATAGCGCTGGCCTTGTGGCAGATTGCCATCTCCATTATCGTATCGCCAGCGATTTATTTGTCTTTTATCCAGACAAGAAGCAGCCTTTCCATCTCATCGTGCACGTGACTCCTCTTGCTGGACAAAATAGTCATGCCCTTGGAAGGTGTAGCTGCTTTGATGACATCTTTCTGCTTAAGGATAGTGCCTATTGTTGACAGATTTTGGCCGTATTCCTTGGCAATCACACTCAATTGCATACCAGCTTCATACTTTTTCATTATCTCCATCTTCGTCTCCAAAGAAACCATCCTCTTCTTTCCGTGAACTTCAACTTTCTTGGGACCAATGACTACGTATACAGTGGTCCCCCCATATTCGCGGGGGATGCGTACCAGACCCCCCCGTGAATAGTTAGAACCCGCGAATGTTTGGAACCCCTATGAAAATGCTAAAAACAGCCTATTTTGTTAGTTAAAACTCAAGAAAAACCCACTAAAAATGTTCAAACTTGGTTTTTTTAATAGTTTTATCACAAAAAGTGCATTTTATGATGAAATTCATAAAAAAACCCAAGAATTTGTGGATATTTATCATATAAAAATACCGCGAATGCGCGAATTTTCCGCGAATAATGCGGGGAAACGTTCCCCAGAGAAATCCGCGAATGTGTGAGTCCGCGAATCTGGAGAACGCGAATACGGGGGGTCCACTGTATACTGTATGTAATTATGTTATGTAGTATACGTATATAGTTAAAGTTCTCACACAACACGATAAAGTATACTACAACGAAATCACTAACGAATTTACGTTAATAAACAAAATTGTATAGAACGAACGAATTTCGCGTGTTTACGATACTGATGATGCCGCGAAGTGGCCGAAGAAGCACAACGCTACGTAGATGCACGATGGGAGAGATGCTGACCAATAGGAGAGAAGGACCTTATGGCGGTGACTAGCATCAGGAACCAATGGGAGAGCAGGAGGATGGTGGCAAGTCTACTCAGTTGGCGGCGCGCGAGTTTTAAAATTGTTATAGGTGGTCCGGGCGAATCTCGGACTTTACAGCAACAACCTTTCGTATCTTGAACAATTTTCGTATGTAGAGCTGCAAAAATCTTCGTATTTGCTTTCGTATCTCGAGTTTTTTGTAAGTTGAGCTTTCATATCTCGAGGTACCACTGTACGTACTTTCAGACTTCAATGCCTTGAAAGATTTGCATTGAATAAGTAGTTCTTTTTTTAAGGCTCTGTCTAGTAGCTATGAAAACTAGGAATTTCTATTTTTTTTTATATGACAGAAAATACAAATACTACCTAACTGTTGATACAGGCAATCCCCGGGTTACGACGGTCTCGGCTTACGACGTTCCGAGGTTACGAAGCTTTTCAATTATATTCATCAGAAATTATATCCAGGGTTACGAGGCATGTTCCAGAGTTACGATGCCTACAAACGCTGATCTGGCAGATGAAATATGACACAAAAAATGCAAAATAATCAATATTTAAAGTTTTTTTTGATGAAAAATGCAATAAGAATGCAGTTCACATAGTTCTGAATGCACCTAAAGCACTAAAAGTAAGGTTTTCTTAGGATTTTTTACAATGTTCCGGCTTACGACGATTTTCGGCTTACGACGCGTCTCAAGAGCGGAACCCCCGTCGTAACCCGGGGACTGCCTGTTCTTGTTAACATAACTAATGCTCCTTCAACAGAAGAGAGATATCAGTGAAGCACAAAATTGCAATTACTGCAGCCTACAAGAGTAATCAATGTACGTATAGCAAGTCTCATGTAAATATTCAGGGCTAACTGATGTAAGCAAAAGTGATTAGTCTAAAACAGAACAACCCAACACATTATCAGAATTAAAAATACTGTACTGAAACTACAGGGCATGATACTTGTAAATTCTTTTTTGCACAATGGCTATTTGTGTTGGACAGAAAAAGGCAACTCAGCTCAATAATTACCTGTGATGCAAATGAAAACTTTCACTGAACTTCGAAATACTCACTGTGACAACATCAAAAATGGTTATAGGCAGCATTTCATCTACCTGTCCAAGGTCCTTTGTGAATCTGTTAAGAATCTGACCTGAGAAATAAAAACAATTCCTCAGCAATTATGAGTACTGTTCTATAGTTATCTAAAAATTAACAAAACTGGAGTGCATTTAAATGTGTTAGCTTTAAATATTAGGACTCTGTTAGTTTCCATAATCTTTCTTTCTTTGGACAATAAATGGACAGAGCTTAAAGCCTCGAAACATGCCCCAATGAAAGTAAGCTATATTCCAGTTGACATAAATATTTTGTAAAACCATTCTAAACCCCAGAACACTGTAGCATTTGAGTCTCAGCTACAACAACAGAAAGAATACTTCCTTAAAAATTTATTTACATCCTCTCATTCCAAAAACACTTGATCCCTAATCCCTGGAGTGAATCAACCAAGAATTAATTTCAAAATATACATGAAAGTTCAGTTAAGTACTTCGACATGGATTATCAACATACCGGTAAGTAACGTGAATCATACAAATTACTCATTAATACCATTTCATACATTGAGTTAACCAAATAACCAATACAGTTGTTTATTTAACCTATGAAGTGCAAGTCCGATATTCTTTTGAAGATCTGTACTGTGTGACCTGCACTGTGTAACCACAGCCAGTACAAAGACAACTGAAATCTTCTCTACTGTTAGTGTAATACTAAAAGACTATATACATGTAATCAATGGTACAGATTTTAAGCTTAATTATATAGTTTAACATTTAAAACCATATAATCTATCAATTAACTTATCATAATATGGTCTTTATGAAATACACCTTTATACAGGTAGAAACTTCACACTTATTCAACCCTATCACTTCCAAATGCCTGGAACAGTGCATCTTATAAATTGCAACACTTATTGTGAACAAACAATGAATAAAAAATAATTTGATCCGTAGGTACAACTCATTTACTTCCCCAGAACTTGCTACTTTGGTACATGAGACAACTGAAAGAAAACTTAGCAAGGGACGATCAAATAAGATTATACAAAGATGAAGATCTAGTTCTCCACCGGGGTGATGCTATTACTCAAATGAGGTATATCCGATACTCTCTAGATCCCTTCCCTATGAAACCATCCTCTAGAACTGATGTCTGTTGCCAGCCTGAGGAGAGGCAGAATTTATTGTGAAATATTTTCCATACGTATTTGTACACAGTTAAAACTTTTGCTTGAGTAAAGCCAAATATATATTTAGGCAGGACTATGATTAAGGATAGAAAATTTCTGAATAGGATAATACCATCAGGTAAAAAATATGTACATACTACTGTATATTTGAATTAGCCTTACTCTCAACTCACTAAAGGATACTGAGATCATTCTAAGTTTATATTGTCAGTTAGACAATGCTAGCTTGGCATGGTCAGACTCATAACATGGATGTGTGGTCATGACTTCCAGGAATATTTCTTGGGAGACTGAGCACAACCATTTCTCCAAACAACTCCAGTCAATGAACTAGTAGGAGTTAGAATAAGTTAAATAGTCAAAATCCTCATTTATATGTACAGTGGGGCCCCCATATTTGCGTTCTCCAGATTCGCAGACTCACTCATTCGCGGATTTCTCTCTGGAACATATCCTCCCATTATTTGCAAAAAATTTGCCTATATGCGGTATTTTTCTATGAGAAATATCCACAAATTCCTGGTTTTTTTATCAATTTCATCATAAAATGCACTTTTTGTGATAAAACTATTAAAAAAAACAGGCATAAAAATTTTTAGTGGGTTTTTCTTGAGTTTTAATTTACAAAATAGGCCATTTTAAGCATTTTGATAGGGGTTCCAACTATTCGCAGGGGTGTGGTATGCATCCCCCGCAAATAAGGGGGAACCACTATACATAATGACTAAGTGAGAGCAAATTTCATATCCAAGCCTCACACACAACTTTTAATAATTTCCTTAAGTCAGAAGGCAAGTACGTATGTTAGTGTGTACTTTCTTTTGTGTTGTACATTGTATATCCATTATTTTACATTGAATGTACACTGAAGGATTCCAGAGTGCATGTAGTACAAATATAGATGAAAGAGGAAGCACATTATATACAAGATGGGACTAGTAAATATTAAAATGAAAATGCAGAGCAAAAGTAAAGCTTATACTATTAACAAAAAAGAAAAACCTTTATGCTGACTTAAGAGGAGCATCTTTTAAACTTTAGATGAACATTACAGTCTTCAGAATAATTCTTAGTTCTGAACAGTTACTTTTCAGCAAAGTCAGAGGCATGAGTAGGCAATCTTTTATACCTTATATGGATATTGTATCATGGATAAAACACCTTTAAAAAATGTAATAATACATACAGATAAACTTAGTCTTACAGATGACTGGTTTTTGAGAAAATGCTAAGCTGAGGAATTACAGGCAGTCCCCAGTTATCGGCGGACTCGGTTATCTGCGATCCGGTTTTATGGCGCTTCTCTAGCCCTATAAAATTGTCGATTTATGCCGCCATAACGAGCCGAATTCCAGTTATCGGCACCATAAGGTGCCAATAATGAGTTATGGCACCATAACATATCTAACAGAGGCGTCATAAGCACCATATATCACCGAGTTTCTGTTAATGGCGGTTTTCACTTATCAGCACCCCTCCGAGAATGGAACCCCCGCTGATAAACGGGGCCTGCCTGTATATACTTTTTCATGAGAATCTTTTAAAATAATGGTAGGCATTAATTTAAAAATTAGAAATATACTTCCCACTACTGAACCAAAATTACAGAGTAAAACCTTAGCAGAGGACCGGGAGTCTATGAAATTTTTCTTGGTAAAACAAAAAATTCTCATGATAAATATATACTAAACTACACAGAATTTTAGAGCATCTTGTTCTGTTTTTCAATTTGCTTGATGCCCTATATTCTCCAAGCCTGTATATCCAGTCTATCTTTTAGATTCTGCGAATCTCCTAAGATTTCTTTACTTCTGGAATTTTCAATTACTGTCCAGTGCAGAATTTTACTCAAGCTGAGGAAAGTAAAAATGATCCCTGCTGTAAGAAAAGGTATATGAATTCTAACTGTTATTTGATATATACTGCTGTGTTAATGTGGCACATATACTTATGTCACTATTAATGCACAGGCTAATGAAGAATGCAACTTAATATACCACCAACTAGCCCTGGAAAGATGAAACAAATCACAGAAAGGTAAAACTGGGGTTAAACCCCAACGAATGTGTTGCACCAGCCCAAGAATGGAAAAACAGTCAGAAAAAGTCCTCTTAATTTTTTGTTCATGCGTTATTCATTTGCCCTTATTAGCTATTGTCCTAAGGATATAACCCAACACCACTTCCTACAATTCAGAGCAGAACGGCAGAATCCATAAGACATGTTACCCCAAATGTGAAGCAAGCTCTTTGAAATTAGAATTCAGTTAAGCTCCATCTAGAAGTAATTTAGCATAGTTAACACCTTTCAATTTTATAATCAAATATACAATAGTGCTTGGGTGCAAATATAAAGCTTCTTGGCCAAGATTTAATCTTTAAGCATAACTCCCACCAAAAGATATTAAAACACCACACCTTTGAAAAGCATTTAAATTCTACAGTTGGCCATAAACCTACACAACTGGCATAGAATGGGGTTTCTCTCCCCCGCTGGCCCCTACCTCACAGAGTGGCACATACACTCCAGTCTGCTTAAAAATTGTCTACCCACATACTAAGGACTTTATTTAAGAATATTTTAAGAGGACAGAAAATGTAGCACTAATCTGGTAATGTGTCATACAGTACTGAATGTATATGCAAAAGGAACTTTCCATCTTACTGCTTACAACAGAACAGAGCAAATGAAGAGCGGTTAGCTTACTATTAAGTACCGTTTAAGCAGACTACTGACCTGACTTAAGTCATTGTGATAACGGTCAGAGTAAAACAGTGTGCGCAATACTAACAACATTCTTGTAACAGGAAGTGATTGTGGAATGTAAGAATAAAAGTAAATTTAAGTTAAGACAAGGCCTGACATTATTAAATAAATTAAAGGAAACTGCCCACATGAATACATAAACTATTTGATGGCAGATCTTTCATCCCATATCTTTTGTAATCATGAGAAGCTATTCAGTAATGAATAATCATTTCTTATTGATTTGCTTTATCTGTAGTATTTTCTTTTACGTCTCTGTTTTAGAATATTCTGCTCTGTGTTTTCGGCGACAATCTCCGATTAGTGGGGCAGATCTCCTGTTAGTAGCACTGATCTTTGGTTAGTGGCCCCAATATCTAGTTAACAACGGCGCTGTTAACCGAAAATCAGTGATAACAACACTAAGAACCCGCTGTTAGTGCTGTTATCACTGATTTTCAGTTAGTGGCATCAGCCAGGAACGGAACCCCCACCGTTAATCGGGGACTGCCAGTAAGTTAATGGGCTTCCCGGTTTTTCCTTGTGTGCATGGTTGTGTTGAATAATTAGTATCATTACCATTACTATTACTTATTACTGCTCTGGAAATATATTTGGTCTAATATTAGCAGTTAGCAAATCTGATACATCATAGAAGGGTGTTATAATTTTTCAGTATACATATTTACTATTAAAATATAACATTCGTTATACATAATCATTTCACTATTGTAAATAAAATAATTCAGCAAGTATTTTGCTTTCATCACTTAGTTATTTTCAACCTTCCAAGTAGTTTTGTATTAATTTTTAATAGCAAAAGTAAAGCTATTCTTTGCAGAGCCTTTACCACAGTTCTCAGCTAGAGGTCAATAGTTTCATGGAAAATGTTAAATTAGGAGGCTCTTCCTCTTTGCACAGCCACAAGTATAAAATGCCAGAAATTTTAGCATGATGATGGTATGACAGGACATGGCAGTCTTTTAAAAACTGGCAATGATAGATACATAAATGTTCAAGAGTAACCATCTTGCATTAATTTCTATAAAATCAGCATGCCAGTAGTGCAGGTGTATGGCCAGCTTAAGAATTGTGAACCTTGTCAGAGATAACTCATGTAGCTTGTTAAGCAAATGAAAAATCAGGCAACTAACATAAATTTACAGACAAGCCAAATTGTTCACCCTGAAAAAAATATGCAGTCAATCTGGATACTGCCAGCTATGTGTTAATTATAGTGAAATACATATGTACTAGATATAAATTTTTCATATATGAGAAAATAAAACTGATATCCATTTGATAATGGTGTCTTTATGACAGGAGAAACTGGAATATCACAATATATCTCAGAAAATTTTTGACATAAGCCTTTGCATGTTAAAAGTAAGTACGCATGTAATTTATGACGACTATAACTGGCTTATCATTATTTTGACAAATATTTCTTTTTGTAAATATTCTTTTTCTCATTTTACAGGAAAAAGTTAATTAACACAATACTTGCCCATAGACAGTGATTTTCTGTATATAGTTAATAACCTAGAGCTGACAATATCCATATGTACTGTAAGCAATGCTGCCATCATTGAAACCCAGCACCCAAATAAATCTTCCACCAAAAACAATTGATAAATTATCTTACAGTCTGAAAATCAAATATGGTTCCTGGAAGCAATTCATCTATTTGCCCAATGTCTTTAGAGAATCGATTCAGTGTCTGTCCTGTGAATTTGAAAACATGTATCATATTGAAAGACATTAGCATAATGGTTTCCATACAGTAGGGCACTTGGTCTCACCTGATATTGGAACTTGAGACAAAATGTAAACCACATGCAAACGGACAGGGACAAAAATGGGATTTTCAGAATATAATTAGTCTTCATCTGCTTAACAAAAAAATTATACATAATATAATGCCATGAAGATATATGATATAAATTATTATTTAAATAAGCAGTAACAAATTATGGAACTCTCATCATTCACACTGCATTAAAATGGGCATCTGCTAAAACCTTGTCAAGACTGTTGTTTCCAGCATTGAATTTTACACAATTCATCACTTGGCAAAATTCAGGAACTAAGGGTTTTTCATTGTAGTGACTTTGGTTGAAAATGCTAAACCATTATGCAAATAGATCTTGGCTCATATTCAATATAATACAGCTGTACTAACTTATAGGAAATATGGTTTACATTAATTTAAAATATTTTTCTCCCTTCACATTACACGAGAAATGTATATTACAAAATACGTACATATAAACATGAGAGAAGATAGATTTATTGCACTATACGTCTAAAACAAGCAGTAAGAAAATATGAATTCTATATTCAAACATTTCAGCAATTAAAACTTAAGCATAAACAGTGGACAAAATGAAAATTTCTTTAATCAATTTGTATTTTTCATAACTAACAAACCTTGGGTATTAACATTAGGATAATCTTCCAGTGCTAGCTGGAAATCTGGTAAAACTAATAAAAAAACTTGTGTAATCCAGGAACTATTGGCATCTGTGCTTGATCAAGGGGGTATGTGGGGGATCCCACAATGCCTTGGGCATCCTGTGATCACATCAGTTACTTCCTTCCCACCTTTAAGAGAGGACATGATTACTCTCTATCTCTTTAAAGCCGGTTTAGTTTGCCCGTTTTTTCTTTTCTATCTTTTCTCTGGGTGTGCTCAATGTGTGAATTATACATCCAATGTACAAACATTAAAATTGTAATTTTTGGAGTACACAATGATCTGATGGTTTTCTTGTTCTTTTCAGTCTTTGCATAATACCTTGGCAATTTACAATAATGTCATCTGCTCAACTTTTAATATATGGAGAGGGTATTTTGTTCTTTCCTTAACACAGATTGCAGCGTAGACAAAGACAGTACAGGCAGTCCCTAGTTATTGGCAGGGGTTCTGCTCTTGGCAGGGAGCTGATAACCAAAAACTGCCATTAACCCAAACTCAGCAATTTATGGCCCTTATGGCACCAAGTGTCGGCTAATGCACCAATAACCAGTTAATGGCACCTTTGTCAGGTATGTTATGGTGCCATAACTACTATTGGCTCCTTATGGCGCTGATAAACTGAAACTTGGCCAGTTATGGCGCCATAAATTGCCGATGTTATGGTGCTATGAACCGAGTCTGCCGATAACTGGGGACTGCTTGTATATCGGACAATTTCACCCATCCCTCATCCACTCTCTTTCCAATAAGTGCTTATAACAAGAGGGAATTTTAAAAACCTCTTCACATAATGTGTTACTGCCTTTTATTGTGTTTTATATCCTGCAAAGAACAACTCTCATAGATTCCTTTATGCACAGTAAATAACAGTTTTATTTTATGTTACTGCCAGCTGTCACTTTGAACATGGAAGAATTTTAAACACAATAGTATATGTATTCCCGCTTACAACATTAAAAACAATAGTAGGTATTCCTGCTTATAATATTAATTCATTACAGTCTACTGTGATCTCAATGATAATTAATATGTATCTTATCTGGAAAATATGTCTTCGAAGACTATCATTATTCTAGATAGGTTGACTTCTTTTGAGGGAATTTAGTAAGGCTCCCATTACCACCCTTAAGGGATACTGGTCTACGGGGAATTAGGAATACATATATGATTCTCCCATTTCGTTTTATATACGTTCCGCAAATAAAACACCTTATCCTTTGAGTATAATATATCCAATGCATTTCTCTCTTTACCTAGTTTTGGTGTCTGTTGATGGAGCAGAACTACCCAACAAAGTCGCACTCATCCAACCCTTTGCTAGATCTTCATTGCATAAGGTGTGCTGTTGGTCTAGTTGGATATATATTCTTTAAATATGCCCCTTCCCCTAGAACCCCTACCAGGCTTGTAGGGGCGTAATTGAAAGTGGCATTGTTGTTTCTTTGCCTTGGCCTGTGAGGGATTGGGAGACCCTCATGGAGGCAGAACTCTTTGGAGATTTAATAGGTGATGATCTCACCTGTTGCGGAGGAGAAGGAGGAAGAGGAGGAGGAGGAGGAGGAGGACAGCATCTTGAACGAGCTTCTGACTTTGATACTGCCTGATGTACCCACCTGTCTTTTGTGTCAACTCGTTGCCAGTCGATAGCATCTTCCAATTCAGTCCTCGGAAACAGGAACTGAGACTCAAGCACATCCCCATTTCTGAGAGATGACCAAGACTCAGAGTCCACTGAATTTGCCACCTTGAACAGTGCTGCGTCTCTCTTGGCCAGGAGGTGATTGGCCCACAGGTTGGAGCTAAGGTGTGTCAGGTAAGAAATCGCCTAAGCTCTGGACTGTAACAGTCTATTGAGAGAGGGAGTACTCACTAAACCTCCCTCAGTCCTATCTGAAGCAATCTTGGCTATTGCAGTGGACCACAAGTCCAGCCAGGAGGCCGTCTGGAAGATGGAAGCCGCAGTAGTCTCCATAGCTAAAAACTCTTGTGATGAAAAGGAAGGGTCTTCAGTCCTAACCTGTTCCAGAGTTAGGCCAGGTTTAAGACGGATCACGTCCGGGTTAAGGTAATGGGGCATCAGTTGAACTGTACTAGTAAAATAGTACTTCCTATGCCATACAAGAGGAGGGGGAAGAAGTTTAGATGACCTACTAGAATACAGAGGGCCATCTCCGTCCGACACCAAAGTGTTCACACGTTGTAAGATGGACTAAGTGTGACCCAACAAGGGGAGCTCAAAAGAAGTTCTAGAGTCCTGTTTAGCACTCTATACCCATTGGGGTGATAGAAGATTGAGTTTGCACCCTACCCTAAAGATTGTTGAGCTCACTATGAGATCAACCACCTCTGTGAATGAGGACATAAACTCTTGGTTATCTCCCTCCTCCTACTCTGATACAGGTGACCAATGACGTGAAGAAGGTGGTTTGGTAGTGTCCTCCTCTTTTCATAAAATTGAAGGTTCTCGAAACTCATATCGCTTGTACACAATCCTGACTCGAACAGCATACTGGCTCGTGAGAAGCACCCCGTACATGATCACGTAAAGTATCATGTACATGGACATCAGGTGAAACACGTACACTGTCGCGGGAGGAAGCACGTACATGAACGTGAGACGATTCAAGCACATGGCCTTGAGACGCCAACCAAGCCTGTTCTCAAAAGGAGGAACGTCGCTGAACAGAACTACCTGAAGGAGATGGATTCCTAAGGCTAAGGTCTCTTCCAGAAGAACGAGAAGCATGTCCACAGGCCAATGAAGCCTCACGTCTTCGACCGTCAGCCTCAGTCTTGCCAAGCAAAGAATCTTTAGACGAAGTTTGAGTGACCTTCACATCTGCAGCCTTTGATTTTTTAATCGGCGCTTTATCGTCCTTGCACCGACAAAATGGTTCAGTAACAAACAAAGAGGGGTAGCCCCTGACCTCGTCAACACCTAATTGCAAGGATGATTCACGTTCACGAATGGATGATGTTGTAACACTCTTAATGCTCTCAATATTCACACTGTCACAAACACGTACCTGCGAGGGAGAGACACAGCCGTGAAGGGAAGACTAAGATACACTATTTCCATGACGTACTGGTGATACACAGTCATTTATCGAAGAGGAGGATGCCTTCTTTCCACTGCCAACCTCACAAATGCAAACAAGAGAGGAAGAAACAAGTCCTTGTGGGGCATGAGGAGAAATGCTTCTCTCACTTGCACAAACATGAACTTGCACAGGAAACACTCTCGAAGACAACGAAATCACAGTCTTTGATCCTCCAATGTCTGACATGACAACAAGGGGGGATAGCATAGGAACAGGAGAAGGTGAGAAACTTCTCTCTACGTGGTCTCTTACTAGCAGGAGTAGATGAGACCTTCTGGTTATGACTCCTCTTCTTCATAGACACAGCAGAAATCCTCTCTCACAAAACAGTCTAGTCTCTTGTAGACCACTTGAACTAAAGCATCGGACGACTCAGTGAGAGAAGACTATGATGTCATATCGGGAAGAGGTGACGTCACAGCTGGCGGATGAGCAGCCACCACATCTGATGTCATAGGCTGAGAGGACTCTGGGAGTGACGTCACTAAACCTCTAAGACCGGAGCTGGTTGATGGCCTCACTGGCAGAGCGATAAGATGCAACCCAGGGAGCATCAATGATGACGATGGGGCTCTGCAAGGTGGCAGTATGTAAAATCCAATGTAGAGGAGTCCAGGAGGAGGCTGAACTGCTATAGGGGCAGGGGGAGGTGTATGAGGCTCCAAGAAATGTGACAGTAGTCCATCCAAGGAAGGCGAACCCCGTAGCCCCAGTGATACCCAAACGGCCACCATCTTGGATGACTACAAATCTTGAGCAAGGAAAACCCCAAATGCCTGGGCCACATGCATTGAAGAGGCCGTGGAGACTGTAGAATCCATAATGCAGAAACACACACACAAACACACTGAAAAATGACAAATTTTCTAAGACAATTTGTATTTTTCATTGCTACAAACCTGAGGTCTTAACAATAGGATAATTTCTAGCGCCTAGCTGGATCCTGTAAAAAAGTAGATGAAAGCAAGGAATCTTGTGGTATCTGGCAATGCATGCGTAGATCAGGTGAAGAGTGGTCATATGTCAAACATCTACGCCAGTCTTTCCCAACTCAGGATGACTTAATAAAAAGAGGGGCAGCTAGAGGCAGGCAGTATAACGTTAATACCTCAGGTTTGTAGCTATGAAAAATACAAATTGTCTTAGAAAATTTGTCATTTGTTAATACGCAAACAAACCCTCGGTCTTAACAATAGGATAAGACTCATACTTGGAGGGAGGTATAAGAAATCCTAGACTGGCTGGGGGACTACCTGCCAGTCCAGCTCTCAAAAGAAATAGTTCTTAGAGAGGGACTGAAGCCCGTTGAGAAGCTATATACACTAAAATCTAACCACTCAGAACCAGAGTGACATACAATGATATATGGTATAACCATTGTATAGGGAACCAAAGAAAAACTGTGACTGTCCAAAAAACAAACCAGGGCACTAAGGTTTGTAGTACTCCCGACTCCACCTTGCCCAGGAGCGGAGCCTATGCTACTAAATAGTGGGTAAGATACTGAATACTTCACGATCACACTACCAGTATGACTACCTCACTCACCTGTACCAGACCAGTCAAGCGAATGACGTGTCAATTCCTTAAACCGCCCGAAGGAAGAAGGAAAGGTACAAGAGAAAGGAGGCGGCCAGCCAACTCACTCATTCTCGCATCCACACAATCATCTTAGGTAAGATACAAAGGTGTCCCGTTAAGGGCAACTATGAGTTACACAACCTGTTGGGCAGCCACCGCAGGACCCAGGGAAAATGTGTCCATAGATCTGTGGGCAACATCCTTAAGATAGAAAGAGGTGAACGTGGACTGGCATAACCAAGTACTACCAGCGATCAGCACTCTATGTACAGCCAAGTTCTTTTTGAAAGCCAGAGAGGGACCAATACCCCTAACGTCATGTGCTCTAGCCTGCACAGACATGGCGATGGAATCATCAAGAGTTAAGTATGCCTGTCTGATGACTTCCCGTATACAAAAAGAGATAGTATTCTTAGACACCTCATTCTTCGTACGGCCTGTACTGACAAAAAGTCTGCGGCAGCCTGGTCTAAGGTGCTGAGTCCTTTTAAGATAGTAACGCAGGGCCTGGACAGGGCACAACAAAAGCTCTTGAGCATCACCACCCACAAAGTCAGTCAGAGGGGGAATGGAGAACGAAGCGAACCTGTCATCATGCACCGAGGGATTTTGGGTCTTGGCCATGAACTCCGGAACAAATTCGAAGGACACTGACTTCTAAAAACTGGTGTGCTTCACCTCATAACTCAGATCGTGGAGCTCTCCTACCCTTTTGGAAGATGCCAAAGCCAAAAGGAAAACTGTCTTAAGCGTCAGGTTCCTATCAGATGAGCGGTGCAAGGGCTCATATGGGCTCTTAGTCAAGCTCTTAATCACCAAGGAAACATCCCACGTTGGGGGCTTGAGCTCTCTAGGAGAAGACGACTGCTCAAATCCCTTAACTAGCAGGGAAAGTTCCCAGGAAGAGGAGACGTCGATACCCTTTAGGCGTAACACTAAACTCAGAGCCGCCCTGTAGCCTCTAATAACAGACACAGACAAATGTTTCTCGTCTCTGAGGAAGGTTAAAAAGTCTGCTATTCCCTGAATAGAGGTCACGAGTGGAGAAAAACCCCGTTTACAACACCAATCACAGTAGATCGCCCATTTGCCTTGGTAAACTGCGGAGGTTGACTTCCTAAGACTGCTGGACATGTGCCCAGCTGACTTCTGAGAAAAGCCTCTCTCTCAGAGGAGATAGTTGATAGCCTCCAATCATGAAGAGACAGGGATTCTACTGACTGGTGGAACCTTTCTGCATGGGGCTGACACAGGATATGCCGCCAAGGCGGAATCTCCCTCGGAATCTCCGACAACAACGATAGCAGATCTGGAAACCATTCCGCCTGAGGCCACAGAGGGGCCACCAGTCATTCTGAGACCCTGTGAACCCAACAGCCTGTTCAGAACCTGACGGATCAAACAAAACAAAGGGAAGGCATACACCTCCAGGTTGTCCCAGGGATGTTGGAATACGTCTTCTGCCAATGCCAAGGGATCTGGGACCACTGAACAGAACACTTCCAGCTTCCTGTTGTAACGTGTCGCGAAAAGGTCCAGCATGGGTCTCCCCCAAACCTGGAAAAGCTTGTCCACCACCACCACCACTTGATGAAGGGACCACTCTGTGCCTAAGATCTGATCCCGGCGACTGAGTTTGTCTGCGACCACGTTCTGTTTGCCTGGGATATACCTGGCTGAAAGCTCTACTAAATTGCTGATTGCCCACTGGTGAAGCTTGATGGTCAAGGCATGAAGCTGCTGAGTAACTAGGCCTCCCTGTTTGTTCACATAGGCTACCACCGTGGTGTTGTCCGACATGAGAATGACAGAGTGACCCTCTACCATCCCCTGAAACTTTTTCAGACCCAAGAAAGCCGCCTTCAACTCCAAGACGTTGATATGCTGCTGCTTGTCCTCTAAACCTCAAACGCCTGAAGCGACAAGGCCGCCTAAGTGTGCGCCCCAACCTGCAAGGGAGGCGTCCGAGAACAGAAGGAAGTCCGGAGGGAGAGAACACAGAGGGACGCCCTTCAACGAAGGTCTTCTCTCATTTTCAAAGACAGTGGGACCATAAACAGGGGAGAGTCCCCCGCCAGAGACCAGAATTCCCCTAGTCTCCATTGCAGAGACCGAAGATAAAGACGCCCATGAGGGACCAGCTTCTCCAGGGAAAATAGCACTCCCAGAAGAACCTGCCACTGATGAGCTGACTGATGCGACTTTGAGAGGAAGTTGCGCGCCACAGCCCGCAACTTCTCCAATCTCTGATTCGACGGGAAAACTCGCCACTGTCGTATCGATGACCCAGGTAGAGAATCCTTCGAGTGGGTATGAGGTTCGACTTTTCCTGGTTGACTAATATGCCCAGGTCCAGACAGAACCGAAGAAGACAATCCCTGTCTTGCAGCAGCATTTCCCTGGAAACGGCCAAGACCAACCAATCGTTGAGGTACCTCAGCAAACGGATTCCCTGAGCATGGGCCCAACTTGACTCGAGAGAGAAGACCCTTGTGAACACTTGAGGGGCTGTGGTCAACCCGAAGCACAAGACTTTGAACTCGAAGATCTTGTCCCCAAGAGAGAAGCGAAGGAACTTCCTGGACGTGGGATGAACAGGGATTTGGAAGTATGTGTCCTTTAAGTCTATCGACAGCACGAAGTCGCCTTCCCTCATGGCTGCCAACACTGAGCACGGGGTCTCCATCTTGAACCGTGTCTTCCTGATGAAGCGATTCAAGGTGGATAAGTCGATCACAGGCCTCCATCCTCCCGATGCCTTGGGCACCAAGAAGATGTGACTGTAAAACCCCGGGGACGGACGCACTACTTCCGCTATCGCATCCTTGTCCAACATTTTCTGCACCTCCTCCTGAAGAGCCAAGAACTTCAGAGAATCTGGGGGATACGTCTTCCTGAGCTGCAGCTTGTCCGACAGAGGAGGAGAGAAGTCAAATGGCAACAGGTATCCCACCCGAAGGACATCTACCACCCACTTCTCCGCCCCGTAACACCGCCACTTGGCCCAATGGCCAGCCAGGCAACCCCCACCCGTGGCGCAGGAGAGGGAGAGGCGCCCAACCTACCGATGGCCCCCTTGACCTCTGCTCCTAGGGCCTCTTCTTGGTTTAAAGGAACGAGAGCGAAAGGGGCGTTGATCCTGAGACTTGGGCTGTGACGAACGGGAAGGCCCTGCCAAACTCGAGGTCCTTGATGGCCTACCAGGTGACGATCTCCTCGATTGCTGCTAAACCGGGGGAGGAGGGGGGGCCAAATGTCTCCGAGGGCGGGGCTCTGATTTAGACACGGCCTGTTGCACCAGACGGTCCATGGTGTCAGCCCGACGTCGGTCTATCGCATTGTCGAGTTCGGTCAGTGGAAACAAAAATTGCGATTCTAACAGGTCACAGTTCCTCAAGGCCAGCAAAGACTCAGTGTCGAGCGATCTCTCCATCCTAGACAAAGCTGCGTCCCTCCTAACCAGAAGAAGATTAGCCCATAAATTGGCACTGAGGTGAGCCAAATAAGAAAACGCCTTACCCCCAGATTGCAAAAGACTGGCAAGCGAGGCGGCACTCACCAACCCATCAGGGGACCTGTCAGAAGCTATCTTGGCAATCACCACAGACCAGAGGTCCAGCCAAGAAACCGTCTGCAACATAGAGGCCGCCGTAGATTCCAAGGCTAAGGCGTCTTGCGGAGATAAGGACGGAGCCACTGACCTCACCTGTTCCAAAGTCAAACCTGGCTTCAGGCGAATGACGTCTGGGTAAAGGTGTCATGACAACAAAAATGCAGAGCTCGTAGCATAGTACTTCCTATGTCTTGTGAGAGGTGGGGGTAGGAGTTTGGTAGAGCCTCTAGAGCGAAGTGAACCGTCCCGGTCAGAAACAGAGGCGTTAACCTTCTGCAAGACCGACTGAATGTGCCCTGACAACGGCAGCTGGAGAGATGATTTGGGGTTCTGAGCAGCTCCCACCAAGGCTTCCAAGCAAGAAGGAGTGTAAGACGACCGATCCTGAGTCCTACTTTCCAAATTGTTGAACCCACGAATGAGATCAACAACTTCCGAAAAGGAAGACAGAAACTCCTGCGTGTCCCCTTCTTCCTGCTCTGGCACCAGAGACTGATGACGAGAAGGATGTGTAGGCTCCTCTAACGCGTTTTCTTCACCAATATTCACAGAAGGGTTAGTAGGCAAACAGTCTAAAATCTCTACTAGCCCCTCTGGGCTTGGTCCAAGTGTCAGCCTCTGAGACAGACCCACTGAAACACTAGGCACATCACTTACCTCAACAGGTGACTCCAGATGACCATGAACAGACACGTGGCGGCCGTACGTACGTGAGATGGGGGGGGGGAAACTAGAGCACTCGAGATTGACGGAGAATCCCTTATAGTGGAAGACTTGGAAGCAAGCAAACACTGCGGCTGCACCACCTCCGTGCTCACTAACTTCGACCTCTTGACAGGCGCCTTCAGGTTTTTACGGCGACGAATAGGCCTGGGAGAAGAAGGAGCACTACCATCACGTGCACGGACGGGGGAGGTTGCACAACATGCTCGCAATGTGCAAGGACGGGGTGGGGGGTGGGGTGGTTGCACGTACAAGGTTCGGCGGCGAAGCAACCCCTGCAGAACACACATCACTAACACTGCCTGAAACCACAGCACTCTCGGGAACGGCAAGGTCCTTAGCCTTCCAATGCCTAATACGCCCATGAGGCGTAGAGGGGGAAGAGGGAGAGGGAGACAGCACCAGCTTCTTATGCGCACTCTTCTCGGAAGGCGGGGACGAAGCAACGCGTTTCCTACCAGTCCTCCAAACCGATAAGGCAGCCAACTTCACATCTAAAACAGAGTCCAGCCTCTGAAGCACCGCCTGGCATATGAGCTCGGACTGATGTGCCAGAGAAGGCTCCGAAGACACGAAAGGGAGATGTTTTGAACTGGGCAGCAGAGATGACGTCACGGCTAAGAGAGGCGGCTCGGAGGTGACTGGAAGATACGTCATCGATGAGAGTGATGTCACAAGCGGTGCTGATGTCACGACCTCCCCTCTGAGCGAGGGGGAAAGAGACGCCACTGGCGGAGGAATACACAAAGATGGGCCCCGTGACAACAATAACAGGGCTGATGCCACAGCATCACTCCGAGACAAGGCGGCGGCAAACACTGGCGGAGCAATACAAGATGGCAGACTGCTCCCACCTGTGGAGACGAGGCCTGGAGGGGGGGGAATGGCCTGGCTGGACTGGGGAGGGAGGCTACGAGCCTCCTCAAAATGCACTAGCAACCCCCCAAAAGGACAGGGTACCCCTTAGCCCAAGTGTCTTCCAAATCGCCACCATTTTGGACGCCTCCGACTCTGGAAGAGAAGAGAATGATGAAAAATCCTCACCCTTCTCGGGAACCGAAAAACTCCCGAAGAAGAGGGGACTACATTACAAATAATACCCTGGCGACCTCCCGATACTTCCATCAACGAATCAATGGAAGGAGAAGCAGGGGCAATGCTACTATGGGGGTTGACTACTGCGGAAGACGAAACATCGGGAATAGGATAAAGCCCTCCCAAGAAGGAAGAGTGGAGACTCTCCGACGTTCCCTCTTACCATAAAACTTCCTCCACTGCTCCAAAGGCCATGCCCGGCATTCCGTACAAGGATTCGTAATCGTACAAATGTGAGGGTCCTTCGCTGACGAAGCCAAGAAACGAGAACACAGGAAACCAGGAATTCCGGGGCACCAACGCTGAATTCGAGAAGGAGTAGAAGCAGCCATAATATTAGGTAAAAACACACACACACACACTAAAGGAACGAAATGGGCAAAAACCGGGAAAAAGGCCATGAGAGGAAAAAACCCAACTCTCGTCCCAAGGCGGTAAAGAAAGACTGGCATAGATGTTCGGCGTTTGACCATTCTTCACCCAATCTATGCATGCGTTGCCAGATACCACAAGATTCCTTGCTTTCATCTACTTTTTTACTGGATCCAGCTAGGCACTAGAAATTATCCTATTGTTAAGACCGAGGGTTTGTTCGTGTATGAACAAAACAAGAAACACAGGCACAAATCAACCAGCTTGGATGGAGAGCAGAGAGATAACGTCTACTGTTGAAGGCGGTTAAGGAAAGACTAAATATGTCACCAGGGGGTGCGCAGTCTCTGACCAGCTATCACCTCGTATGTGCAGGAGTTGCCGGATCTCACAGATTCCTTGCTTACAATCTTTGATTGTTCTTAACCGGTTACCAGCTAGCGCTTGGAAATATTCTATTGTTAAGACCGAAGGTTTGTTCTGCATATGAATAAGAAATTGTTACTGTAGGCTACTTTATATTCCCCATAAACCCTGGACTCTGAGATGGTTGTACTGTATGGTACTATACTTTTACTCATGAAAAGAAATATAAGTCCAATTCCTAAGTCCACACCTCACAGGGTACTTTAACTTTTGAATATATCTCAAAACCTTCATTAAACCATTTTGGTAAGACGACGTCAACTAACTGATGTGCAATACCTGATATACACAACTGTTAGGGACAATATTTTCTATAAATTCTAAAGTGACACATGCCAAGCCACATAATTTTCACCCAAACAGCAAACGAACGTCAATCTTGGATTTATTCTTCCGCTTGACAAAAGAAGTTACATCCTTGATGAGGAGACTTACAGAAATGTCCCCATATTCTCAATGTAAATATAAACTTTCAGCAAAGAGTGGTTGCCCTCAATTTGGTTGGTAAAGTACACCTATTCCAATTTTGACATTTATATGACTCTCAATGGCAACCTTTATAGCTCTCATTATGGCATCCAACATTTACCTTAAAGTTTACTCCACAAGTATTTAATAAAATCATATATTAGCCATGCCCGAGTATCTTAAATGTGGGCCGCTATTTCCAGCCAAAGGACTAATTACCAAATCAAAGTTGCTAACATGGTTAATGGCATGTGATTTCCTCCCTTAGTTTATGATTTGTAAAATGTAGTGATGACTTTGTAAAAAGGGAGATTAAGCATGTAATTTTTAATACAGCCTATTTTGAATTGATTTCTGTCATATAAAACACACCAAAACTTGCTTACTTGAGGAACTGACTGCCTCAAAGGTAACAAAAAAAGGAATTTTTTGCCACATGAGAAAGGTCAGTTTTAAAGTCTACAACTTTCCTTTACACAACTAAGAATTTGCTCCTTCGGAGAATCTTATTTTTCTATGTATGCATAAAGCTTCTTTGAGTTCACATTTGCATGTTCCTTGAATTACTCTGGAGTACTTATGCATCATGCCTCCTTAAGAGAACTGAAAGTGATTCTGGATGGCAACAAATGGCACACAGAGGTAGCATCTTTTCAATTACTACATTAATTTTGAATCTTCTTAAGACATATTCCAGCTACTGATATGTTTTTGATGTTAACATACATCTTAACAAGAATCAATGGTCCATTAAAAGGAATATGCAAGTCCAAATATTGACTTGTAAGAACTAACCTCTTTCCTTTGCTAAAAATACTCTGTTTTGAGATTCAGTGTTCTATACAAGTTTGAAATGGTTTACATAAAATTAATCAACTATTAAATAATTTATAACCATATGTTATATAATTTTAATATACTCTGCAATATTACATAAATAAGCAATTCATATGAACCTGATGAATAAAATAATTACTTCACACATTCTTGGTCAAATGCTGGTAAGATCCCATAATTAACTTGAAGCCTAACTTTTGATCCCTATCATTCTCCTTATAACCAACAAACACCGCATAAAATTCCCTGGAATAACTTAAAAATAAGAAGGCAAGGCCAGTGGTCAGATCTGCTAGTCTTCTAGGAGCAAAAATTAAACTAAGCTCTAGGTGCAAAATCAATATTTCTATTTTATTGAAGGTAAATAAATTTTGGCTACTCATTCTTCTACATATTTCATTCCAAACACATTGAATGCAGATATATAAAGGGTACGAGCATTTTCATGCAGCCACAAAGTTTGGAATTCTTACTTCGACAAAATCCCACATTGTTCCTGGTAAAAAATCATCTATCTGGCCAATATCCTTTGCGAACCGGTTAAGTATCTGACCTAAACATAGCAAAATCCAATTAACTTCCAATAAATATAAAGGAAAGCTTTTTGGCTCATAAAAACTCATCTTTTACAGCTATCTTAGGTAGAATTTCTTCTACATCAATAATGTAACTCATAATACAA
>NC_087206.1:30264780-30291983 GCF_015104395.2 Macrobrachium nipponense
CTCATAATACAACAGTCTTAAAAGGTAATGTTCCTGTCCCAATTCAGGTAAAAAGCTGTTTTAATGAAAATGGAATTTTTATTCTAAAATTAATATTAATAATACTTACCTGTATAATTTATCTAGCCCTAAATCCCCAAAAACCGCACCAAAATTTACCACATTGGCAACCCTGTTACCTCCTATTCTGTCCGCCAGTTGGCAACACTGTCGTTGACAGATACGAAAAACCTTCCCTCAAATCAGTTGTGATAGGCAGATCGTGGGGTAGGATGGGTGGGACTAGATAAATTATACAGGTAAGTATTATTAATATTAATTTTAGAATAAAAATTCCATATTAATAAACATTACCTTAATATAATTTATCTAGCCCGATTAACCACATTGAAAAGGAGGAGGGAATCTGAATACAATTTCCCCTTCGGACAGAATAGGAGAAAACAAACAAAGAAATATATATCATAGGCAGTCAAAACTCAACCCAAGGTCAAAGATACTAACAACTCAAAGTCTCCTACCATAATGCCACCAACTGCGGTAGCACAGGACAAGGAGTAAGTGCATAGTCAGTCCGTCTGTACTAAAGTCAGGTGCCCGACCAGGTGACCAGTCAGACGAATTGCGGACAGCAAGGCTGCACCCTGAAGATTATCAAGCACTATTCTTTCCCTAAAGGATGAGTGTCTGGACTGTCTGGGCGATTCAAAGCTAAGCAAACCTTGGGGGTGTATCAACGCAACCCGAAGTCGCCAGCAACGAATCGGCTCATGAGCAACTCCTAACTCGAGCTTTCTGGTGCCAAGAGAAAGGAGCGCGGAGCAAAAAGGCGATTCAGTCCCGAAGGACGAATGCTGACAGTCCAACCTGGTCTCGTGTTACACGATCATCGGGGGTGTATCAACGCAACCGACTTCGTCAACAAGAAACTCAGGGCTACTAAATGTCGCCTGATCTCACACGAGTGTCTGACTCCGAGAAGACAGGTGAGACAAAAAGTAGATGGTGAGCGAGTCACCAGATGACAGCAGACGATCCATCGACTAATTCCCTGTCCAGGACAGTGGAAGAAGCAGGAGTCGTCAGGACAAGCGAACCAGTGGCTAGTCCTAGGTCAGCATCGACTCTGGGAGAAGCGTAGTCGCCAGTGCCGACAACCCAGTGGCTGGAACCATTTCACACTGAAAATGGAAGCAGCATGAGTTGCCAAGCAGTCAGTCCTTGTCATCAAAAACACCTAAATACCAAACTGCCTAATTCCCATTATAACTACGTCAAAAACTGCCATGGGTTATAATACAAAAACAAAAAAATATATACAACAAAACAAAAATTAATGAATAATATACAGGTAGCAACCAAACGTAAAACAGGAAGACTACCTAATTCTCCTGTCTGACGACCTGTCCTGCCATCACTAACGGGCCCAAAGAACGAAGGTCGCCTAGAACTAGAGAAATATCCCTCAAGTAAAAAGAGGCAAAAACAGAATTAGAACGCCAAGTCGCCGCCTCAAGCACCTTGGCGACTGAGACGTTCTTCATAAAAGCTACTGATGTAGCAACTGCTCTAATACTGTGTGCTCTCGGCGTCTGGTCTTCCCAGCAGCGAACCACCAGTTTTAACGATCAGATCTCTAAGAAAAAAGGATACACCATTCTTTGAAATAGGTCTCTTGACATTTCGGGGTGAAACAAACAGATGACGGGGACGACCCTGAATGTCCTTCGTGCGGCGTAAATAACATGAGAGCGCCCTAACAGGGCAAAGAACTAATTCCTCATTTAAATTACCAACAAAGTCGACCAGCGACTTCAGTACGAAAGACCTGGGAATGGGATTATCAGACGATTCAGTCTTTGCGACAAATTCAGGAAGGTATGACAAAATCATGTCTTGTCCAGATCTGGCAACCAGAAAAGAGAGTGCTTGCAGTTCACCCACCCTCTTGGCTGTAGCCAGTGAGACAAGGAAGAGTGTCTTAGAAGAGAGGTCCCTAAATTTGGCAGAATTCAGAGGCTCAACGGAGGGAACCTTAAGGCTTGAAGGACTTTGTTAACGTCCCATGTCGGAGGCGAACACTGCGGCCTGGGTCGAGATAGGGAAAAAAATCGAAGTAAATCTCTAATGACATAAGATGAAGAGATCTCAGGAAGCCTTGCCTTAAAAACATAGGAAAGCATAGACCTATAACCCTTAATGCACGAAGGTGACAGGGCCCTGTCATGATGTAAATGAACTAAAAACTCCGCTACTTTCGGTAAGGAAGGTCTAGAAATTGAATGTCCTTGAGACTTACACCAACGTCTGTAAACCGACCATTTAGCCTGATAATTTACTCTGGTTGATTGCCGCCTGGCAAGAGCCAACTGTCGCGCCACTCTGGAGGAGAACCCTTCGTGCTTGGAGAACCTCCTGACAGTCTCCAGGCATGAAGATGAAGCATGTGGAGCCTCTGATGGAAACCGATGAAAATGGGGGTTGTTTGAGAAGATCTGGTCTCTCTGGCAGGCGAATGGGGGGTTCCACCAGTGCTTCCAGAAGGTCGGGAAACCACTCCTTCTGTGGCCAGAAGGGGGCGATCAAGGTGAGATCCAGACGCTTGGTTGCCCTCACTTTGTTGAGGACTGACCTCACCAGAGAGAACGGAGGAAAAGCATAGGCTTGAAGTCCCTCCCAGTCCTGCAAAAGAGAGTCTGTCCCGGCACTCTGAGGAGTCTGGTAAGGGGCGAAGAATATCTGGCACCGAAAATTCAGTGGGGTGGCAAACAGATCGACTGTGACAGGCCATTTCTTCCTGAGGCTGTCGAAGACTTCCTGGCAAAGTGTCCACTCCGACCCTTGAACTTCGTTCGGTCTCGACAAGGCGTCTGCTAAGACGTTGTGATGGCCCAGGATAAACTGAGGGACCAACGTAATCCCCTGTCTTCTGCCCAACACAGGATTGATCGGGCTTCTTGAGTGAGAAGATCCGACTGTGTGCCGCCTTGGTTTCTCAAGTACGAGACTGCTGTGGTGTTGTCGACAAAGATCGCGACAACCGACTCCAACAGTTGTTCCTGAAATGAAAGAAGGCCTAGGTACACTGCCCTCAGTTCCCTCCAATTTATTGACATGCTCCTCTCCTCCTCTAACCAAAGGCCCGAAGCGGCTTTGGAGCCCAGGTGTGCGCCCCAACCAACCTTGATCTGAGGCGTCTGACCAAAACATTAGGTCCGGAGGAACCGAAAGAAGAGATGTCCCTGACTTGAGGCGGTGAACTTGCATCCACCAACGGAGATCCTTCTGACATTGTGGAGAAGAGGCGACTATCGTGTCCTCGGACACGAAATCCCATGACTGGCGAAGTGTTGACTGAAGGGACCTCATTCTGAGACGACCTCCGGGAACCAGTTGGATGAGGGATGACAAATGGCCCAGGAGAGACCTCCAAAGAGAAACTGGCTGCGTTACGGAGGACAAAAATTCTTCGATCAGACTCAGAAGCTTGTCTATCCGTTTCTGAGCGGGAGAAACCCTCAAAATCTGGGAATTCAAAACAATCCCCAGATAAGTCATGATCTGGCAAGGGATTAGATTGGACTTGTCGAAGTTGACACGAATGCCCAACTCGACACAAAGAGACAGAACTATCTCCCTCGACCGGAGACATTTCTCTAGAGATTCGGCCTGGACTAGCCAATCGTCCAGATACCGAAGCATCCTTACGTTTAACTGATGCAGAATAGCTGAAACAGGAGCCATCACCCGAGAAAAGACCTGTGGAGCAGTGGTGAGGCCGAAACAAAGGGTCTTGAACTGGAAAACTCCCGAGTCCATGAAAAACCGAAGGTAAGGTCTGCTTCTTGGATGGATGGGGATTTGCAGATAAGCATCCTGCAGATCGATGGAAATCATCCAGTCCCCCCTCCTGACGGATGAAAGAACAGTCTGGACCGTCTCCATCCTGAACTTGGACTTTAGAATGAACTTGTTCAAAACCGAAAGATCTATGATGGGGCGCCAGGCACCCGAGGCCTTTAGAACTACAAACATCCGAGAGTAAAACCCGGGAGAAGGAGGAGCTCGCTCTAAGGCATCCTTCTCCAAGAGGGCCGAAAGCTCCTTCTCCAAGGCTTGACCCCTGATTGAGTGAGGGGAATAACTGCTGAACTCGAGAGGACGATTGGAAAGTGGAGGTCTGGAAACAAAAGGGATCTCGTAACCTTCCTTCAGGACCTCCACCACCCAAGCATCCACCGCTCTCCCCTGCCAAGCTGACCAATGGCGGGAGAGACAAGCTCCTACTGCGGTCTCCAGGCGAGGTGATGACTCCTACTTCCGAAAATTCTTACGCAGAGACAAGGAAGAAGAAGAAGAAGAAGAAGAAGGTCCTCCTGGAGGTTGAGCTCTTTCTCTGTAAAAAAGAGCCAGAAGGAGGTTGTTGGGCTGGAGCAGAAGGTACAGATCTGGTCCTAAACTTACGCTTACTCCTTGAAGGAACGGGAGGAAGACCAGAGGAAAAAGCTCTTGATAAGGCCCAGTGAGCTTGGGAAGAGGCATCACCTTGATGTTCCTTCAAAACCTCAGAAAGCACAGAAATATCGAAAAGAAAATCGCCAAAAGGAGAAGAGGACAACAGACGGGTTCTCTGAATCTCCGATACAGAGGAGGGTAACTGCGACAAATACAGGTTACGCCTTAGAGAAACAAGAAAGGCCTGCATTGAAGCAGCAAGCTCGTTCTGATGTACAGAAGCGATTGAAATGGATGAGCAGAATTTCTCAAAAAGAGGAGCATCAGGAGGAACAAACCCGGAGTCCTTGATATACATTAAAAGCCCTCCGAGGACCCACATATTGAAGGATTGAGCTTCTTGTAAGGAGCTCATAACAGCCTCCATAGCAATAAAATCTTCAATTGAGACAGAGACCGAAGCCTTAGAAGGCAAGGGTTGACTTAAAAGTCGGACAAAATCAGGATTTGGCTTGGGGGGTCGAGAGAATGAAGAATCATCCGCCACCTGGTAAACTCCTCTCCGGTGTCGTAGAAGAGAAGAGAGCTTCCTCTTCCCTTCCCCGATCACCTTCGAAAGTTTAGCGGCAACGTCCGCCCTCACTCTCGCGAACCTCTGGGCAAAGGGAAAACGTAAAAATTCCCGTGACCGGGAAGGACCGTCAAGAAAATCCCTTCTGTAATACGAGGCGGAGGCTGCTTCTGCTCTTTAGGCCTCGCCTGAGGAAGAAAACTCAAAATTAAATCAAAAAGTTTCTTGAATTCTACATCATGACATCCATTCGAGGAAACATCATTCACACGAATCCGCGTCATCATCATCATCATCGTCAGATCCTAACTTAGAAACTTCCTCTGAAGTAAAATCCTGACGACTAGCTATCTTAGGTCTGACACTAATATCCCTCCCCCCTTCTCCTAAATAAGCGCCCTTTGGCACTGTTACGGGACTAACAGGGGACAAACGTTGGGTCAAGATTCGTTAGGCACCTGCCCGGACCGGATCCCCCCTAGGCCTTCGCCACGACGGGGTTCACAAGCCGGGGTATCTGTCGCACCGTTACCCATGGTGCTGTCGACAGGTACCTGACGAGGAGCTGAAAATGAATCCAAAGTGTGTTAGACATTCTAGTAAAGGCTTCTTGAAAATTCTCTGACAGATTGTTAAACTTAGCAGAAATATCTCTATCTAGACTAAGCTGTAATTTCTTAAAATTCTGTTTCCAGGTAGTTTCCATTGCCAAAATCTTCGAATCTACATCAGAAAATAACTTCACTAATTACCGGTTGTACAGGGGGCAAAGCATCAATTAATTCGGAGTCGGAGTCGTACGATACCGAAACCGAAGAGCCAGAATCATGAGCGCCCAAGTCAAAGAATTCGTTAGATACAGTTCTAGCAATCGATTTCTTTTTCTCCTCCTTAACCGATCTTTTACCCTGCAAGATTGTTTGGCGTTTCATATAAGCAGTCATATCCTCGTCAGACCAGGGCTTACATACGTCACAACGAGAAGTCAAGTCACAAACCTGTCCACGACAAGAGCTACAAATGTCATGTGGTTCATACTCCCTGCTACTCATCCTTGTCCCACAAACCGGGCAGTTCCTGATGTTGCTGGCAGAAGGAAGCATCGTAATTTCTTGGTAATCCATTGTAGAATTGGACAGGTCAGTAGTTCCGGGTCGCGCAAAAGTTCGTAATTTAAGATAAGAACCACTACAGAAATCAAAGTTAATTCACTATTTCGTGATGTAATGCGTGAGTGGTAATTCATATAAATCTCATTTAACAAATAATGAAAGCTTTAAAGGCACAAAAATGTTTAAGGAAATTTATAAAGAGCGGCCGTGATGTAAACAACACGGGCGCTCGTTAACAACTGATTTGAGGGAAGGTTTTTTCGTATCTGTCAACGACAGTGTTGCCAACTGGCGGACAGAATAGGAGGTAACAGGGTTGCCAATGTGGTAAATTTTGGTGCGGTTTTTGGGGGGGATTTAGGGCTAGATAAATTATATAAGGTAATGTTTATTAATACTGAATTTCAAAAATGTAGAAATAAATATGTTAAAATTAAATTAAAAAATAATTTTCAGTTCCAAAACTACTGTAGAGAAAAAAAGGTAAAAGAAAATTGTTTGCATGAGCAGTGGTGCTCCATCTGATGGTTAGTAGAAAAAAAAAAAAGCTGAATTTTCAAGTTATAACCAAAATAATACCTGAAAAAATTCCTCTAAAATGTATCATTAAACAGCATATGTAGACAATGACAATAAACAAAAAATTGCATGTAAAGTCTTCGTATGACATGGAAAAAAGTGCTAATACTTAAATCAACTAAAATACATAAAGTACTTACCAACTGGATGTGTATCAAAAAATTTTATAGGCACCCTAATCACAGACTTGAACATACGGTTGTGTAATGTTCGAGATGACGTCATGCACATGACGAAGAAAAGGATTGTGCGTCCCAGAGACAGGAAGAACAACCCAGCTATCATACCTAAAGTGCAAAAAATGGAGGTTACTCTACTTCTCAGTAACAATATCACTATTCATGACTTGAATTATCATAGTTAAACTATAAAGATACTGGTGTCTGAATTTATATTTCAACTTCAATGCAACATTTTCATGCTAAAAGCAAATAAAAATATTTAAATAAGTGATTAATTATCCCATAATTTAAAAATAATATTGGATTATGCCACTTAAGCACAAATTCTAAAACAAAACTCTGGATTTAATACTCTGCATGTATTATATATCCATCTGACTGCACTATAAAAAAGCCTTATTAAACTTCCATACTTAGGAATTTTATTTCAAATTTTTCCGTTGCAAAGTAGAGATAATTCTTAAAAATGGTGTAAAATCTTACCAGTGTATACATAAACATTGGTCATTGTATCCAAATAACCCTTGGGGATAGGGGCATCTTCATAAGAAAAAGTTGAATCATTACCACTGAAATGAAGTTCTGTCTCATTACCCTTAATCACCAACTGGCCTCGTTTCTGTTCACCATTAGTCCTGTGAAAACAAACGTACAGATACTTGAGTAAGACAGGGCCCTAAAACTCAGTGTTTGCACATTCAAAACTTCATATTTGCTATTTAATGTGAAAAGTTTCCTTTTTCTACTAGCTGAAGTTTCAAGCAATAGGGCTTAAACAGAGTATTCACATTAACTGCAATTAAATAAAAATAAAGGTTGTATGACAACATTTTTTATGCAAACCCATCAGCAAATAATTAGCCTTATTTGCAGTGTTGAATTTACTCAGACATACATCATTTTATGTCTTGAAGACAAAAGACGTACAGCTAGAAATGACTGCTCACACATGAATGCCTCTCATTTATTGGTAAGTATTAACTAATTTCTCATCCCTACCCATGAAATGATTGTGACAGGAGAAAGAAGGGTTGGGGTGGGTCATTCTTTGTGATTAATGTACATATATGAAAAAATTATTTTTTATAAAAATGGTTTCATGATGTCTATATCATAATTAATGAGGACCACTTAGGCAGGAGGCTGAGAAGTTAATAACTTCAATAAAGGTACACAAAGCAATAAGGGAGCATTTGAGAAAAGTTCATGTCAAGAAACAACTGTCAACAATAATCTCATCTTATGGAATATTGTGAGGTAAAGCCTTGGGAAACACAATAGGTTGTACTTTGTGATACTTCAGCAATACATAGAGCCAATGAACATTTCACATGTGATGCCATAGCTTATAATCTCATGATATCTTGTTTCATGTGGATGGATGCGACATGAACAACTCCATTCCCAGGTACCTAATTTCTCTCAAGTAGCCCTGTTAGCACAGGTAAGTCTGACATCTCCACAAACCTGCATTTAGGATGATTTTGCACTCAACATTTTCCCTCTCTTGATTTGTGGACAGAAAGAATCTACAGCCATTCTTTTCATAAGTGATGTAAAGCTATCACTAGGCAATGGAGGTGGCTCCATAGATAGGGAGGCAATAATGCTGGGCTTGATAATGGGTAGAGGTAAATTCCAACTACTGGCTGTCTAAACCTTGGCAATTAAGTCATGAGCAAGTGATTTGCCTACCAGAGACGAACCTCCAAAGAAAGTGACAAGTCTGACAAAGCAGGTAGCTTGTTCACACAACTCAATGACAAGACAGCTAACAGGAAAGCAGACTTGAGGAAGATGGTGAAGTAATGAACTTAAAACCAACTCACAGGCTACCTAGGTTAGACCTGAAATGATACACAAAGGTGATCATAGAAGCCAGGATTGTCTTAAGAGGAAGCCCTAACAAGAGTTCTTGAAAGTCATCTGTGGTCCACATAATACACACCGTGAATGCAAACACTGACAGCTTTTTCTGAAGGCACAGAATGCTGAAGATGTCTGCTGCCAAAAGGAAAAAAAGACTAAGTGTGGTTTTCCTTGGGTATGTTGTTGTTAAGTCTAGAACACCATAAATAACTGATGAAAAAAGAAATGCCATCAATCCCAGCAAGTTGATGTACCATTTCACTGGTTCTTCTGACCAAATCTCTATCACCCACTGGTCATGAATGGATGCTTCCCTGTCATATGCCAATACAACCATATAAAGAGAGGTAGTTTCAAAGCTCTCAGTACAAGAAGACCAGCATCTGTCAGGTGCCTGGTGTCATTCCATTACTGGAGAACTAACAGGTATACCGGTAATTTTTGAATCATGATAGGGTGGGCATCTGAGAGAGCCACAGTCAACCAATACCTCCGAAGTTTCAATCACATAGATTCCATCCAGTCTCTCCTTGAGAGACAGGTTCCCTGAGAGAGGATACTACTTCTTGGATGCCATTGATACTTCACGACCCCCAAAGGGATTCAAGATCATGTTACCAAGGTGTTGACCTCAACCTCCAAAATGTTGCTTTTGTGGATGGAAATAAAGTGATTTCCTCCAGGTGCACTGCTGACTTGGGTATTAGCCCAAATTGCATGAAATAACCCATTCTTGCAAAAGTCCAAATGTTATCTTAGAACTAATCAGTCATCCTGAGAAATCTGCAACCGGAAGCTGGATGAGTGAATCCAGGTTTCTGCTACAGTGAACACATGGTTTGAAACCTGTGGAGTAATTGCGGGGCAAAAATCACATGAAATAGTAAGGCCTTTGCTGCTTCCTCTACTACTTCAGTAGAATATTCCTTGTGAACAAAGTACCAAGACCATTCTAAATGAGCCTTCTTCGGGGGTGACTGAGGCCGCAGAAAAGGACACCAGGGCAGTATGTGCAAGGACAACTGAAGAAGCAAGCAATTCAGGAGCTGCATGTGTATGAACAGATGAAGCAGCAGTTTCCACAACAACAGGCAATACAAAACCTGTATATGCATAAAGAAGTTAAGAAGCAGCTACCAGAACAGCAAAAGCAACTGGCAGTCCAAGAATTGCATGTGCAGGGAAAAAAGAAGCATCAAGTTGCTATACAAGAAAGCACTTCAACAATTCCAGGATCTGTATGTACAGAAAGAGGTGGAACAGAAAATTAACAAAAAGCTAACAGAAAAGCCACAATAGGTGAAATAGCAGCTAAAAGAACAGCAGGCAGCCCAGGAACTAAAATGTGGGTAAAGATAAAGCAGCACCTAATGGAATAGCAGGTAATTATTATTATTACTATAAAGGATTAGTTTATTCAGACCTCTGAGCCTAATAAAGGCACTTCTTGGGCTGGTTTCAGGAATTAATCCTGAAAAGAAAGATTTTATTTACGAAACTAATTTAATTTAGGAACACGATGATACTATAAAATAAGAAATCTTTGGGTTTCAAAAATAATGCTTCCTTGATGGTTCCAAACTGGACAACCACTTAATAAGTGATGGACGTCATTGGTATTTGGCACATATTACACTTCAATGGGTTTGAATATGGACTTGACATCAAATGACCATGTGAAAATCTACTATGGCCCACATGTAGTCCCATTAATACAACTTCTTTAGCTCTTTCTTTTTGAGACGATGACATCCATGAACTAACTTCACTTTTTATATTTCTCAGTTTGTTTGTAGTTGGCACTGATGTCCAATCTGTTTGCCAGTCTTGCAATACTACTACGTCATATCATATTTAGGCATGATTTACCAGGAATAAAATAAGAGATTTGTCTATTTGAATGAACTTACAAATAATTTTTGTGCTCCTCAGTACTGAGCCCTTGCTGCACTGAGATTAACTCTAAGCTCTTCCAACAGAATCTTTACAAATACGTATCATTTTAGTTCATCAAAGCACTGAGCAGTGTGCAGACATCATGGACTAGTGTGTTCCCTCCAGCAGTGATGCTGCAGTTGCCTGAGAGAATAATTCGGTAATTCCTTTGTCTACGAAGCACTCAGCTAAGCAATATACAGGTAAGCTTAAGATATATAAGAGCTTTGGCCATTGTATGGGAACTTTTGTTACTTCCCAGCATTGTCTAACAAGTTCAAGACATGACAAATTTTATAATAATTTTTATTTATTGAAATATATATGTACTGGGATCTTCATAAAATAGTTATTTGTAGTTTCATACTTTTGTCCTTTGTTCATTACTTGTGATCACACTCAAAGTTTGTTTACAGCAAACTGGTGGGACAATCCACTTAACACGACCCTCCTCCTTTTATTTTTATTTGTGTATGTATATTACTAAATCATTTTGTATATTTACAAGTTACCCTTGATTTTGGATATACTAGTCCGTTTCATAAATTTTCCAATAATGCTATTAAGTTTTGTTTATTGCAGATTCATTTGTGTTAGAGCTGAATAAATCTTGGGTAGCAGCAACCAAACCTTTCAGTGTCATAACACTAATTCATACTATATTCATACAATATGTTAATTATTAAATTTCATACAATATTAATAATTCATACTATATGAAAATGATAAAACTGATAATCTAAAGAAACACTACATTTCTTCTGAAGTTATGTGGTTACAATATCTGTACAATACAGAGCAATAGCTCATAAAGTTCTGTTCAGTTACGAAAAAGGACAGTACAGTATAATAGACTAACCAATATGAGAGCCAATAATCTGTTCCAGAGAAGAGAACCTGTGTAGTCACATTCAAAATAAACAAGATGATGATTAAACACCAGCTTCCTCCAGCACGGCAATACTTCACATAAACCTCCCCTTTAACAGACCCTTTGGATCGAACCTCTGAGTCAGGCTGTTCTCTCTCTGGTTGCTCATTATTTGCATTGTCATCAGTGTCACTCAACTGAAAATAATAAAATTTTCATTAAACAATAGCTTGAAAGTGCCAACTAACTCAATTTTCAATAATTCAAGCAAATAAAGGACAAAAACTGTATCTACCATCCAATAATTACTTAATACCAAAACATTTTGAAGAATAGAGAATTCTTAACATTGGAATATTACCACAGAAAACTTGTTACTAAAATTCATTAACTTCGAATTATAGCAGGAAGGCCAATGTTAAAAATAATATGAGTTTGAAAATTGAAGATTGAGTGCTTGAAGGAAAGTTTTCAAATGCTTAGTAACTTTAAATGAAAAGTGCTTATATAAATTCAACCAATACACTACATTTCTTTAACAATAACTCTCCTTATACCAGTCTAAGAATCAAATTTCAGTCGCTACAGCATATGAAACTGTGTGCACATATAAAAATTAACCAACCCAACTCAACATGAATACATATAGCAAAGAATATTTTTGTGCATCATATCGAAGTGTATA
This sequence comes from Macrobrachium nipponense, assembly GCF_015104395.2. Lineage (NCBI taxonomy): Eukaryota > Metazoa > Arthropoda > Malacostraca > Decapoda > Palaemonidae > Macrobrachium > Macrobrachium nipponense. Next base: position 30,277,040 of record NC_087206.1, read on the forward strand.
ACTCAATCAAAGAAATGTGCCTGTCATTCAACCACAAGAGCTCAAGAGGCCAAAATTGAAACTTACAACACAACCAAGGCATGTGAAAAATCTGATTTTGGAATAGTATTTATGAACTGGCTTATTTTGCTTTTAAACCATATGAGATTCTCATGTCATATGACATTATCCTAAGAGTTGTACAAGTCCTTCTTACGTCAGCATTATATAATGAAAATAAATTTACCCAGCAACTAATAAATAAAATTATCAGTAAGCTCGTTGACAATAATTAGAAACGAGTGTGCTTCACCACAATTACATTTTGGACCCCTAAGGAATGTAAAACAGTTAAACCGAGGACACATTTCCTACACATTATATTCGTTGAGTACCTCATAACATATAACATTAGGTATAAATACTGCATACCTAATACTTTATCCTGCTTCTGAACTGAGGAGCCATTGATGCCTAGAATTTTAGTATTCATCCTCCCTTACTCTGTTAAGGGGGCCGGCCGGCTAATGCCGTTTTTTAACGACAGGACTTTGACATTCATACAACTTAATAAGGTGACTTGGGACATCTCCAAACGGCATATGATTTTCGCCTCTGACCTTCGGTTTTGTGTCGCCAGGGCGATTTATCCCGAAATAACCACTTTTCAAATTCTAATCTCCTCCCTTGATATTTAATATTAAGACCTGGGATTACTACCATATATAGACTATGTAGACCTCCAATCAATGGAGTGTTTTTTTTTCTAAAAGTCATTTTTTTGCTAGATATGACGAAAAAAAAATTGGAAAAAAGGGCTCTATTTGATTGTTCTATAATGTCTTTCTGAGTTATATACCAAATTCCAATGTTATAGCTTTAAAACTAAGTGAGGAGATAGACTTTGAAGGTCAATAAGTATAGTTTTGAGATACAAGCGTTCAAAGTTTTCCTTTGTATTTCTATAAAGACAATGTTAATAAATAATGATTATTATGAATGTATATTTCTTTTTTGAGTATTAATAAACCAAAACTATTTTATTTATCATAATTTAATCATAAATGATGATCCCTTTGCTCATATATCGTAGCCTGGGGCACTGCTTGAGGCAAGATGGGGCACTCCTTCCTACGTAACCCCCTCTCTCCACCCCTTCACTAACTCGGCTTCTTACAGCGAATTTTCTTCTTCTGTATGTTAGCGAGATGTTCCTTGTATTTTCCTCTTTGGCATGATGACATTCTTGCCGAAACAAAGATAAACAAACATAAATGCAAGAGAATGTCAGAGGTGAAACTCGAAGATGTACTCTCTTTTTTACAAAAGACAATTTAATAAATCATGATTATTATGAATTTCATAGTCCATTTTGGGTATTAAAAAACCAAACTATGTTATTTATCATAAATGAAGATCTCTTTGCTCAAAGATCGTAGCCTTGGGCATAGTGTGACGTGTGCTGTCAGGCAAGAAGGGGGCGTTACTAAGCAACCCTCCCCTCTCTCTTCACTAACTACGCGTATATTATGATATTCTGTAATAATGCTTGAGCAATTTTTCTTCGTCTGTACGTTAGCGAGATGTTTTCCTTGTCTTTTCCTCATTGGCATGATGCACTTCTTGCCGAAACATACATAAACATACGTGAAAGCAAGCGAAAGTCACGAGGTGAAACTCGAACGTGTAATCTACTTGAAGTCTATGGTCACACTGATTCATGGTTGAACCAGATACTCGCTTCTGCGAGCCATGGAATCTCTACAGATGCCATTTCTCACAATTTCTTTGCCAATAATTATCAAAATTTACGATAACAGAAGAAATATTGCATTTTCTTGTACGGATGAATGTTTCAGGCTTATTGAGTTATGTTTACTAATTACCTTGTAACTACGAAAGTAAGAGGAATTTTGACGAAATATTTCGTATACGTATTCTCAATTGCCATATGAAGCTCCATGAATTTTTTCATGACTTCGCATTTTTCGCCCTATACCACTGTATATAGGGGTTCCGGCCGGCCCCCTTAAGCATATCTAGTGGGTTCATATATGAACTAATACAAACTAAATCAATGCTTGATCTACACTAATGTAGAAGTTTCCTATCCCAATACATTTTTATAATAATCAATTGAATGGACATTATTAAGGCTTTCAAATTTACCGTAAATTTAATAATGTATTGTAATAATAAAAAAGATTTATTGTTCTAATAGTAGAGGTAAATAATGAAAGCTAGTATTAGAATTCATTTGCTTTTCATGGAAAATAAAACAGGCTCATCTGAACACTAGTCTAACTGAATATGTGAGTGCATAGAATATCATGTTGTGTCACTAGAAGAGCTTAAAAGTTAAGACAAATCTGGATGCATTCCAACTAAGAAAGATCTTTAAAAAGCAAAATGAAAGAAGTGCAATAAAATATAGCTGACAAGCAATTAACTGAAACTTTTTCCAAACAAAAAAAACTGGTAACTATCAAAAATATTTTACACAAATTCAGATGTTACACACACATATTTGCATTAAAACACAATAAAATCTGCCACAGCAAACATGTAATGCACATATACAATACATATATTTACAGCACAAAGCTAAAAGATGCAACACAATCAAACAATAGCAAAATCATGCAAGAGGGCACACAAAGAATAAAAATGAATTTATCAACCAAAGGCAGTGATTTCTCCTCCTCGATGCAATTCAGTTGCCTGTCACTTCTCTGGTGTTAGCAGTCAAAACAAAATGGCAATTGTGTTAGTCATGCAGTAAAACAAATTCACTTGGATGCAATAATATCAATCCTAACAGAGAAACTATTCAATGCATCCACTTGTCACAATAAATCAATCACATGAAATGTACAGTTACCTAGTTATTTAGTTTTTAAATAACACTAATATATAGTTCTAAGCATAAAACTCTGGACTATTTTCATTAACTGTCTTCCCTTACATTCAATCTGCAAGAAGCTTATACATACTTAGTAATTATTTTTATTCAGTTACTCTGTAAACTACCCACAGCAAATATTCACAGAAGAGTAAAATATCAATTCAAAGAACTTTGTATTAAGAACTCACACCTAACCTCTATTTAAGGTATCTTTCAGGATTAGAGAGTCATGAAAAGATCATTTAACGTTCAACCATTAGTACTCTCCCTTTCATACTTTGTACAGTACTAAGGGGACCTTCAAAACCATACCCAAGCACTTACAAAACTATGCAGCAGATTAATAAAAACACTGAACTGGAAAAATTCACAATTCTATTCTAATAAGTCTGCATCAGTAATACAAACATGTGTGACTGTTCTAAAGGTTATGTTAACACGAGTTTTTTTTAAAAGAACTCATAGGGTTCCTTTTAATCCACAAGGAAATACAGAGTGAAAATTTGCATGGACTATTTTCCCTATCATACCAATACTGTATTAAAGCATAGCTTGCAAAGTACAAAACAGAACTAGCTATCCTTAGGTGCCTTTAACTGAACGAATTCTCTATGGATTTGACTACATTAATAGATATAGAAGTGTGACTAGGCATTTTTTGCAACTTTTGGCTGCAGATTTAAAATTTGATTTCACAAACCTTTGCCTTATAATTAATCATCTTTCAGTCACTCTTTGAAATAAAAGCTGATAAAACCGGTATTATACTATCAAAACTGTTTAATGGTTTCTTTTTAACGTATGAACTGAAAGTATTTTAGTAAAAAGATTTCCAACTGTTGTAATACCAAGAAACAACCTATTATCAAGTCATAGAAATAAATACCTTAATAGAATTTTATCAGAATCTTTAACATTTTCCACTTGTGTAATCAATAAATTTTTGAATACGTAATTGCAATTCATAAATAAAATCTATTATACTTTTTAAGAATAAATCATGTAGGCCACCCATATGAGAACTAGGAATGTTAACTTGCAATCCAGTTAACCTGTAACAAATAACTTTACTGGAATTACTGGCGAAACAAGCATAATTGTGAAAGTTGACATTAATTAATGGATAGCTTTGTTTGCTGAAAGTAAATTAATGGATAGCTTTGCTGAAAGTAAATTTTGTTTCCACAACACAACAACATGCACTACCCAAAAAAACCTGTACCTGAGATGGCCAATACATAACTGAAATGCCTACATTTTGTGAAGTGTTGCAGAAATAAGATCAAGGATGATTTTGTCCATTTTTTTAATCCAATATTATTTAATACTCCTACAACATTTACTGACGAGCTATTAACTCATTTGGTTTTCGGCTTTTTTTTTACATATTAACTCATTGTCAGTGATTTTTTTTTTACATTTCAGGTCTTATTAACTACCCTAATAAACTCTCAAACTGCTAGTGTATTACTTTTCTTGTCCCAGTCTATTTGATTCTTATAAACCCGATGAGGACAAGTCATAGTATTCCTGTTTTCACCCTCATAAATCTTATATTCATGTTTCAAACAATTTCTACTTCAATGTTTACTATTTTACATAAATTTAATTTACAAGCATATTTGTACATATATGTTTCCTTTAAATAGCTCTCACACATTGACATTGTTTTCTATAAAAGATGGTGATAAAAATATTGATATTCACAAATATTTAAAATATAATTTTGTAAATAAGTTACACGTATAAAGCAATGAATGAAGAAGAATGACCTCACTGAATTCCTATGCTGAAGCCTCACTGTACTATGGCTTTTACATTTTCAGGAGGTATGGCAATATTAACTGAATCTCAGTGATATGCAATTGCAAATTTCATAAAGCTGTACCTGTATAATAACCTAAAATATGCAAATGTTATTTCAGGGCAAAAGTATAATACGTATTCAACTTTGAAAACTGGAGTATCTTTACCTTATTTGCATTTTTCGATGGAGTCTCCTGCAGTTATCATTTAATGATCCATTAGAATCAGAAAGATGAACTCCTGAAATAGTGATGATGTTCTCTGTTGTTAGAGAGTCATGGAGTGAAGATGTGGAACCACTGAGTGTGTTATTGATGCTGTTACTTAAAGTACGAACCCTTCGATGAAGAGAAACTGAAGAATCAACTGCAAACACATAATAAACAAATATGAGATGGTAGATTAATATTTTTATATGATAGATAATACTCTGACATAACAAAACCTGATATCAAACAAAACCAAAATAAGACTATTAATGATCAAACAAGGGAGTTTGAGATCCAATAATACTAACTTTTTGGAAAGTGAATCAGTGATTATTTGAAAAGCTAGTGGGGTTATATTATCAGGGAAGTCCTTATCCTACATTACATACAACCTCTCTTACTACATTTCACAAGCAAGAGTCAATCTAAGGACTGTGTGTAATGGGAAAAATATTCCTTTAATTATTAGTGATTTATTTAGGAATTGATTCATCATCCTCCTAATATCTTTGCAAACTGTTGTAAAGAGTGACTGGAACTGTGAAATGTTTTCGTTTTTGCTGTGGACACGAATGCGTGGCAGTGTAGCCAGTCCCGTTGTTTTGTTTTTTTTCTCTCACTTTGTATGGAACGCTGCCCTGAATCTTTCGTCTGCATATTGGTAACACTAAAAGACACATGTAAGAATCACGAATGCTCTCTTGTGAGGAGGACATCAGCCGGTCCACCCTTTCCTTTTGGCCATTTTACCAAATTATTAATACAAATGATTATGTATCCCTTGCAAGGTAAGCCTTCAAAGTCATAATATTACCATTAGTTCGTTAGTTAGAACAGATCACTATCATGGAAGAACAGTAGCAGACAAGAATTCAAGTGCAGAGTTGCCTGCCCAGTCAAACATGTTGCTATACCTTAACAAGGAAAATTTCAATTTTCATGAAAGATGTTTCACATTCATTAGTTGTCATGAGATTTTGCTGTGTTAGTTTGAATTGTAACTTAAGTGTTTGATAGGGTTGTAAAACGTTAAAAGATAGTTATAAGTGTTTTGTTTTTATAAAGTTTTTGCAAATACCAGTGTCAAAGGGTACCACAACATGGCCATCCTACAAGGCATCTTGGGGTTACCCCTACCTCTCTCAAAGGAAATTTCCACTGCCGATCATGATCTTAGACTAGGCTATGCAGTAATTTAAGAAGGCCTACCCTAGACTAATCCTGTTTGAATGAGGAATTATGACTTTTTTTTTATAAATATAGTTAGGCTATATGCATATAAATTCATGGAAAACTTAATTACATAGGACTTAGCCTGTACCCTCATTAAACTAACCTAACTTTGTGGCCTATTGTAACCTAGTCAAAAATCAGCCATGTAAACTTTGCATAGGCTATCCTTAACAATTTCTGAAGAAGCCTAGGCTAGACTATATCCTGTTAAAAAGCACCTTAGCCTAATTTTACCTTATTTAGAGTAAGTTTTTCTCAGAAACTCTTCAGGTAGCCTTATCCATTGACATGTATTGTGTACAAACATTTAGTACTGTGTGGAGAAGGGTATCAAGTGATTTACACCGTATTGTAAATTAATTGATTCCAGGGCTGCTCCATATTTGATACCTATCCTATTATGAAGGAAAAGCAATTTCCATAATCTGTAGTTGATATATTTTTTTGAAAACTATACACTTGTATTGATTTCTGGAAATAAAAATTAAATACTAAAATGAATATTTCCAGGGATCTAATCCAGGGATCTAGTCAAGGGATCTAGTCCAGGAGTTCTGAAGACTAGGTTAATTAACCAAGTCCAGGAGACTAGGCCAGGGAGAAATTTGGCATGATGTAATGAGTAATAAGAAAACAAGCTGAATACCAGGAATTTTCTTAAAATACCCCTAAAATGGAAATCAGCACTTCAATTACCTCCCAGTGGAAGACATCACCTGGCCTCATCAGTAGTAAGACCCATACACACAAGGAATATCATGTAATAAGCAGGTAGGACCAGCCTACCCTAATTCCCAGGCAGCGTAAACGTCAGTCTTCAAACCCACCGTGTCAACTATGACACAGTACCATTCTCCGACCCGTGTCTCCAGGCAAGAAGACTGACAAAAGTGCATATGTATATGTATATAGTAGTCTTACTAATCTCGTATCTTAATGTCATGGCGAGGGAAAAATCCGCACGTGACATGTGGTTAAAGATACAAGACAATATAATGCTTTGGCAGTATGCTGAGAAATACTGAACATATCCTTAAATATTGATAAAGTTCATTTTGGCATAAAAAATTATGTATGAATGGGAAAAGAAGGAAGCAAGTCATTCCGTATATTATGCTGGGGTCCTACAGGAAAAATTTTCATGATCTGACATTTAGCAACTTAAAGCTACTTCTGCTAATATACATATCACCCATACAATTGTTGCTTCTTGGATGTTTTCCTTGCCCATCATAGATTTCATCCACCAATGTTTCCAAAAAAAATTAATTTTTTAAAATGTTTTTGAAGAAAAATTGAATAAGCAAACTGGAACTTCCTATTAACCTCCCTCTCAAAGAAATTATGTACTAACACTATATGTCTCAGAACTCCAAGAAACTATTGATATTTTGCATGAAATAACATTCTTCTGGGGAATCTGGAAGAGAAATTATGAAGATCATGCACAATCATGGTAAATTACATAGGTCCCATTGGCAAATCAGCACATAAGGTAACCTTTGTATAGTTTATATTTTATAGTGGCTGCAAATAAGAACAGTATAAAGTATTTACTTACATTTATCACTTTCCTAAGAGATGATACAATGCCATTCTTCTTTTCAGTTCTAGTGCTGGCTTGCTTTGAAGGTGACGAAGTTTCCTCATCATGACCAGTTGAGAGTAAGCTGGCAAAGTCAATTCCACTATTGACCAACTGATTGTAATTTCCGATAGCTTCTGTATGGCCCTGAAAGAATAGGACAAAACAAGTTATTTATTTGTACATAATTATATGCATAGCCTTTTTGAAGAGTTCAGTTTTCATAACACAAATCCAGTTTTTCATAGAAACTATCAATCATACATATGCTAAGAATCATGGTCTTGAATATCCTCCAGACAAAACAGTCCTTTGTCTAACAAACATTCGAGAAATGGAATTATTATAATAAAACTGATATTAATAATACTTACCTGTATAATTTATCTAGCCCTAAATCCCAATAACTAGCCAAAAAATTCACCACATTGGCAACCCTGCTACCTCCTATTCTGTCTGCCAGTTAGCAACACTGCCATTTGACAGTTACAAAACCTTCCCTTGAAAATCAGTTGTGAAGGATGGGTGGGGGGGACTGGATAAATTACACAGGTAAGTATTATTAATATCATTTATAAAAAGTCCATAGTAACAAACATTACCTTAGTTGGTTAGTTGGGAAAAACTCTCTATTGTGAGAGTATATACGACTAATGTTCTAAGAGATCCACAATAATAAAAAATGTTGTGAGTTCGTGTATAATTAAAAAACCCTTTACAAAGCTTTCAAACCCTTCCCTGGGTTCATCTTCAGTCCAAATGAATAATTAGGCACACCATGTACTGATTTGAATTTAAAATAAAAAAACAAGAGTCGCTGAAGATTGTTGACACCTGTCGTTAGCTCGTTTATAGATCAGGTGATGAAGAAAGAGGGCAGTTAACATTACCTTAATATAATTTATCTATCCTGATTAACCGCATTGAAAAGGAGAAGGGTATCCGAATAAAATTTCCCTTTCAGACAGAATAGGAGGAACCAACCTAATCTGATTAATGGAAAAGGACGAAAAATGATATTGTTATGATACAATAAAGTTTGTTCATACTTACCTGGCAGATATATATATATAGCTGTATTTTCTGAAGTCCGACAGAATTTAAAAAACTTCCGACACACGCAGTGGTCGGCCAGGTGGTTAGTACCCATTCCCGGCGCTGGGGAGCGGGTATCAGGAACCATTCCCATTTTCTATTCATAATTTTTATTTCCACTGTCCTGAGGGGAGGTGGGTGGGTACTTGATTATATATATATCTGCCAGGTAAGTATGAACAAACTTTATTGTATCATAACAATATCATTTTGTTCATGAAACTTACCTGTCAGATATATATATAGCTGAATCCCACCGTTGGAGGTGGGAAGGGACAGAATAGAAGGATTTTGGGAAACAAATGCATGCAGATGATTTACATCTTGGTTCCACCTGTTAGCATAGCCGACTTAGTGATTACTGTCACCCCAAGTCTGCTTCTGCTTTACTAGAGTTGCCAGCGAGGTAGAGACGTATAAAGCTGGTGCACTCCAGATGATCTGTCAACGGGAGCGTGACCACAATGTGACTAGACCATATTGACCATACCATGAGTCTAAGAAGTAATAAAATAAATATATATAAATATATATATCACCACCTGACCAACCTAGCCAAAGTTAAGGTGTGTTAACTAAGGCTTAAGAGTTAAGAAGTCGCCGTTGTCGGCGACTCAACAACTAAATTAAGAGCTCTTCCTAACCATTTTCTACAGGATAGGATGAGTGGTACTTCTTGCCCCCAAGATTGTGTCTGCAGACACGTATGGCCCTAGCGAGCAGCAGATCTCATATGCCATCTTCACATCTCGCAGGGAGTGTGAAGTGAACACAGAGTTGCTTCGCTAAAACATGGTACTCAGGATGCTGCTGAGTGCCATGCTCTGTTGAAATGCTTCCGAGGCCGCGCCCTCACCTCGTGAGCATTCAGATAAAAAGATTTCAAATCTTTGTGCAAACACAATGAAGGAGCATTTTTGAAAGAACTCCTTAACACTAAAGCCAGGTGTTCTTTGTATGGGCAAGTCTGTCTTTTTCGGAACACTGCAGATTGCCCGAATGGACTTCGACTTTGAGTTTTTATGTAGATTAAAAACTTGAGAGACCTGACAGGGCACAGGACTCTCTCTGGCTCCTGCCCCACTAACTTGTGCCATCCTTGCTTCCAACTCTCCTGGCCCAAGGACAAAACGGGTTTCCATTCTTAGGCCACAAACGAAAGGCTTAGAGAGCACACCGCCTTGTGTTCTCTAAAGCCAAAACTTGTGACGATGGCTTAAATCTCACTAACCCTCTTTGTGCGTATATAGGGTGGTTAGAAGAAGGCCTTCCTGATCACATGCAAGAAGTTAACAGGTAGGAGAGGTTCGAATGCTTTGACATCAAGAACTTCAGACTACGTCTAAGTTCCATATTGAAAGCTTCGATCTGGACATGCACAGTCAGTCCGTCTGTACTAAAGTCAGGTGACCGACCAGTTGACCAGTCAGACGAATCAAGGACAGCAAGGCTGTACCCTGAAGACCATAAGGCACTATTCTTCGCTGAAGGATGAGTGTCTGGACTGCCTGGGCGATTCAATCTAAGCAAACCTTGGGGGGTGTATCAACGCAACCCAACGTCGTCAGCAAATCAACTCCTGACTCGAGCTTCTGGTGCCAGGAGAAAGGAGCAAGGAGCAAAAAGGCGATTCAGTCCCGAAGGAAGAATGCCTGACAGTCCAACCTGGTCTCATGTACACGATCATCGGGGTGTATAAACGCAACCGACTTCGTCAACAAGAAACTCAGGGCTACTATATGTCGCCTGATCTCGCACGAGTGTCTGACTCGAGAAAACAGGCGAGACAAAAAGTAGATGGTGACGCGTTTCGAGATTCCACAGAACTCAAAGATCGTGAAGGGCTTTGTTGTTTGACAGACGCAAATCTCTGAGCCCAAAAGCCGTCAACAACATATTTGCGTATTCTTTAATAGTTGTGACTGCCAGCTTTATCCCATTCTTCAGACGGAAGTAGAAGACGGTAATCTTATTCCTGTCAACATCTCGATAGTCTGAACGTTGTCAGACTCAGAGCGGAGAGGTTATAGGTACCTTTTCGAGTTAGAGTAGACCGACTCTCTCGGAAAAGGTCCTTGGAAAGTGACTAGGAAGGATGTGACCTCTGTGAATCCAGGATCCTGAAGGCCAACATGGGGCAATCACGTCATTGTCGCTCCCTGTGACGTCATAAATCCTCTTATTTCATTTGCTAAGCGGATTGAAAAACGGGGAAAAGAGACAAAACATCCATCCCAGTTTAATATCATAGGATGGCGTTTAATGGTACCGATCCCGATCGAGAAAAAGGGAGCAGAGAAGAAGAAGCCTCTTCGTCCTCAACATATCGAAGAGAAGAATGAAAGGGCGTCCTTAAAGTCTCCACAACTCTCAACTTACTTCTAAAGAAAGATTCCATCCACTCGGAAGTCAAAAGTTGCTGCCGTCAATCGAGACGATTCGTAAGGACTTTTGCAATCCTGTAACGAACCTGTAGAGGATCGTTACATTCTACGCCTGTTGTTATAATAGGCTCTTTCTCGTAAACTCGAGCAGGGACCGAGAGAAGATACTTCTTAAGATATGAGAGAGCTGTGGAATATCAGAGTTGATGTGGACCACTTGGTTCCAAAAAACTTGTTTCGAGGACTGGAGGACGACCGAATTGCATTTACTTCTTTCAGATTAAGATCCAGGACATCTGAAACCCTATCCAGATGTCCGGCACCTTCTTTCTATCATGACGCACTGAGAGATGTTCAGAAATCATTCCTATTGATCTTGAATAATATTTCAGTTTCCCGGTAGGAAAAAACTGTGTCTGAATTGCAGTCTATTCGGGGAAACAAACTTCTTCAGGAAGGAAATGGTCCCAGCAAGCTCATCCATTCCCTCCCGAGTATGCTTACTTCCCTAATAAGGCTGCGCTTGCCTAAGCAGGAGAGCATATAAAAGTGCAATGTTGGCGGTAGAACTCATAGTTCTATACCGTGCGGTAACGAGCACCGAAAGGATTAAGAGATAACTCTGTTGAACATAGTAAGGCAAAACGAATGCAAACGTTTATTCATTCTTCACGTAAGAAATCCCCTCAATCTAGGCTAAAGTCTGTGATTGTAGGACAGATACAGTTAGTCAGTCAATCCCGCAGGAGAGACGTAACCGCCAGCACAGAGATACGGTTAGTCAGTCAATCCCGCAGGAGAGAGAGACGTAACCTACAGCGCATGACAGCGCACGATCTGTTACTGGCTCGGATGGACAGTTACTGTCAGACACAGCAGCAGCCAGCAGCTTACGAACGTCGTCTCTTAACTTTATGTCTGGGTTGCCAGCTACCCTATTCTACGAAGAAATAGGTCGTTATTTTTTGAGCAAAAAGAGACTCTCAAGCTGGTATATTTAAGCGAAACAGAAAATGCTAAAAAATATAGTAGATGCGTTTGTGTCGTCAGAACACTACCATACAACGGTAAAAAGATAAATCGGAAACTCCTGGAAGGCTGCAGGGAGTAACGATTAAATGTCCTTTAAAATAATAGACAATACACATCTCGGTTGCCATCCGAAGAGGTAACTACAGCAAGCGTGTATGACTTGAACCAACCAGTAGTATCAAAATAACGCAAGGCAAAATATTATATTATATCACAATAAAGTTTGTTCATACCTACCTGGCAGACATATATATAGCTGAATTCGGAAATACAGCTACATACATATCTGACAGGCAAGTTTCATGAACAAAACTTAGAGAATCGAAGCAGACAGCTCAAGCTTCTTATGTTATTGGACATAAGCGTTCATTGACGTAGTCTACAAGTCTATTTCTTGTACGAGTCTGCGAATGACTAATGAGGCTCTTCCGAATCTTGTCAATAAGAGCTTATTCGCTTACGCAATATCAAGTTAAAGAGTGTTTGTCAATGAGAACTAACCCATTTACGGGACAAAGAGATATTTTGTCAATGAGGGGATACCCACTTACTTGACAAAACGATAGTATATTGTCAATGGGGGGAAAGTCACTGAATTGACAAAACGTAATCCAGGAAGTCGAGCATTTTATTTTCCGATTCCCGTTCAAACGAGGAAGGGGCAGAATCCTGTTAAGAGACAGGACTTACGGCAGGTAGAACGACGATGTTCAATTCGGCAGCGTAGTCCCGACTAGAAACTAACAAAATCTATCATCTGAAAAAAACCCTTTCAGATGGGCTAAAAGCTTGCAAAATTATCCTGGGAAGAGGAAGAAACTCTCCAACCAGCTTCCTCTCCCGTATCACAACTAATGCCTGCTAAAGCTTAAATTTATTGGCAGTATGGCAAAGGAAGTCCTGTCTTGCGCTTTCCTGAAGAGCGTCCTTTTGATGAATGCCTTTGCAAGAATCCTACTGAACGTCGCCGAGACGTCGAGCCTTTACATAACCGTAACTGCCTTATCGCAAAGTCTTGACTGTGGTAGAGAAAACGAGATCTTCCCTTGAGCTTTCCTTAACTCCATCCACCTTTGCGAAAAGCAATATAATATTGACAGAGACCTCTTGAATTCACGAAACCCGAGGTCTTGCTGGGTTTCGAAGACGAAGTTGTCTGTTCACTTTAAGCTTCTTCTGAAGCACTGCTTACTTCACATTCTTGAGGCTCAAATCTTAAACAAGAGCTTGAAGAGTCAACAGAACGTTCAGCCAGGAGACAAACTGGTGTGCGCTGGCACGCGCTCGGCGTCCATTTGCGAGGACGCTCGGCGTCCACTGGCGCGTACCTGGCGTCCATCCGAGCGTCCCGTTCAAGCCGAGCGTCAAAAGAAGCGTGCAGAAACCGTCACGCTCCTGACAGGCGTCAAAACAAGCGAGAGAAACTGCCTTCTTTTTCATATTTCTCGGTGGAAAGACGTTACACGTGATCAGAGGCGACGAGTTCGCCTTCTTACTTCTCACTGAAACGCATAACGAGAGAGAGAGGGGACGTGAAGCGTCCTCTTCTATAAAGCTTCTATTTAGAGGGCGCGAGTCCTTCCGGCCCCTGAGACGGACGCATCAGACGGGGAGGACGCCTCGGAGGCGAGAAGCAATCCTTCGAGATTCTGCACGTGCACGATCTTCCGCAGCCTGGAAGCGTCAACAGGTCCTACCGAAGGGAACGCCAGATCGTGTGGGTTCCCCGTAACCCTCCTTCGGCTTTCGACATGCCCTCTCCCTGGTCCTGGGAGTCTGACAGAGGTCCAGGCCTAGAGACGTTATGGGGCGGATCTGACGTTCCCTCCTGACAGAGAGAGGACGTGAAGCGTCCTCTTCTCTAAAAGCTTCTTAGAGGGCGCGAGTCCTTCCGAAGCTCCAACCCTTGCGCGGGGTGGACGCCTCGGAGGACAGAAGCAATCCTTCAGGATTCGTGCACGTCACGAACTTTGGCAGTCTTGGGGATTTTCATCAGAAACTGCCGAAGGCACGCCAGATCGTGGGGGTCCTCGTAACCCTCCTTCGGCTTTCGACATGCCCTCTCCCTATGGTCCTGGGAGTTCCGACAGAGGTCTAGACCTAGAGGCGTTATAAGGCCGATCTGACGCACCCCTCACTACACAAGGGGCACTGTCACTGCACTTAGCCACTTCACTATTGCTCTCTAAAGCAAGCACTTTCGATTCTAAGTTACGAATCGAAAGAGTATAAGAGAAAGGGCAATAACCTCTACAGACACTGTTTTAGGGCCCGAAGGCAACATTACAGGGTTAGGAGTAACATAACAGAGTAGCACTCTTCACAACAATGAAGGAGAGCGATCACCTCTCGCAGACATATTCATAACCCGTAGGCCTACTATAGGGTTAGGGTTAGCAAAAGAAAGGTTCTACAGGAAGTTAGCAGGTTCAACTACTTTTTCCACGGAATGACTTTTGTTTACTGATTAATTGCGTACATACGAATCATACTTTTTCCTTACGGAATTCTGTTACCTGTTAATTACGAATAGACATCGTCTTCCTTACGGAATAACAAAGCCACAACTCCTTACATGACAAATCTCAACAAAGAAGCAAGACCCATACCCTCGTGCATACCAAGTGCGGATCTACCGAAGCTTTCAGGTAGCCACACCCTATCTTTTGCAGACAACCCCCTCTGAAACTAGCCTAACTAGAATTCAGATATCTTA
>NC_087206.1:30292483-30392483 GCF_015104395.2 Macrobrachium nipponense
CTCATAATACAACAGTCTTAAAAGGTAATGTTCCTGTCCCAATTCAGGTAAAAAGCTGTTTTAATGAAAACTGAATTTCAAAAATGTAGAAATAAATATGTTAAAATTAAATTAAAAAATAATTTCCAGTTCCAAAACTACTGTAGAGAAAAAAAAGGTAAAAGAACATTGTTTGCATGAGCAGTGGTGCTCAAAAAAAGCTAATACTTAAATCAACTAAAATACATAAAGTACTTACCAACTGGATGTGTATCAAAAAATTTTATAGGCACCCTAATCACAGACTTGAACATACGGTTGTGTAATGTTCGAGATGCCGTCATGCACATGACGAAGAAAAGGATTGTGCGTCCCAGAGACAGGAAGAACAACCCAGCTATCATACCTAAAGTGCAAAAAATGGAGGTTACTCTACTTCTCAGTAACAATATCACTATTCATGACTTGAATTATCATAGTTAAACTATAAAGATACTGGTGTCTGAATTTATATTTCAACTTCAATGCAACATTTTCATGCTAAAAGCAAATAAAAATATTTAAATAAGTGATTAATTATCCCATAATTTAAAAATAATATTGGATTATGCCACTTAAGCACAAATTCTAAAACAAAACTCTGGATTTAATACTCTGCATGTATTATATATCCATCTGACTGCACTATAAAAAAGCCTTATTAAACTTCCATACTTAGGAATTTTATTTCAAATTTTTCCGTTGCAAAGTAGAGATAATTCTTAAAAATGGTGTAAAATCTTACCAGTGTATACATAAACATTGGTCATTGTATCCAAATAACCCTTGGGGATAGGAGCATCTTCATAAGAAAAAGTTGAATCATTACCACTGAAATGAAGTTCTGTCTCATTACCCTTAATCACCAACTGGCCTCGTTTCTGTTCACCATTAGTCCTGTGAAAACAAACTTACAGATACTTGAGTAAGCCAGGGCCCTAAAACTCAGTGTTTGCACATTCAAAACTTCATATTTGCTATTTAATGTGAAAAGTTTCCTTTTTCTACTAGCTGAAGTTTCAAGCAACAGGGCTTAAACAGAGTATTCACATTAACTGCAATTAAATAAAAATAAAGGTTGTATGACAACATTTTTTATGCAAACCCATCAGCAAATAATTAGCCTTATTTGCAGTGTTGAATTTACTCAGACATACATCATTTTATGTCTTGAAGACAAAAGCCGTACAGCTAGAAATGACTGCTCACACATGAATGCATCTCATTTATTGGTAAGTATTAACTAATTTCTCATTCCTACCCATGAAATGATTGTGACAGGAGAAAGAAGGGTTGGGGTGGGTAATTCTTTGTGATTAATGTACATATATGAAAAAATTATTTTTTATAAAAATGGTTTCATGATGTCTATATCATAATTAATGAGGACCACTTCTTAGGCAGGAGGCTGAGAAGTTAATAACTTCAATAAAGGTACACAAAGCAATAAGGGAGCATTTGAGGAAAGTTCATGTCAAGAAACTACTGTCAACAATAATCTCATCTTATGGAATATTGTGAGGTAAAGCCTTGGGAAACACAATAGGTTGTACTTTGTGATACTTCAGCAATACATAGAGCCAATGAACCTTTCACATGTGATGCCATAGCTTATAATCTCATGATATCTTGTTTCATGTGGATGGATGCGACATGAACAACTCCATTCCTAGGTACCTAATTTCTCTCAAGTAGCCCTGTTAGCACAGGTAAGTCTGACACCTCCACAAACCTGCATTTAGGATGATTTTGCACTCAACATTTTCTCTCTCTTGATTTGTGGACAGAAAGAATCTACAGCCATTCTTTTCATAAGTGATGTAAAGCTATCACTAGGCAATGGAGGTGGCTCCATAGATAGGGAGGCAATAATGCTGGGCTTGATAATGGGTAGAGGTAAATTCCAACTACTGGCTGTCTAAACCTTGGCAATTAAGTCATGAGCAAGTGATTTGCCTACCAGAGACGAACCTCCAAAGAAAGTGACAGTCTGACAAAGCAGGTAGCTTGTTCACACAACTCAATGACAAGACAGCTAACAGGAAAGCAGACTTGAGGAAGATGGTGAAGTAATGAACTTAAAACCAACTCACAGGCTACCTAGGTTAGACCTGAAATGATACACAAAGGTGATCATAGAAGCCAGGATTGTCTTAAGAGGATGCCCTAACAAGAGTTCTTGAAAGTCATCTGTGGTCCACATAATACACACACCGTGAATGCAAACACTGACAGCTTTTTCTGAAGGCACAGAATGCTGAAGATGTCTGCTGCCAAAAGGAAAAAAAGACTAAGTGTGGTTTTCCTTGGGTATGTTGTTGTTAAGTCTAGAACACCATAAATAACTGATGAAAAAAGAAATGCCATCAATCCCAGCAAGTTGATGTACCATTTCACTGGTTCTTCTGACCAAATCTCTATCACCCACTGATCATGAATGGATGCTTCCCTGTCATATGCCAATACAACCATATAAAGAGAGGTAGTTTCAAAGCTCTCAGTACAAGAAGACCAGCATCTGTAGGTGCCTGGTGTCATTCCATTACTGGAGAACTAACAGGTATACCGGTAATTTTTTAATCATGATAGGGTGGGCATCTGAGAGAGCCACAGTCAACCAATACCTCCGAAGTTTCAATCACATAGATTCCATCCAGTCTCTCCTTGAGAGACAGGTGCCCTGAGAGAGGATACTACTTCTTGGATGCCATTGATACTTCACGACCACCAAAGGGAGTCAAGATCATGTTACCAAGGTGTTGACCTCAACCTCCAAAATGTTGCTTTTGTGGATGGAAATAAAGTGATTTCCTCCAGGTGCACTGCTGACTTGGGTATTAGCCCAAATTGCATGAAATAACCCATTCTTGCAAAAGTCCAAATGTTATCTTAGTGTAATGATGGAAATCATTCATTTAGCATTTATGACAGTACTCATGGAAATTGGTGGACTGGAAAACCGAATTGGTTTTCATCTTATCAAGATGTTAAGTTAGCCACTCGAAGTTGAGATTGTCTATGATCGAGTGTATGTACGTAAGTACGTAACTGTAACCAAGTGCGCAGTTGCAAAAGCTAAAATCTCTCTGTTCGAGACGAGTACGGCAACGCTGAGGGGAAACTAATGTCTCTCCCCTTATATTCATTTGAAATGACGTATTTCTCCCCTTGTAAAAGGTATGCACTTGTCGTATTTATAATGTATATGTTGCCATAACATTTGGTAGTGTTTCTTTATACTTTTACTTTGATATAACTGCCAATTGCCAAGAATTGTAATGGTACTGTTACGTAAGTTGCACCATGTTGAGTCTGCATGTTGTTGCAATTGTACCATCAATTAAATGTAGGCTAAGATGTGAATTAGTCTTCCATATGTTTATGAAAATGTCAATTCTAGAGTAAATTCCACCCATGTTATGCACATAAAGTTAGGCATGGGTAGCATAGCCTAAAGGCCTAACGAATGCATGCTCTTTGGCACGAGATTGCCATCCTAAATGAACTGTTTGTATTACAGGGAACCAGTATAGGGGTCCTGTGTAAGAACCAGTATAGGGATCGGTGTTGGTTCTAACTGGTATTGAAGGAGTACAGCTAGGAATAAGCTACTTTTACAATGTATCCACCTACTGTTAAGAAGAAATATTATTAAAAAAAACCCGGGAGCCAGCCTTTCCTCAACCCTTATTACAACAATGAAGATTCGACCGTCTCCGACGTCAAGTACCGGTTCCAGCTAAGGATAGGCCAAGAAGTATAGTAGCCTAGGCCTATGAGGTACCTTTATATTAGCCTATGGTTTGAAGTGTTTTGTATAGGCTA
Source organism: Macrobrachium nipponense (assembly GCF_015104395.2). Classification (NCBI taxonomy): domain Eukaryota; kingdom Metazoa; phylum Arthropoda; class Malacostraca; order Decapoda; family Palaemonidae; genus Macrobrachium; species Macrobrachium nipponense. The sequence continues at coordinate 30,296,327 of NC_087206.1, forward strand.
GTCTGAGTTAATTGTCCTAAAATGTATGGTAGCCTCCGAATGTCTAAGTCAGGACAATTGACACATCAGTACTGTATACATATGCAGTATAGTAAATACATGAGTCATAAGGATATCACATTAAGAGAGATTTATACTATTACATATGGTGACAGCGGTGAAGGATGTATTATCTGTATAGATAGGTATATCCAACCTCACGTCCTAAAGTTGGTCATGAAACCCTTATTTCTGTACTTATTTTCAGGTATTATAGCCTAACCCTGTGAGTATGCCTATGTCACTCTTGCTTAGGTACTGTTAGCCTATTGTATTGTAGCCTATGTTGATTATTTTACCTGTGTTCCTTGTATAACATAGCCTGCAAAATGGAGGGTGATATAGAGAGAGAAGACTTTTATGATAATTTGTTGTCTGCCATGGACACTCAGGGTTGTCAAATGCAGCAGTTGTGTGATCAGCTTATTGACATAAAAAGGGAAATAGCTAATTTATCAAACTCTACACCTGTCACTTCCACACCATCCAATCCTAACAGGGCTAATAGTTCAGACATTAACCCATTTGTCACATTAGACAGAGCAGACATAACAATGACACCACACAATAACCCAGCTTCACTATTGACACACAATTTATCAAATAATAGTACACAGCCAGTAATACCCAGTAATCCATTTCAGGGAAGTAACACAGTCAATAACCCCTTCGTTCCAGTAGGTAACCTGAATAACCCTATTGATAATCATTCTAAGGGATTTGTATTGAAACCTAAGGATATTTTGATGTTGAAATTGTCAGAATTACAAGGTGTTGGAACTGATAATAGACTTGCTAGATTTTTTAGTCAAGTAGAATTCTGTGTTTCTGCAGATACTGATAGAATCCAAGTAGCACTTACCAGAGTGGAACAAGAAATTGCAACTCTATTAACTGCTGAAATGGTAAAAAGGGGAAATAACATATCTTGGAGTCAGTTTAAGGACATACTGAATCACCACTTTGCTTGTTCAGCCAATATTACGCAGGCTTGGCAGGAAATTGAGATGGAACGTTACAGTATAGACGAAGCCCCTAGAGCATTTGTTAACAGAATGAAATGTAAATTGTCTGCTTTTGAAATGAAATTTCCTAAGGATTCCCTTCCCAAAGCTGACAGTCTTGTGAAAAAGAAACTGTATAGAGGACTTAGCAGTCAACAATCCCAGGAAAAGACTCAAGAATTTTCCTGGATGATAGGATACCCTTAGAGATTCATTGAATTTGTGGAATATGAGTATCATCTAGCTACCATAAGTGGGGATGTTACCCAACGTAAAGTTTTTCCTGTTAATAATTGCAATTCCCAACCACAGCCTGTAGTAAATAGTAATGCAAATACAACCACAGAATTGCAAGATCTGAAGAAGCAAATTAGTGATTTGTCTAACAAATTAAAGAAGTTTAGTAGGAATAAAGAAAACAATCAGTACTGTGCTTACTGTAGGTCAGAGATCACAAACTTTCTGAATGTCCACGTAACCCTCCAAAAGGTGTTTGTTTTGATTGTCACAAACCAAATTGTAAAAGAGGTTCAGCAAAATGTCCAGGGCAGGTTAAGAATGAATGACTAAGCCCAAGTGTCAGGTCTCCTTCTATCAATTTGATGATTAACAATGTAATGTGTTGTGCCTTAATTGATACGGGTAGTGAAGTATGTATAGCACAGAAGAAACTCATAGAAACTTTAGGTTTACAGTGTAATCAAATGAGAAATATACCACAATTACTGGAGTTACTCAACATGTTCTCCCTGTTCTTGGTACAGTGTATTTGGATGTTCACATTGGTTCCAGGGTGGTTACCCATTTGTTTTTCTGTTGTGCCTGATGGTTATCTGGACACAGACTTATTGTTAGGAGCCGATTTGATTAGGTCTGCACCAATGACATGGGATGATGCACATAAAATTATTATTTGGGATAGACACATTTATCCAGTAAGGTATCTGAAACCTAGACCATCTAATAAAAGGGTCAGGCAGATTAAAGTACTTCAACCTAATGTTCCTCATAAAGCTCAGGTTAGACTTAAAAGGAAACTTATTCTACCTCAGTATATAGCTGGTATTTATCCTTGACCTGTAGATGAACCTCCTAACACATTGTTAGAATTTGTACCTGAAGTTAAGGAGTGTCAAACTCAGTCTGCACTATGCCTTAAGGTTAATGATGCTCAGGAAGTGTTTTTGCCACTTGTCAATAATACTAAAGCCAGGATGACAATGAAGGTTGGAACTCTATTAGGGTATTATAGGATAATCAGTGAGAAGACATTGATCAGCCAGTTCCAAAATGCAGGAAAACTAGAATTCAGAATGATTTAGTTCCTCCTAGTATTAATGTTAATATCAAGTCAGGAAATACTAGAGAAGAAAAGCTTAAGTATTTGCTTTCTCAGCAAGATAATTCCCATCTTACTGCTGATCAACAAGCAGAATTAAGTGACATGTTGGTTGCTAATATTCAGTGTTCATCCTTGAAGAAAAAGAATTGGGAAAGTTCAAAGATGTACAAGCTCATATTGCTGTAAGTGATCCTCAGCCAGTTAGGTCTCCCATATATCGATACCCTGAAAAGCCAAAACCCTTATTGACACCATGTTAGAAGATATGGAAGAAAGAGGAATAATAGAACCCTCCAGTGCTGCATGGCTTAGCCCTATTGTACTTGTTAGGAAACCAGATCATACTCAGAGAATGTGCCTTGATTACCGTAAAGTCAACACACACCTTCAGGTTGATATTCACCCTTTACCTAGGTTAGAAGAAATGGTAGAAACAGCTGCAGGAAAACCATTACTATGCCTCCTTAGATATGAAAGATGCATACTATCAAGTGGAATTAGATGGAGAGTAGAGATTTAACAACTTTTAGTGATGGAGTTTCACTGTATAGGTTCAAACGCCTTCCTTTTGGATTAAGTTGCAGTCCAGCTATATTTTCACGTATCATGTCTAATATCTTGGCTCCTCTTATTAAGGAAGGGTGGGTTAAGAATTACTTAGATGATATTGTGGTTTGGGCTCCCAGTTTTCCAATCTTGTTGAAAAGATTAGACCAACTATTCAAACTTTTCAGTGAAAGAGGAGTGAAGTTAAATCTAAAGAAATGTCAGACAGGCCAAAGGAAATCAAATTCTTAGGTCACATAATTTCCAAGGATGGTTGTAGACCATCTCCAGACAATATCAGTGCCATCCAAGAAATGAAACCCCCTAATAATGTCAAGGAAACTAGGAGATTTCTAGGAATGTGTGGGTTTTACAGAAAACACATTAAGGATTATGCTAAAATTGCTGTTCCCCTGACTAATCTCTTAAAAGAGAAAGAACCCTTTTTGTGGACAAAAGATTGTCAATCCAGCTTTGAACAGATGAAACTAGCATTAATCAACTGCTCCAAGTGCTAGTAAAGGCTCAGATGACCAAACCCTTTGAATTATTCACTGATGCTAGTTTAGATCATGTAGGTGCTGCTTTGATGCAGAGAGACAAGATGGTCAGTTAAAACCCATTGGATATTTCTCTAAGAAGCTGAAGCCAGTTGAACAGCGGTACAGTACCACTGGCGAAGAAGCACTTGCTATTGTCTTAGCTTGTCGTAGATTCCATCATTTTCTGTGGGGTGTTCCATTTACCATTCACACAGATCATCAGCCTCTAGTTTCAGTGTTCAAGAGAAAAACAAAGTCACCTAGAATGAGCAGATGGGTAATTGAGATGCAGGATTACCGTTTCAAGGTAGAATATAGGCCAGGTTAAAGATAACCAGGTGGCAGATCAGCTAAGTAGACCAGTCAGAGCAGTCTTTCATCAGAGTAGGGACAATTATCTTAGTCTGAGTAAAGATGAGTTCAAAGAAAAGCAGTTAGAGGAACCAAGGTGGGCGGAACTAATAACTTTCCTAGAAGGTGGTAAATTTACCGCGCAAAGGGTTTCCAAGAGCTTTGATTAATCAATTCATGTTGTATGAAGGATTGTTATATCTCAGTGCAGATAAAGTTGATAATTCAATTCAATTGAAATTAGTAGTTCCTAAGGACTTAACAAAGGCAGCTTTGAAGCTAGGTCATGAAGCAATGTCAGGTCACCTAGGTATACGCAAAAAATTGATGCTATTGAAAACTTGTTCTATTGGCCTTCATTGCGTACAGATGTTACTAAATATATAAGTGAATGTGTTATGTGTCAAAAACATAAAGCCAGTAGTTCTTTACAACAACAGTTCCAAGAATTGCCTCCTGTAACTAAGCCTTTAGAGCGAATCAGTCTTGATTTAACTGATATGCTATCTGGTGCAAATGGTTATAGATATGCTTTGACTGTAATTGATCATTACAGCCGATATGTTAAGTTCTATCCTTTGCGAAGTAAGTCTGCAGAGGAAGTAAGCAAAAACTTCTTGGTCTATTTGAATGACTTTGGTGTACCTTTGACAGTCATTCTTGATAATGGTGCTGAATTCACCTCAAACCAGTTTAGACAATTATGCCAGGAACATAAGATAAATGCTGGTTATATTACCCCATATCATCCACAAGGAAACAGTGTAAGTGAGAGAATGCATAGAACTATGAAAACAGTACTAAATGTAATGTGTAAAGGACATCCTTATCAGTGGCCTAAATACTTAGGTGAAACACAGCGTGTGCTAAATTCTGCTGTACATACCACTCTTGGTGAACAACCTCACTATGTATTTTTCTCTCGTAGAGCTCCTAGACAAGTGACTAGTGTGTTGCCCACAATTACGGATGATGTAGAAGACACTGCCATTGCAAAGGCTCATGAAATAATTCAGAAAACTCAGAGAGATGGCCAGTAAGTATCGTGCAATAGCTAACCAAAAGAGGAAAAATGAGAAAGTGGATGAAAACTCTCTTGTTTGGGTTAAAAATGAAAATGTAATTCCTAGCACTAGTAAGAAACTAAACCCCAGATGGTGCGGTCCATATGTAGTAACCAAAGTGTTTAGGGATGGTGCTAAATATGAGTTAAGAAACATGTTTGACCAAACCATCATTGAACGTGCTGCTGACAAAGTGAAACCCTTTATAGGACAAGAACAGTGGTTAGTAAACATGCAGGAAATGGATGATATAACTCCTGATGTAGTGAATGAAAGAGTACAAACCAGAGGTGCTAATAATATTGTTCCTCCCTCTAGGTTAATAGAAGAACTGTGAGATCATTGTAATTTTTGTACTGTATTTTTGTATTTTCTGTGAAGAATGTTTTTTGTATTTGCATGCTTTGGAAGAGTTCACACCTATATAACCATTATGTCCATTTCCAAGTATATATTCTTGTATGTATATGTTATCTTCATAGATTATGGATCTGATGATGACACCACCTGTTTTGTGTACAGTGAACTTATACTCATTGAGTTTTGTTTGAACTTAGTTGAGTTTTGTATGAAGAGCTACCCGTCCAAAAGCTTTACAGACTCTGGTTGAGTTGCTCAAGTTATGTGACTGATGTGTAAGTTAGTCATTAAGAGGTATATTATCTTCAAAGGAAAGTTTTCCTGCTCTTGGTTATTGAGTGAATGAACCTGAATGTTGGTGTAAACGATTGTTTGTGAGAAAAATAACCATAAGTGATTATACCCCTAATGAGGAGTGACTAGATCTTAACCGAATTTAAGATCACTCTTACATAAGTGTTTAACTTGGTAAAGTTATTAGGATGGTTAGGTAGAAACGCGCCTTAAGGGTGGCGTCCCACAACTTGCTCTGTACGTCTGTTAGCAGACCTTAATGATTCCAAAGTCCAGTTTATAACCTGGTTGAGAGATAAGCAGTCATGTCTCTGGTTGAGAGATAGAAAGTATTTACTGTGTGCAGGACCTGTATTGTTGTTGTCAGATTTATTATCTACCCAAATATTATAATTAAGGGATTGGTTGTCCTTGATAAATGAAAACCAATTTCCGTAGGGGTAAAGTGATGTAATGATGGAAATCATTCATTTAGCATTTATGACAGTACTCATGGAAATTGGTGGACTGGAAAACCGAATTGGTTTTCATCTTATCAAGATGTTAAGTTAGCCACTCGAAGTTGAGATTGTCTATGATCGAGTGTATGTACGTAAGTACGTAACTGTAACCAAGTGCGCAGTTGCAAAAGCTAAAATCTCTCTGTTCGAGACGAGTACGGCAACGCTGAGGGGAAACGAATGTCTCTCCCCTTATATTCATTTGAAATGACGTATTTCTCCCTTGTAAAAGGTATGCACTTGTCGTAGTTTATAATGTATATGTTGCCATAACATTTGGTAGTGTTTCTTTATACTTTTACTTTGATATAACTGCCAATTGCCAAGAATTGTAATGGTACTGTTACGTAAGTTGCACCATGTTGAGTCTGCATGTTGTTGCAATTGTACCATCAATTAAATGTAGGCTAAGATGTGAATTAGTCTTCCATATGTTTATGAAAATGTCAATTCTAGAGTAAATTCCACCCATGTTATGCATATAAAGTCAGGCTAACTGTGATGTGTAACAGTAAAGTTAGGCATGGGTAGCATAGCCTAAAGGCCTAACGAATGCATGCTCTTTGGCACGAGATTGCCATCCTAAATGAACTGTTTGTATTACAGGGAACCAGTATAGGGGTCCTGTGTAAGAACCAGTATAGGGATCGGTGTTGGTTTCTAACTGGTATTGAAGGAGTACAGCTAGGAATAAGCTACTTTTACAATGTATCCACCTACTGTTAAGAAGAAATATTATTAAAAAAAACCCAAAACCCGGGAGCCAGCCTTTCCCTCAACCCTTATTACAACAATGAAGATTCGACGTCTCCGACGTCAAGTACCGGTTCCAGCTAAGGATAGGCCAAGAAGTATAGTAGCCCTAGGCCTATGAGGTACCTTTATATTAGCCTATGGTTTGAAGTGTTTTTGTATAGGCTAGTCTGAGTTAATTGTCCTAAAATGTATGGTAGCCTCCGAATGTCTAAGTCAGGACAATTGACACATCAGTACTGTATACATATGCAGTATAGTAAATACATGAGTCATAAGGATATCACATTAAGAGAGATTTATACTATTACATTAGAACTAATCAGTCATCCTGAGAAATCTGCAACCTGAAGCTGGATGAGTGAATCCAGGTTTCTGCTATAGTGAACACATGGTTTGAAACCTGTGGAGTAATTGCGGGGCAAAAATCACATGAAATAGTACCTTTGCTGCTTCCTCTACTACTTCAGTAGAACATTCCTTGTGAACAAAGTACCAAGACCATTCTAAATGAGCCTTCTTCGGGGGTGACTGAGGCCGCAGAAAAGGACACCAGGGCAGTATGTGCAAGGACAACTGAAGAAGCAAGCAATTCAGGAGCTGCATGTGTATGAACAGATGAAGCAGCAGTTTCCACAACAACAGGCAATACAAAACCTGTATATGCATAAAGAAGTTAAGAAGCAGCTACCAGAACAGCAAAAGCAACTGGCAGTCCAAGAATTGCATGTGCAGGGAAAAAAGAAGCATCAAGTTGCTATACAAGAAAGCTCTTCAACAATTCCAGGATCTGTATGTACAGAAAGAGGTGGAACAGAAAATTAACAAAAAGCTAACAGAAAAGCCACAATAGGTGAAATAGCAGCTAAAAGAACAGCAGGCAGCCCAGGAACTAAAATGTGGGTAAAGATAAAGCAGCACCTGATGGAATAGCAGATAATTATTATTATTACTATAAAGGATTAGTTTATTCAGACCTCTGAGCCTAATAAAGGCTCTTCTTGGGCTGGTTTTCAGGAATTAATCCTGAAAAGAAAGATTTTATTTATGAAACTAATTTAATTTAGGAACGTGATGATACTATAAAATCAGAAATCTTTGGGTTTCAAAAATAATGCTTCCTTGATGGTTCCAAACTGGACAACCACCACTTAATAAGTGATGGACGTCATTGGTATTTGGCACATATTACATTTCATTGGGTTTGAATATGGACTTGACATCAAATGACCATGTGAAAATCTACTATGGCCCACATGTAGTCCCATTAATACAACTTCTTTAGCTCTTTCTTTTTGAGACGATGACATCCATGAACTAACTTCACTTTTTATATTTCTCAGTTTGTTTGTAGTTGGCACTGATGTCCAATCTGTTTGCCAGTCTTGCAATACTACTACGTCATATCATACTTAGGCATGATTTACCAGGAATAAAATAAGAGATTTGTCTATTTGAATGAACTTACAAATAATTTTTGTGCTCCTCAGTACTGAGCCCTTGCTGCACTGAGATTAACTCTAAGCTCTTCCAACAGAATCTTTACAAATACGTATCATTTTAGTTCATCAAAGCACTGAGCAGTGTGCAGACATCATGGACTAGTGTGTTCCCTGCAGCAGTGACGCTGCAGTCGCCTGAGAGAATAATTCGGTAATTCCTTTGTCTACGAAGCACTCAGCTAAGCAATATACAGGTAAGCTTAAGATATATAAGAGCTTTGGCCATTGTATGGGAACTTTTGTTACTTCCCAGCATTGTCTAACAAATTCAAGACATGACAAATTTTATAATAATTTTTATTTATTGAAATATATATGTACTGGGATCTTCATAAAATAGTTATTTGTAGTTTCATACTTTTGTCCTTTGTTCATTACTTGTAATCACACTCAAAGTTTGTTTACAGCAAACTGGTGGGACAATCCACTTAACATGACCCTCCTCCTTTTATTTTTATTTGTGTATGTATATTACTAAATCATTTTGTATATTTACAAGTTACCCTTGATTTTGGATCTACTAGTCAGTTTCATAAATTTTCCAATAATGCTATTAAGTTTTGTTTATTGCAGATTCATTTGTGTTAGAGCTGAATAAATCTTGGGTAGCAGCAACCAAACCTTTCACTGTCATAACACTAATTCATACTATATTCATACAATATGTTAATTATAAATTTATACAATATAATAATTCATACTATATGAAAATGATAAAACTGATAATCTAAAGAAACACTACATTTCTTCTGAAGTTATGTGGTTACAATATCTGTACAATACAGAGCAATAGCTCATAAAGTTCTGTTCAGTTATGAAAAAAGACAGTACAGTATAATAGACTAACCAATATGAGAGCCAATAATCTGTTCCAGAGAAGAGAACCTGTGTAGTCACATTCAAAATAAACAAGATGATGATTAAACACCAGCTTCCTCCAGCACGGCAATACTTCACATAAACCTCCCCTTTAACAGACCCTTTGGATCGAACCTCTGAGTCAGGCTGTTCTCTCTCTGGTTGCTCATTATTTGCATTGTCATCAGTGTCACTCAACTGAAAATAATAAAATTTTCATTTAACAATAGCTTGAAAGTGCCAACTAACTCATTTTTCAATAATTCAAGCAAATAAAGGACAAAAACTGTATCTACCATCCAATAATTACTTAATACCAAAAGATTTTGAAGAATAGAGAATTATTAACATTGGAATATTACCACAGAAAACTTGTTACTAAAATTCATTAACTTCGAATTATAGCAGGAAGGCCAATGTTAAAAATAACATGAGTTTGAAAATTGAAGATTAAGTGCTTGAAGGAAAGTTTTCAAATGCTTTGTAACTTTAAATGAAAAGTGCTTATATAAATTCAACCAATACACTACATTTCTTTAACAATAACTCTCCTTATACCAGTCTAAGAATCAAATTTCAGTCGCTACAGCATATGAAACTGTGTGCACATATAAAAATTAACCAACCCAACTCAACATGAATACATATAGCAAAGAATATTTTTGTGCATCATATCGAAGTGTATAACTCAATCAAAGAAATGTGCCTGTCATTCAACCACAAGAGCTCAAGAGGCCAAAATTGAAACTTACAACACAACCAAGGCATGTGAAAAATCTGATTTTGGAATAGTATTTATGAACTGGCTTATTTTGCTTTTAAACCATATGAGATTCTCATGTCATATGACATTATCCTAAGAGTTGTACAAGTCCTTCTTACGTCAGCATTATATAATGAAAATAAATTTACCCAGCAACTAATAAATAAAATTATCAGTAAGCTCGTTGACAATAATTAGAAACGAGTGTGCTTCACCACAATTACATTTTGGACCCCTAAGGAATGTAAAACAGTTAAACCGAGGACACATTTCCTACACATTATATTCGTTGAGTACCTCATAACATATAACATTAGGTATAAATACTGCATACCTAATACTTTATCCTGCTTCTGAACTGAGGAGCCATTGATGCCTAGAATTTTGGTATTCATCCTCCCTTACTCTGTTAAGGGGGCCGGCCGGCTAATGCCGTTTTTTAACGACAGGACTTTGACATTCATACCACTTAATAAGGTGACTTGGGACATCTCCAAACGGCATATGATTTTCGCCTCTGACCTTCGGTTTTGTGTCGCCAGGGCGATTTATCCCGAAAATAGCCACTTTTCAAATTCTATCTCCTCCCTTGATATTTAATATTAAGACCTGGGATTACTACCATATATAGACCTGATGTAGACCTCCAATCGAATGGAGAGTTTTTTTTTTTTAAGTCATTTTTTTGCTAGATATGAATTTTTCAATATGGTAAAAAAATAAACTCTATAAATCACGAGAAAAAAATGTATAAAAAGAAGACGAAACAAAAATTGGAAAAAAGGGCTCTATTTGATTGTTCTATAATGTCTTTCTGAGTTATATACCAAATTCCAATGTTATAGCTTTAAAACTAAGTGAGGAGATAGACTTTGAAGGTCAATAAGTATAGTTTTGAGATACGGGCGTTCAAAGTTTTCCTTCGTATTTCTATAAAGACAATGTTAATAAATAATGATTATTATGAATGTATATTTCTTTTTTGTGTATTAATAAACCAAAACTATTTTATTTATCATAATTTAATCATAAATGATGATCCCTTTGCTCATATATCGTAGCCTGGGGCACTGCTTGAGGCAAGATGGGGCACTCCTTCCTACGTAACCCCCTCTCTCCCCTTCACTAACTCGGCTTATTACAGCGAATTTTCTTCTTCTGTATGTTAGCGAGATGTTTTCCTTGTATTTTCCTCTTTGGCATGATGACATTCTTGCCGAAACAAAGATAAACAAACATAAATGCAAGAGAATGTCAGAGGTGAAACTCGAAGATGTACTCTCTTTTACAAAGACAATTTAATAAATCATGATTATTATGAATTTCATAGTCCATTTTGGGTATTAAAAAACCAAAAACTATGTTATTTATCTTAAATGAAGATCTCTTTGCTCAAAGATCGTAGCCATGGGCATAGTATGACGTGTGCTGTCAGGCAAGAAGGGGGCGTTACTAAGCAACCCTCCCCTCTCTCTTCATTAACTACGCGTATATTATGATATTCTGTAATAATGCTTGAGCGATTTTTCTTCGTCTGTATGTTAGCGAGATGTTTTCCTTGTCTTTTCCTCATTGGCATGATGAACTTCTTGCCGAAACATACATAAACATACGTGAAAGCAAGCGAAAGTCACGAGGTGAAACTCGAACGTGTAATCTACTTGAAGTCTATGGTCGCACTGATTCATGGTTGAACCAGATACTCGCTTCTGCGAGCCACGGAATCTCTACAGATGCCATTTCTCACAATTTCTTTGCCAATAATTATCAAAATTTACGATAACAGAAGAAATATTGCATTTTCTTGTACGGATGAATGTTTTAGGCTTATTGAGTTATGTTTACTAATTTTGAAGAAATATTTCGTATACGTATTCTCAATTGCCATATGAAGCTCCATGAATTTTTTCATGACTTTGCATTTTTCGCCCTATACCACTGTATATAGGGGTTCCGGCCGCCCCCCTTAAGCATATCTAGTGGGTTCATATATGAACTAATACAAAATAAATCAATGCTTGATCTACACTAATGTAGAAGTTTCCTATCCCAATACATTTTTATAATAATCAATTGAATGGACATTATTGAGGCTTTCAAATTTACTGTAAATTTAATAATGCATTGTAATAATAAAAAAGATTTATTGTTCTAATAGTAGAGGTAAATAATAAAAGCTAGTATTAGAATTCATTTGCTTTTCATGGAAAATAAAACAGGCTCATCTGAACACTAGTCTAACTGAATATGTGAGTGCATAAAATATCACGTTGTGTCACTAGAAGAGCTTAAAAGTTAAGACAAATCTGGATGCATTCCAACTAAGAAAGATCTTTAAAAAGCAAAATTTGAAAGAAGTGCAATAAAATATAGCTGACAAGCAATTAACTGAAACTTTTTCCAAACAAAAAAAACTGGTAACTATAAAAAATATTTTACACAAATTCAGATGTTACACACACATATTTGCATTAAAACACAATAAAATCTGCCACAGCAAACATGTAATGCACATATACAATACATACATTTACAGCACAAAGCTAAAAGATGCAACACAATCAAACAATAGCAAAATCATGCAAGAGGGCACACAAAGAATAAAAATGAATTTATCAACCAAAGGCAGTGATTTCTCCTCCTCGATGCAATTCAGTTGCCTGTCACTTCTCTGGTGTTAGCAGTCAAAACAAAATGGCAATTGTGTTAGTCATGCAGTAAAACAAATTCACTTGGATGCAATAATATCAATCCTAATAGAGAAACTATTCAATGCATCCACTTGTCACAATAAATCAATCACATGAAATGTACAGTTACCTAGTTATTTAGTTTTTAAATAACACTAATATATAGTTCTAAGCATAAAACTCTGGACTATTTTCATTAACTGTCTTCCCTTGCATTCAATCTGCAAGAAGCTTATACATACTTAGTAATTATTTTTATTCAGTTACTCTGTAAACTACCCACAGCAAATATTCACAGAAGAGTAAAATATCAATTCAAAGAACTTTGTATTAAGATCTCACACCTAACCTCTATTTAAGGTATCTTTCAGGATTAGAGAGTCATGAAAAGATCATTTAACGTTCAACCATTAGTACTCTCCCTTTCATACTTTGTACAGTACTAAGGGACCTTCAAAACCATACCCAAGCACTTACAAAACTATGCAGCAGATTAATAAAAACACTGAACTGGAAAAATTCACAATTCTATTCTGATAAGTCTGCATCAGTAATACAAACATGTGTGACTGTTCTAAAGGTTATGTTAACACGAGTTTTTTTTTAAAAGAACTCATAGGGTTCCTTTTAATCCACAAGGAAATACAGAGTGAAAATTTGCATGGACTATTTTCCCTATCATACCAATACTGTATTAAAGCATAGCTTGCAAATTACAAAACAGAACTAGCTATCCTTAGGTGCCTTTAACTGAACGAATTCTCTATGGATTTGACTACATTAATAGATACAGAAGTGTGACTAGGCATTTTTTGCAACTTTTGGCTGCAGATTTAAAATTTGATTTCACAAACCTTTGCCTTATAATTAATCATCTTTCAGTCACTCTTTGAAATAAAAGCTGATAAAACCGGTATTATACTATCAAAACTGTTTAATGGTTTCCTTTTAACGTATGACCTGAAAGTATTTTAGTAAAAAGATTTCCAACTGTTGTAATACCAAGAAACAACCTATTATCAAGTCATAGAAATAAATACCTTAATAGAATTTTATCAGAATCTTTAACATTTTCCACTTGTGTAATCAATATATTTTTTAATACGTAATTGCAATTCATAAATAAAATCTATTATACTTTTTAAGAATAAATCATGTAGGCCACCCATATGAGAACTAGGAATGTTAACTTGCAATCCAGTTAACCTGTAACAAATAACCTTTACTGGAATTACTGGCGAAACAAGCATAATTGTGAAAGTTGACATTAATTAATGGATAGCTTTGCTGAAAGTAAATTAATGGATAGCTTTGCTGAAAGTAAATTAATGGATAGCTTTGCTGAAAGTAAATTTTGTTTCCACAACACAACAACATGCACTACCCAAAAAAACCTATACCTGAGATGGCCAATACTACATAACTGAAATGCCTACATTTTGTGAAGTGTTGCAGAAATAAGATCAATTACTTTGATCAAGGATGATTTTGTCCATTTTTTAATCCAATATTATTTAATACTCCTACAACATTTACTGACGAGCTATTAACTCATTTTCGGCTTTTTTTTTTACATATTAACTCATTGTCAGTGATTTTTTTTTTACATTTCAGGTCTTATTAACTACCCTAATAAACTCTCAAACTGCTAGTGTATTACTTTTCTTGTCCCAGTCTATTTGATTCTTATAAACCCGATGAGGACAAGTCATAGTATTCCTGTTTTCACTCATAAATCTTATATTCATGTTTCAAACAATTTCTACTTCAATGTTTACTATTTTACATAAATTTCATTTACAAGCATATTTGTACATGTATGTTTCCTTTAAATAGCTCTCACACATTGACATTGTTTTCTATAAAAGATGGTGATAAAAATATTGATATTCACAAATATTTAAAATATAATTTTGTAAATAAGTTACACGTATAAAGCAATGAATGAAGAAGAATGACCTCACTGAATTCCTATGCTGAAGCCTTACTGTACTATGGCTTTTACATTTTCAGGAGGTATGGCAATATTAACTGAATCTCAGTGATATGCAATTGCAAATTTCATAAAACTGTACCTGTATAATAACCTAAAATATGCAAATGTTATTTCAGGGCAAAAGTATAATACGTATACAACTTTGAAACTGGAGTATCTTTACCTTATTTGCATTTTTCGATGGAGTCTCCTGGCAGTTATCATTTAATGATCCATTAGAATCAGAAAGATGAACTCCTGAAATAGTGATGATGTTCTCTGTTGTTAGAGAGTCATGGAGTGAAGATGTGGAACCACTGAGTGTGTTATTGATGCTGTTACTTAAAGTACGAACCCTTCGATGAAGAGAAACTGAAGAATCAACTGCAAACACATAATAAACCAAATATGACATGGTAGATTAATATTTTTATATGATAGATAATACTCTGACATAACAAAACCTGATATCAAACAAAACCAAAATAAGACTATTAATGATCAAACAAGGGAGTTTGAGATCCAATAATACTAACTTTTTGGAAAGTAAATCAGTGATTATTTGAAAAGCTAGTGGGGTTATATTATCAGGGAAGTCCTTATCCTACATTACATACAACCTCTCTTACTACATTTCACAAGCAAGAGTCAATCTAAGGACTGTGTGTAATGGGAAAAATATTCCTTTAATTATTAGTGATTTATTTAGGAATTGATTCATCATCCTCCTAATATCTTTGCAAACTGTTGTAAGAGTGACTGGAACTGTGAAATGTTTTCGTTTTTGCTGTGGACACGAATGCGTGGCAGTGTAGCCAGTCCCTTGTTTTGTTTTTTTCTCTCACTTTGTATGGAACGCTGCCCTGAATCTTTCGTCTGCATATTGGTAACACTAAAAGACACATGTAAGAATCACGAAAGCTCTCGTGTGAGGAGGACATCAGCCGGTCCACCCTTTCATTTTGGCCATTTTACTAAATTATTAATACAAATGATTATCTATCCCTTGCAAGGTAAGCCTTCAAAGTCGTAATATTACCATTAGTTAGTTAGTTAGAACAGATCACTATCATGGAAGAACAGTAGCAGACGAGAATTCAAGTGCAGAGTTGCCTGCCCAGTCAAACATGTTGCTATACCTTAACAAGGAAAATTTCAATTTTCATGAAAGATGTTTCACGTTCATTAGTTGTCATGAGATTTTGCTGTGTTAGTTTGAATTGTAACTTAAGTGTTTGATAGGGTTGTAAAACGTTAAAAGATAGTTATAAGTGTTTTGTTTTTATAAAGTTTTTGCAAATACCAGTGTCACAGGGTACCACAACATGGCCATCCTACAGGGCATCTTGGGGTTACCCCTACCTCTCTCAAGGAAATTTCCACTGCCGATCATGATCTTAGACTAGGCTATGCAGTAATTTAAGAAGGCCTACCCTAGACTAATCCTGTTTGAATGAGGAATTATGACTTTTTTATAAATATAGTTAGGCTATATGTATATAAATTCATGGAAAACTTAATTACATAGGACTTAGCCTGTATCCTCATTAAACTAACCTAACTTTGTGGCCTATTGTAACCTAGTCAAAATTCAGCCATGTAAACTTTGCATAGGCTATCCTTAACAATTTCTGAAGAAGCCTAGGCTAGACTATATCCTGTTAAAAAGCACCTTAGCCTAATTTTACCTTATTTTAGAGTAAGTTTTTCTCAGAAATTTTTCAGGTAGCCTTATCCATTGACATGTATTGTGTACAAACATTTAGTACTGTGTGGAGAAGGGTATCAAGTGATTTACATCGTATTGTAAATTAATTGATTCCAGGGCTGCTCCATATTTGATACCTATCCTATTATGAAGGAAAAGCAATTCCCATAATCTGTAGTTGATATATTTTTTTGAAGTCTTTCAATATAAAGAGTTATTTTAGTTGTAGTTTTAAACTATACACTTGTATTGATTTCTGGAAATAAAAATTAAATACTAAAATGAATATTTCCAGGGATCTAGTCCAGGAGTTCTGAAGACTAGGTTAATTAACCAAGTCCAGGAGACTAGGCCAGGGAGAAATTTGGCATGATGTAATGAGTAATAAGAAACAAGCTGAATACCAGGAATTTTCCTCAATACCCCTAAAATGGAAATCAGCACTTCAATTACCTCCCAGTGGGAAGACATCACCTGGCCTCATCAGTAGTAAGACCCATACACACAAGGAATATCATGTAATAAGCAGGTAGGACCAGCCTACCCTAATTCCCAGGCAGCGTAAACGTCAGTCTTCAAACCCACCGTGTCAACTATGACACAGTACCAATCTCCGACCCGTGTCTCCAGGCAAGAAGACTGACAAAAGTGCATATGTATATGTATACTAGTAGTCTTACTAATCTCGTATCTTAATGTCATGGTGAGGGAAAAATCCGCACGTGACATGTGGTTAAAGATACAAGACAATATAATGCTTTGGGCAGTATGCTGAGAAATACTGAACATATCTTAAATATTGATAAAGTTCATTTTGCATAAAAATTATGTATGAATGGGAAAAGAAGGAAGCAAGTCATTCCGTATATTATGCTGGGGTCCTACAGGAAACATTTTCATGATCTGACATTTAGCAACTTAAAGCTACTTCTGCTAATATACATATCACCCATACAAATGTTGCTTCTTGGATGTTTTCCTTGCCCATCATAGATTTCATCCACCAATGTTTCCAAAAAAAATTAATTTTTTAAAATGTTTTTGAAGAAAAATTGAATAAGCAAACTGGAACTTCCTATTAACCTCCCTCTCAAAGAAATTATGTACTAACAGCTATATGTCTCAGAACTCCAAGAAACTATTGATATTTTGCATGAAATAACATTCTTCTGGGGAATCTGGAAGAAAAATTGTGAAGATCATGCACAATCATGGTAAATTACATAGGTCCCATTGGCAACTCAGCACATAAGGTAACCTTTGTATAGTTTTATATTTTTATAGTGGCTTGCAAATAAGAACAGTATAAAGTATTTACTTACATTTATCACTTTCCTGAAGAGATGATACAATGCCATTCTTCTTTTCAGTTCTAGTGCTGGCTTGCTTTGAAGGTGACGAAGTTTCCTCATCATGACCAGTTGAGAGTAAGCTGGCAAAGTCAATTCCACTATTGACCAACTGATTGTAATTTCCGATAGCTTCTGTATGGCCCTGAAAGAATAGGACAAAACAAGTTATTTATTTGTACATAATTATATGCATAGCCTTTTTGAAGAGTTCAGTTTTCATAACACAAATCCAGTTTTTCATAGAAACTATCAATCATATATATGCTAAGAATCATGGTCTTGAATATCCTCCAGACAAAACAGTCCTTTGTCTAACAAACATTAGAGAAAAGGGATTTTGACGTAAGGAAAAATCTATTTCTGGGCGATTGGCTCGTGTCGCCAGCGAAATATCCTTTAATCTATTATTTCTAGGGTAAATGTACTAACACATACCAGAGAATAAATAAATAAAGAAAAAGGTCAGTATAACTGACTCGCTCACCCTCCAAGAGGGTGTCGGTATGAACACTATGGCGAGTGAGACCACTACCACGAGCCAAATGCCAATAGAATTCTCCCACTACAAAATCCCCCAAGAGGAGAGCCGACCCACAGAGTGGGCAGCAACTACTACTACTACTCCATCCCATGCTGCCGACTGCTGCGCCTCTGGTGGCCATCCTGAAGTTAGCAGACAATCTTGGGCGATGGGATGGGTAGGGCGGGATTTCGCTGGCGACACGAGCCAATCGCCCAGAAATAGATTTTTCCTTACGTCAAAATCCCTTTTCTGGGCTCAGCTCGTGTCGCTGCGCGAAATCGTACCAGAGAAATAGCACAAGATTGTAAACAAAATCAACAAAATAAAAGTAGGTCTCAAATAAAAGGTAAAATAAAAGTAAAAGAATATAATTGCTAATAAGGATACATATACACAGTGATACAAAATAGAAATATTGCTTAAATTACACTTAATTCTAATAATATTTCTTAACTTAAGGTAATTTACATATATACAGAGGTAATATGGCATATATGTACCAAAATGGTATCTGTGTAAAGCTATGTATCAAAATTCCAGAGCAATTAACATAATAAGTTGAACAAAACAAACTCAACAATAATAATATATAAAGGAATGTATATGACTTAATATACAAAACCCGTAACCATTACAAATAAGATGTATCCCCTAGCATAAAAATAAGGGGATGACATCCATGAGATCAATATCCATAATCAATTGTGAGTGTCCCTAGCAAAAAAAATAAGGGACACCCACCACATCATCATAAAAGCAGCTAAGCCACAAGGTGACCGTAAATGAACAAGGCAGGAATAGACGAACTGTTGGGTGAGGCAGGTAGAAAGGAGGACTGGATCTTCTACTAAAGATTAGTTAGAGTCAGGGGAAACTATGTTACCCGCTGCTACTGCTGAAAATTTCAGAGCTTCCAAGGACTTTAAGTAATGACGTTTGAACACTGTCGGCGATTTCCATCCAGTATACTTTTTCAACTCATCGAAGTTCATATGTTGGAAATAGTTAATTGAGGTGGCTACTGCCCTGACATCATGTGCTTTTGGGAAAGAGTCAGGATTGGCTTGTTTAATGAAGTACAGGATTTGTTGCCTGATGCCTTTAATAGATAAAGTGCCACCTTTTTCTCTCATAAAGAGAGGACCCGATGAGGATGAGGAGGTCCTGGACAGAAAGGCTCGTAAGGCTGAAACTGGGCAAAGAGATACATCTTGTGGAAGGGGTAGTACCTTCCATGGTTCCCACCTCATCAAAGGATCTTCATTCTTAGCTATAAAGCTACGTTCCGGAGAAAGTAGCACTTCCCCTGTGGGAAGGAACTGATTATGATCCGGATCTCTGGATAAAGCCGACAGTTCTGAAATTCTAGCTCCTGAGGCCAAGCTTAATAAAAATAGGGTTTTTCTTAAGAGCATTATAAACGAGCATGTGTCATTATTGGTTTCTGAAGCCAGCTTTAGAACATCGTTTAAGAACCATGATACTGACGTAGGCCTTACAGAAGGTCTAAGTCTAGCACATGCGTTGGGAATAGACGAGAAGTAGGAATCTGTCAAGTCTATGTTGAACCCAAATTGAAAAATCTTTTTCAAGGCTGACTTGTTTGTCGTAATTGTGCTAGCTGCTAAGCCTTTTTCAAATAAGGATCTGAAAAAGGATATAGCTGAATTGATTGTCATGATCCTAATATCTGATTCTCTCAGGAAGGTTGCTAACTTTTTGACAGCAGCATCATACTGTCTCAAAGTTGAATCCCTTTTATCGGATTCCAAGAAGAGAATATTCTGAGGGTCAATATTCGCATCCCTTTTCGCTGCAAACTTCATGAAATCCATAAAGTTAGGGTTTTGAGAATCCCTGAGGAAGCGAACACAGTCTTCGTTTGTACTGACTGGGAGAGCCTGGGATTGGGACCCGAAGAGGGCGAAGACCCAATTCCAGAATTAGAGGGTACCAATTGCTCTTCGGCCAGTCTGGGGCTACTAGAGCCACTTGACCCTTGAATGTCCTGAGTTTGTTTAACACTTTCATGAGAAGATTCACTGGAGGAAAGACATAAATCTTCTCCCAGTTGTTCCAGTCTAGAGCCAGGGCGTCCGTGGCATAGGCCAGAGGGTCCAGGTTGGGGGCCACATAACACGGGAGTTTGTGGTTCGCTTGAGATGCGAAGAGATCCACCTGTAGACCTGGAACTCTCTGAAGGATCCATTGGAACGAACTGTTGTCCAGTGACCATTCCGACTCTAGAGGTACTGATCGGGATAGAGCATCTGCTATGACGTTTCTCACTCCAGCTATATGGGTGGAGGAGAGATGCCAACTGAACTTGTCCGCCAGGGAGAAGATGGCTACCATGACATGATTTAGATGACGTGACTTGGAGCCTCCTCTGTTTATACAATGTACTACCACTGCGCTGTCCAGGACTAGCTTTATGTGGGAGTACTTTGGCGGACGTAACCTTTTTAGAGTCAAGAACACTGCCATTGCTTCCAGTACGTTTATATGGAACTGACGGAACTGAGGTGACCACGTTCCTTGAACCTTCTTGAACTGGGAATATCCTCCCCAACCGCTTAAGGACGCGTCTGTGTGGATGGTGATCCCTGGTGGAGGAAACTGAAGGGGCACTGACACCGACAAGTTCTTGACTTTCGCCCACGGCCGGAGTCGATTCTTTAGAATCAGAGGGACTGAGGATAATTTGTCCCTGGACCTGACATTTGCTCGTGAGCGCCAGATTCTGGTTAGGTCTTTCAGTTTGGCTTTCATTAGGATGTTCGTCACTGATGCAAACTGGAGTGAACCCAGGATCCTTTCCTGAGTTCTTCTTGACGCCAGTTTGTGACTCAGAAATTGCTTGGCTGACTTCGCTATTTCCTTCCTCTTGGTTGATGGAATCGACAGAGTATGGGAGGATAGATTCCATTGAATGCCTAGCCACTGAAAGTTTGACTCTGGAGTGAGTCTTGACTTGGTCCTGTTTATCTTGAAGCCTAGATATTCCAGGAACTGAATCACTTTCAGTGTTGCTTTGTTGCATTCCTCGACTGTTTGAAGCCCAGATCAACCAATCGTCGAGATACGCTACTACCATAACCCCTTGCGATCTGAGTTGTTGAACTACTACTTCCGCCAGCTTCGTAAACACCCTGGGTGCTACGTTGAGCCCGAAAGGAACTACCTTGAAGGAGAATGTCTGGTCTCCTATCTTGAAGCCCAGATACGGACGGAAGTGTCTTGCAATAGGGATATGATAGTAAGCGTCTGTAAGATCGATAGAGGTGGTGACGGCCCCACGGGGAAGTAAGGTCCGCACCTGCGAGATCGTGAGCATCTTGAACTTGTCGCAGCGAATGGCTAAGTTTAAGCGGGACAAGTCTAAGATTACCCTTCTTTTTTGTGAGCCTTTCTTTGGCACGCTGAACAAGCGTCCTTGAAATTTTAACCTTTTGACTCTCGCTATAGCTCCTTTCTGAAGGAGATCCTCCGCATACTCCGTCAATTCCTTGGAAGGAAGTTGGCGGAAAGGTCTGGATGCCGTGGGCTCGCTAACCAGCTCCAACCCAGGCCTTTTGAGACAATGCTCTGAGCCCACTTGCTGAAGTTCCACCGGTGGCGAAAGTGAAACAGCCTCCCTCCTACCTGAAATTCCTCATTGGTTCTGGTAGCCTCCTCGGCCTCTGAAAATGAAATGTTTTCCCCTATTAAAGGGACCTCCCGATCCTCTCCCACGAAAGGATCGCTTACCTCTGCCTCCCTTACCCGAGCGGTCATACTTCTGTGAAGCTTGACCCTCGAAGACCTGGTTGTAGGCTGGAGAGAGAGCGTAAGAGGTGGAGGGCTGAGGCTGAGGAGAGATAACATAAATCGGCTGCGACTGAGCCTTTTGAGGTGGAAGGATTGGGCTGTGTTTGCACTAAGGGAAACGCCGGAACTTGCTGAGAGAAGCGTGGCTGCTTCTTCTGGTAGGGCTGGAAACGTCTAGGTTTCCTTTGAGCCTTACCCTTACCGGCTTGGTCCTGTCTTCTCTTGGCCGTAAGACCCCAACGGTCTTTAAGGCTCTGGTTCAATCTCGTAGCCTCTGACTGAACCTCCTTAACCATCGCTTCTGGGAAGAGGTCTGCTCCCCAGATGCTTGACGTAAGCAACTTATTCGGCTCGTGCCGAATTGTTGCTTCTTGTAGGACATGTTTCCTACAATTCGTCCTAGCAGTGGCGAACTCAAACATATCAGACTGCACCGTTTGAGTCAAAGATTTGGTAAGAAGCTTGAAGAGCGGTTCCGACCCATAGGCAATGGTAGCCACCTCGGTCATAGCCATGGAATTAATAGACCTGGCTAACCGCGATTTGGCATCGAATTCTGCCTGAATAAGGCTATCTGGAAGCCTAGGTAGCTTCTCACCAAACTGCTCCATAGCACAGTCTGGTTTGAGTTTGCCAGCTGAGAAGGTGTTAGGTAAATCTTCCCACAATTCACCGGCTGAAGGAAGTAAAGGAGATGTAGGATCTGCTTCCTTCAGTTGAGGCATGGAGTCCCCCTTCTGGGCTGCTGGAATAGTAGTCGTCGCGATCTTTGTCAAGAAAGGGAGCGGGGTACTCTCTTCCATCGTAAAGATCGTAAACGGACTCTTAAAAGGTTGGATTTTCGTGTTGGAACAATCCATGTCCTCTAGACACCTGAGCCATTCTCTTTGAGCCTGGTCACGTGAATAGAGGACTGTCTCCTTTGGTACTTTATCATCCCGAGTCATGGCTGCGGCGGTGAGCCTGGCGTAGCCGATGAACGGGGGCTGAAGGTCTTCCGGGTAGAACTCGAAGTCCTCAATCCTCCGAGTTCCACATTCCGGGATAGAGATGAGCCCGTCTTGGAAGGGGGCGTATGACGCTACTCTCCACGGGTTGTTCATTGAGAACGGAGGTAGAGAGTCATACGGGGGAAGTTGGGCTCCACCTGTGCTGAAAGGTGGAGGAGAGGCTAGAGGAGCTTGGCTCAGTCCGGCTATAATGTTGTCCTGAGAGGTAATCCTATCAGACAACCGAGAGATCATTTGTTCCATGCTGTTTTTCAGAGACCCAACCAGATCGCCCACTTGCTGTAACAGACCAGCGTTGGAGTCCAAAGCCGGAGCTGTAGCGGAGGTGGAAGGGTGGCTCTGAACTGGAACCAAGGGTAGCGGAACTGACGACTCCGCTGGAGTGTGAGATCTCTCCCTGGAGGATCTACTCCTCGAGGACTTAGAGCCGGACCCAGAAGCTTTAGATCTCTCTGCTCCGGGGTTCCTAGCCGGAGACTTACGAGAAGAGGATGACGCCGAAGCCGTCTTCTTAGACGACGACGACGTCTTCGTCAAGGTTTTCACTGCTTGACCCTTGACCTTGGGTCTAACTGAAGCGTCAGGAGAAGTATAAAGTTCATTACCCGTAAAGCCTTGGAAGGATGGAGAGGTTGCAGGAGTAGAAGAACCAGTTGCACCCAAGGGTATCCCTTGGGTGTCCAACGAACCTACCTCGACCAACAGGTCGTCTACACCTACCATAGGTTCCACATTAATGTCAAGCGTCGCGACTTCCGAGGAGATGTCCTGGCCTTGGTCCGTCAACGAGGCAGCCAGCTCTTGCTGGATGAAAGCGATAGTCGGGGCCGCCTCTGCTGGGTCGACGTAGCCTGTCGCCTTGCCTCCGGGGAAGATTAGTACCGCCAACCTCTTCTCAAGGATGTAGGGCATACCCTTGGCGGCGTTCTTCCCGAAACCGCCGACCCAGGCCCGCAGGGTTGCCAGTGCGGTATCCCTCACAGCCGGAGCCTGGAAGAGAGGGTATTGATTAGATTTAAGAATAACTTAAAACTAAAACCAACTTAAAGCTTAACTTAAAATTATAGGGGCTATAAGACCCCCTGAATTTTACCTTAAGTTAAGTGATTAATGTAAAAACTTTAGCACTATAACAAATGAGGACCAGTTACCGGAGTTGGAATACTTACCCCGTCTAAGAGCTGGCTCACCAGATCGTAACAGATGGTACACGTCTCGTGGTACCAGACCTGGATGTCCCCGTGCGGAGTCGCGCATGGAGCATGGGACCGGCAAACTTCGTGTCCACATGGGTCCTGAAGTGTGGCGGCGCATCCCGGATGCTCACAGTTGGTGGTCTGTAAGTGAAAAGACACATGAGTATCTTAAAGACTATCACTTACAGGCTAAGGACAGGAAGAACTCCGTTGCATGCCGGAGCTCGGAAAAAATTTTGGGCATAACCCCTCCCTTAATCGCCTGAATAGGCTATAACCCCGGAGAGATCCGGTGAGACAGGTAAGGGAGGGGGGATGGTTTAAGGTACTTAAGATAAACTTAATAGTTTAACCTAATAGATCTTAAACCTAAAACTCGAACGTACCGGACTAAGTCCAGTGCGTGGCGGAGTGTTGTAACTCAGCGAGACGGAGTGGTTAGAAGGGACCAACTGTATGTTCCGGTCCACTCTGCTGGGTGGACTAGCACCTTTCCGCTGGATGCCAGGACTCCGGTGGTAAAGGAGCCCTAGTAAGGTGGGAAAGAGCGAGAGGACATACAGACTCAGGCTAGCAACGGAGCGACGGGGTAGCAACGGAGGGGGGAAAGGCCAGTCCCCCCCCACCTTACCATCCGGCCGGACCGAGAAGCCGGAGAGGTCGAGTCCAGTCTGGGTCTGTCCCGTCCCTCTACTCCCTCCGCCTGGGGGGAGAGAGGGAGGCAGGCTCGGGTATGCGGAGCGAGCATGGGCAGACCGACCCACCCCCCCCGACTCTATAGAAGAGCGGGAGGGGGGGAAGGTGACTGGACAGGCGTCTGGCTGCCTCGTGATCACGTAGTGACCACGGGGCGGTAAGAACAAAACAAAAGACAACTAAGCCTAGAAACAAACCAACTGATCAGAGAGATGCTATCGGGAAGCAACCGAACTGATGAGCGGTAGCATATAGGCCCAATGGACCATAACCAACTGATCAGAGAGATGCTATCGGGAAGCAACCGAACTGATGAGCGGTAGCATATAGGCCCAATGGGCCATGACCTAGGCTAAGCAAGCCAGACGCCTAACTAACCTAAACAAATATCATATAAATAATTCAAATGAATAATAATAATGAAAGAAAGAAAACAACATAGTAGGAGAAAAAATCCAGGAGTGTACGACTAACCCGAAGGCAAGTCTACCACTCAAAGCTAGCCGAGGCCGATACTAAGAGCCGTGGCTAGGGTCTGGATGGAAGGAGCCTACATAAGGTAAAAGACATGCATGCATGACAAAACCGTGTAGACCGTACCCTAAACAAAGCGGATAATTAAAATAGAGCGTACATAAGTAAGGGGATGTTCTGGGTATGGGTGACCAAGAACGAACCCACCACGAGGCAGAACCATGCTGCCATGCTTCCGACCTAGAGTTCGTATTTATACCTAAAAAACGGCAAATACGGGCTCAGGGCCGGAAAAAACCAACTAGCAATAAACACTGAGTACTTAACTTAGCTGCTGCGATGGCTGCACGCTCCATGGTAAATAAATCCAAAGAAAAGGGCACAAAAAACACCGAGTAAAAAAGGGCACGTGTGTATCGTGTGCGCTAACTGAAAAGGATGGCCACCAGAGGCGCAGCAGTCGGCAGCATGGGATGGAGTAGTAGTAGTAGTTGCTGCCCACTCTGTGGGTCGGCTCTCCTCTTGG
Organism: Macrobrachium nipponense; assembly: GCF_015104395.2. NCBI lineage: Eukaryota > Metazoa > Arthropoda > Malacostraca > Decapoda > Palaemonidae > Macrobrachium > Macrobrachium nipponense. Next base: position 30,322,205 of record NC_087206.1, read on the forward strand.
GGGATTTTGTAGTGGGAGAATTCTATTGGCATTTGGCTCGTGGTAGTGGTCTCACTCGCCATAGTGTTCATACCGACACCCTCTTGGAGGGTGAGCGAGTCAGTTATACTGACCTTTTTCTTTAATTATTTATTCTCTGGTATGTGTTAGTACATTTACCCTAGAAATAATAGATTAAAGGATATTTCGCGCAGCGACACGAGCTGAGCCCAGAAATGGAATTATTATAATAAAACTGATATTAATAATACTTACCTGTATAATTTGTCTAGCCCTAAATCCCAATAACTGGCCAAAAAATTCACCACATTGGCAACCCTGCTACCTCCTATTCTGTCTGCCAGTTGGCGACACTGCCATTTGACAGTTACAAAACCTTCCCTTGAAAATCAGTTGTGATAGTTAGATTGTGTAGGATGGGTGGGACTGGATAAATTACACAGGTAAGTATTATTAATATCATTTATAAAAAGTCCATAGTAACAAACATTACCTTAGTTGGTTAGTTGGGAAAAACTCTCTATTGTGAGAGTATATACGACTAATGTTCTAAGAGATCCACAATAATAAAAAATGTTGTGAGTTCGTGTATAATTAAAAAACCCTTTACAAAGCTTTCAAACCCTTCCCTGGGTTCATCTTCAGTCCAAATGAATAATTAGGCACACCATGTACTGATTTGAATTTAAAATAAAAAAACAAGAGTCGCTGAAGATTGTTGACACCTGTCGTTAGCTCGTTTATAGATCAGGTGATGAAGAAAGAGGGCAGTTAACATTACCTTAATATAATTTATCTAGCCTGATTAACCGCATTGAAAAGGAGAAGGGTATCCGAATAAAATTTCCCTTTCAGACAGAATAGGAGGAACCAACCTAATCTGATTAATGGAAAAGGAAGAAAAAGAAAAATTAATAAAAGGACATAAAACAACAAAGAAATGTAAATCATATGCTGAGTTAATAACTCAACGCAAAGTCTAAGATACTAAGAACTCTCCAAGTCTCCTACCATAATGACGATGAACTGCGTTAGTAAAGGACAAGGAGTAGGTGCATAGTCAGTCTGTACAAAAGTCAGGTGACCAACTAGGTGACAAGTCAGACGACATCGGGGACAGAAAGGCTACACCCCGATGACCTCGTCAAGCACTAAAACCACCGACAACACCTGCTCTCTCACGAATGTCTGGCGCAGAGATAGAGGAGCAGGTTATTGGTGACTCTTTCCCAAAGGATGAGTGCCTGGACTGTCTGGGCGATTCAAGCTAGGCGAACAATGGGGGTGTATCAACGCAACCCAACATCACCAGCAGAGATAACGTCTCATGAGTGACTCCTGACTTGAGCTTTTCTGATGCCAAGAGAAAGGAGCACGGAGCGAAAACGACTCGGTCCCGGAGGATGAGTGCCTGACAGTGCAAACTGGCCTCATGTTAAGCAATAATCAGAGGGTGTAACAATGCAACCTATTTTGTCAACAAGAAACTCAGAGCTACTAAATGTCGCCTGATCTTGCATGAATGTCTGACTCCAAGAAAACACGTGTGACAAAAAGTAGATGGCGAATGAGTCGCCAGATGACAGCAGACGACCCATCGACTAATTCCCTCTCCAGACAGACAATGTGAGAAGCGTGAGTCGTCAAGACAGGCGAACCAGTGGCTAGTCCTAAGTCAGAATCGACTTTGGGAGAAGCGTAAATGCCAGTCCCGACGACCCAATGACTGGTCCAATGTCAGACTGACAATGGGAGCAGCATGAGTCATCAAAGCAGCCAGTCCTTATGTCATCAACAACACCTATAAATACCTAACTACCTAATTCCCATTACGTATAAACACCTAACTGCCTACAAAAGTTATAATGCAAAAAACAAAGAATACAAATACAACAAGAATGAGATACAGGTAGTGGCCAAACGTAAAACAGGAAGACTACCCAATCCTTCTGTCTGACGACCTGTCCTGCCATCACCAACAGGCCCAAGGAACAAAGGTCGCTTAGAAATAGATACATCCCTAAAATAAAAAGATGCTAATCCAGAATTAGAATGCCAAGTCGCCACCTCAAGCACCTTGGCGACAGAGACATTCTTCATAAAAGCTACAGATGTAGCAACTGCTCTAATACTAAGTGCTCTCGGCGGCTGGCCTTCATGGGCAACCGAACTGCCAGTTTTAACAATTAAGATCTCTGAGGAAAAAGGATACACCATTCTTTGACATAGGTCTCTTGACATTTCGTGGTGAAACAAACAGATAATGGGGACAACCCTGAATGTTCTTCATGCAACATAAATAGCAAGAGAGAGCCCTAACAGGGCAAAGAACTAATTCCTCATTCAAATAACCAACAAAGTCGACTAGCGACTTTAGAACAAACAACCTGGGAATGGGATTATCAGACGATTCGGTCTTTGCGACAAATTCGGGAAGGTATGACAAAATCGTGTCTTGTCCAGATCTGGCGACAAGAAAAGAGATTGCTTGCAGTTCACCCACCCTCTTGGCTGTCGCAAAAGAGGTAAGGAAAAGTGTCTTAGAAGAGAGGTCCCTAAAATCGGCCATATTCAAAGGCTCAAATGGAGGGAACCTCAAGGCTTGAAGGACTTTATTAACGTTCCATGTCGGAGGAGACAACCGCGGCCTGGTTGAGATAAGGAAAAAGATTGAATTAAATCTCTAATGACATAAGAAGAAGAGCTTTCAGGGAGCCTTGCCTTAAAAACATATGAAAGCATCGACATGTAACCCTTAATGCACAAAGATGACAGGCCCCTGTCATGATGTAAATGAACTAAAAACTCCACTATTTTCAGTAAGGAAGGTCTAGAAATTGAATGCCCCTGAGACCTACACCAATGTCTGAAAACCGACCCATTTGGTTGATAAACTACTCTTAGTTGATTGCCGCCTGGCAAGAGCCAACTGTCAAGCTACTCTTGAGGTGAACCCTTCCTGCTTGGAGAATCTCTTGACAGTCTCCAAGCATGAAGATGAAGCATGCGGAGCCTCTGATGGAACCGATGAAAATGAGGTTGTTTGAGAAGATCTGGTCTCTCTGTCAGACGAATGGGGGCCTCTACCAGTGCTTCCAGTAGGTCAGGAAACCACTCCTTTTGTGGCCAAAAGGGGGCAATCATGGTGAGATCTAGACGCTTGGTTGCCCTCACTTTGAGGACTGACTTCACCAGAGCGAATGGAGAAAATGCATATACTTGAAGGCCCTCCCAGTCCTGCAAAAGAGCATCTGTCCTGGCACTCTGAGTAGTCTGGTAAGGGGCGAAGAGGATCTGGCACCGAAAATTCAGTGGGGTGGCAAACACATCGTCTGTGATGGGCTACTTCTTTCTGAGGCTGTCGAAGACTTCCTGGCAAAGTGTCCATTCCGACCCTTGAACTTCGTTCGGTCTCAACAAGGCATCTGCTAAGATGTTGTGATGGCCCAGGATAAACTGAGGGACCAACGTAATCCTCCTGTATTCTGCCCAACACAGGATTGATTGGGGTTCTTGAGTGAAAAGGTCCGACTGTGTGCCACCTTGGTTTCTTAAGTATGAAACTGCTGTGGTGTTGTCGACGAAGATCGCTACAACCGACTCCAACAGTTGATCCTGAAATGAAAGAAGGCCTAGGTACACTGCCCTTAGTTCCCTCCAATTTATTGACATGATCCTCTCTTCCTCTGACCAAAGGCCTGAAGCAGCTTTGGAGCCCAGGTGCACGCCCTAACCTTGATCCGAGGCATCTGACCAAAACATTAGGTCCGGCGGAACTGAAAGAAGAGACGTCCATAACTTGAGGTGGTGAACTTGCATCCATCAATGGAGATCCTTCTGACATTGTGGAGAGGAGGCGACTATTGTGTCCTCGGAAACGAAATCCCATGACTGGCGAAGTGTCGACTGAAGGGACCCCATTCTGAGATGCCCTCCAGGAACCAGTTGGATAAGGGATGACAAATGGCCCAGGAGAGTCCTCCAGAGAGACTGGCTGCATTATGGAGGACAGAAATTCTTTGGCCAGACTTAGAACCTTGTCTATCCATTTCTGAGATGGAGAGGCCCTCAAAATCTGGGAATTCAAAACAATCCCCAGATAAGTCATGATCTGGCAAGGGATTAGATTGGACTTGTCGAAGTTGACACGTATGCCCAGTTTGACACAAAAAGACAGAACTATCTCCCTCGAGACTGGAGACATTCCTCTAGAGATTCGGCTTGGACTAGCCAATCGTCCAGATACCGAAGCATCCTTACTCCTAATTGATGCAGAATAGCCGAAACAGGAGCCATTACCCGAGAAATGACCTGTGGAGCAGTGATGAGGCCGAAACAAAGGGTCTTGAACTGGAAAACTTCCAAGTCTGTGAAAAACCGAAGGTAAGGTCTGCTCTTCAGATGGATGGGGATATGCAGATAAGCATCCTACAGATCGATGGAAATCATCCAGTCCCCCTTCCTGATGGATGAAAGAACTGTCTGAACCATCACCATCCAGAACTTGGACTTTAGAATGAACTTGTCCAGGACTGAAAGATCTAGGATGGGGTGCCAGGCTCCCTAGGCCTTTAGAGCCACAAACACCCGCAAGTAAAACCCAGGAGAAGGAGGAGCTCGTTCTATGGCATCCTTCTAGAAGAGGGCCAAAAGCTCCTCCAAGGCTTGACCCCTGATTGAGTGAGGGGAATAACTGCTGAAATCGAGACGATGATTGGAAGTGAGGTCTTGAAACAAAAGGGATCTCGTAACCTACCTTCAGGACCTCTACTATCCAAGCATCCACCGTTCTCTCCTACCAAGCTGACCAATGGCAAGAGAAACTAGCTCCTACTGCAGTCTCCAGGCTAGGTAATGACTCATATTTCCGAAAATTCTTACACACAAACAAGAAAGAAAAAGAAGGACCTCCTTGAGGTTGAGCTCTTCCTCTGCCCTTAGATCTGCACCAAGAACCTCTCCCAAGTTTCAAAGGGCGAGTGCCAGAGGAGGAAGTTCCTCGAGGTGTCAGAAACCTGAGATATACTCGGGAGATACGAGCCAGGAGGAGGTTGGTGGCCTGGAGCAGAATGTGCAAGTCTGGTACTAAACTTACGCTTACCCCTTGAAGAAACAGGAAAAAAAACCTGAGGAAAAAGCTCTTGATAAGGCCCAGTTAGCTTCGGAAGAGGCATCACCTTGATGTTCTTTCCAAATCTCAGAAGGCACAGACATATAAAAAAGGGAATCCCCCAAAGGAGAAGAGGACAATAAATAATTTCTCTGCATTTCCAAAACAGAAGGGGGTAACTGCAACAAATACAGGTTATGTCTAAGGGAAACAAGAAAGGCCTGCATAGAAGCGGCAAGCTTGTTCTGATGTACAGAAGCGATCGAAATAGAAGAGCAAAATTTTTCAAAAAGAAAAGCATCAGGGGGAACAAACCCGGAGTCCTTGACATACATCAAAAGAGGACCCACATGTTGAAGAACTGAGCCTCCTGCAAGGAGCTCATAACAGATTCCATGGCAATAAAGTCTTTGAGCGAGACTGAGACCAAAGCCTTGGAAAGCAAAGGCTGACCCGAAAGTCGGACAAAATCAGGATTTGGTTTGGGGGGTTGAGAGAATGAAGCATCATCCGCCACCTGATAAACACCTCACTAGTGTCATAGAAGAGAAGAGAGCTGCATCTTCCCTTCCCCAATCACCTTCGAAAGTTTAGCAGTGATGTCCACAATAACCCTCATGAACCTCTGAGCAAAGGGAAAACGTAAAGCTTCCCACAACCGGGAAGGACCGTCAAGAAAAATCCCTTTTGTAATACAGTGAGGTGGAGGCTGCTTTGGCTCTTTAGGCCTCACCTGAGGAAGAAAACTCAAAACTAACTTTAAAAAGTTTCTTGAACTCGACAACATGGCCGCCGTTCAATGAAACACCGATATCACATGAATCCATGTCATCACCATCATCATTGTCAGAACCTAACTGTAAAACTTCCCCCAAAATAACATTCTCATGACTAGTTGTCTTACGTCTAACACTAATAACCCTTCCCTCTTCTAAATAAGTGTCCTTTGGCACTGTTACGGGACTAACAGGGGACACATTGGGTAAAGAATCGTAAGGCACCTGCCCGGACTGGATCCACCCTAGGCCTTCGCCACGATGGCATTCACAAGCCGGGGTATCGGTTGCACCATTACCCAGGGTGCTGTCGACAGGTACCTGACTAGGAACTGAAAATTAATCTAAAAGATTGTTACACATCCCAATAAAAGCTGCTTCAAAATTTTCTGCCAACTCGTTAAACATGGCTGAAATGTCTCTATCTAAACTAAATTGTAATGTTTCAAATTTCTTATTCCAACTAGCTTCCATCGCCAAAAATTTTGAGCCAAATTCAGAAACGACTTCATTAGTTACTGGTTGTACAGGTGGCAAAACATCAATTAATTCGGAATTGGAATTACATGATACTGAAACCAAAGAACCAGAACCATGAGCACACAAGTCAAAGAAATCATTAGATAGAGGTTTAGCTACAGATTTCTTTTTCCCCTTACAATCTTTTACACTGCAAGATTCTTTGATGCTTAACATACACTGTCATTTCTACATCATACCAAAACTTGCATAAGTCGCAACGATAAGTCAAGTCACAAACCTGTCCATGACAAGAGTTACAAATATCATGGGGTTCATACTCCCTGCTACTTATCCTTGCCCCACAAACCGGGCAATTCCTGATGTTGCTAGCAGAAGGAAGAGTTGAATCATCTTGACTATCCATTGAACAGGTCATGGAGTGAATCCGGGTCACGCAAAAGTTCATTGAAAGAAAATATAATTCAAAATGAATAAATAAAAAAGTTAATTCTCTAATTTTGTGGATTTCATAAATGGTAAATAACAAAGCCACATTAACAAATGAGAGCTTTAACGGCACAGGTTTCGGAAATTTATAAAGAGCGGTTATGCTGCAAACAACACAGGCGCTTGTTAACAACGGATTTTCAATGGAAGGTTTTGTAACTGTCAAACAGCAGTGTTGCCAACTGGCGGATAGAATAGGAGGTAACTGGGTTGCCAATGTGGTAAGTTTTGGGGATATAGGGCTAGATTAATTATATTAAGGTAATGTTTATTAATATGCTAGTTTAATAATGCATACAACACATCGACCTTCAAATACATAACAATCACCTGCCTCACCGATAGTACTTTGGAATTCTGGCTTAAGATCAGAGGGTTTTGAGGGAGGAACTTATGTGACCGATGGGTTTGTAAGAATACTGCACAGCATGATGAAATCCCTGAGTGTCATTAGGTCAATAAAACTATATAATACAGGAATTGGTGTGGGGTCATTCATCTTGTGGGGAAGCCACTGAATCCACTTACAGTACAGTATACTACTGTACTTCTTGGAGACAATGCCTAATTTTATGTACAGATTTTTTATAATATATATATATATATATATATATATATATATATATACATCTATATTATATCTATATATATAATATAATTCTATATAATAATAATATATTGCACATATACTTAAATAGGCATGAAGATCAACTTAAAAGCAATTCAAGATACAAACGACTGTTTGGAACTTAACTCTTTGGCATTGCCACCTGCATTCTGAAAGACTAAAGGAAAGGGAAGAAGGAAATACACATTACGATTAAATGGTTTACCCAAAGATGTATTTAACTGTAAAAACATCCACGTTATACATACAGACCCATTAATTATATTTGGGAGGGAGAATGAAGCAGATAAGCCTCTGAAGAGAATAATGTACCTAGATGCAAGAAGTCCAATCTCCATGGACAGCACAAGTGGAGCCAATGACGACTTATGAAATCTTGGTAGCATCTATAAATATGTAATGGATACAGTGGAAGTTGCACCCTAGGGTATACCGCCCAGCATCCGAGATGTAAAGCTGGGCAATTCAAGAAAAATTTAATTCCATAAGTGTTATGGGGATGAGGGATGAAGTCTTCAAGAGAAGACGACTGGTTGACCAGAATCCCTTGAACTGTGGGCTGCATGACCTTCTGTAATGAAAATACTAAACAGAAAATACTAGAAAATGCTGCATCACATGTGTAACAAAAAGTTACCAAGGTCAAAGTCCTCTTCTGAGTATAACACAGAAGACCTTGTTAAACCAATGGCACAGGGGAGGATGGCACTGAATCTTGAGAGCATTGATCCTAAGCCATACAAGGAGTTCCTAAGAAATATCTAACAGTGCTGCTCAAGAAATCTGCCAAGACTTAAACAAAAGAGAGATCATCAGAGCAGCTGATGCCAGTGACTCAAGAGAGGGATGCATGTAAGTCACAAGGCTGGAAAAAATTAAGCCCCCTACAGGCCAAAAAGACAAACTTCAATAAGGAACAAGGGAAAGGCAGTATAAATATGAATCTAAGAACACAGAACATAACTCTCCTCGAAGAGAGGTATGAAGCCCAATAAAATTATTAAGAGGGGGCAAGGGCAATCAAATATACTGCCTTGTGAGGCCAAGAAAGAGGAAGAATATATTTGACAAGTGTTCAAAAAGTGATGTAATAAAGTTGTTACATTCTAAGTCCTTGGAACTCCATGAGCCAAAAAATATAAAAAAGTGTAGAATACTCTATTGCTGTTGGATGCCAGTTCCTGATGGAGAAAAGCTGAAGAGGGCAGGGCAAGAAATCATCAAAATAAGAAAAGTTAGAGTAACCCACCATACCACAAAGAGAAGGAACTGGGGGATATGGAGAACACATCAATAATACCCTTAGTTTATAAGAAAAGGGTGGAGGAAGGGGACCCATTTTCCACATAAAAGTCACTAATAAACCTTTTGAAGAGTTACTATCACTAAGGCAATCCTTGGTAACCAGTATGCAAAAAGTTGTGCAGTCTTCAGAACACCATAAACCCAATGTAATAGGCTACTACAGAAGACTTATCCAGTTGAGAAGGAATCTGTCACTGTGAACAGCAACATTAAGCCAGTTGAAAACCATCACAATAATGGAATGGGGAAATGAGTCAACCAAGAGAAAGAGGCTGAAAACAAGTAGCAAGGGGAAAATAAGCAAATCCTTTAAAAAAGGGCACTCACAAGGGCAGCCAAAAGGAACTGTAATTCTCACCACAGTTAAAGGAGAGCACCAGGCATGTAAGATAACATACTTCTCCAAAGGTTAGCAAATGCAAGGGAAAGGGCAACAATGTTAGAATAAATAACCTTAATTTATGTCTCATAAAAAAATAGAGCACAGGGTAAACTGACTGTATTTTGAGCAAAAGAAAATCTTCCTTAATATGGTTCATAAAAAGAATCTGCTAATAATCATACTACTATTTACGTATTTTATTGTCAAAACCTTAGAAACAGGAGATATATCTTACTGGTGAAGTAAAGAAAACCTCAAAAAGACTAAGAAATAAAATACATGTCTGACTACTAAGGAGTTAGGTGAAAAATGAGTACTGGCCTGCAGTCAGTGGAGTGTGAGCTGGGCTTTCACTATAGGTTATAACAAACAGAACTATGATGTTATAAATAAATGAGAATGGGTTGAAAGCTCTGACTAGAAAATGAGACTAGAAAATTAATAATAGTACACTTAACCAAAAAGGCAAATATGAAAACAATACATAATATAAATTGGGAAACAAAATCAGTATATAACCCATTTACTAAAGTCCTTTAAATAAGACAGCTACTCAAGTAAAAGAGTGCTTGATGGTTTAAGAACAAACTGCAGATGATGTGCAGGTGCCTAGCAACCTAAGTACTACGTATATACACATCATTATAAAGAAAGGTAGAAGCTATGAAGGAAAGTGAAACAATGGAGTCCAGCAAGACTTTAACTTAGGGTCCTTTACTTAGCATACTGCCAAGTAAAGGACCCTAAGTCGAAAGACCTTGCACCGCTCCATTGTTTCACTTTCCTTTGTGGCTTCTACCTTTATTTATATATTCATCACGTTCCAAATTTTCGGGATTAAGTTATACATATACATAAGGAAGATACTGAATGGTATGATAAGACAAGAAAATCTGTCAGATATCCTAATTCAAGGGAATGAATGCAAAATAGCCTACACATAAAAAGTGTGAAATATCATAGATACCTTCTAACTCAAGGTTGACACATCCAGGAGCAATTGGGAAGATGAAACAAAGAATTATACAACATATGAATAATGATTTCAAGACAGGAAAAACTACCTAATATGTACAATGAAGAAAAGAAGTATAATGATGACCTAATATTAGAATGTCTACAATGGCCAAGAGTGGGATCTATCTAAAGCCATTGTAAGTTCAGTGATATTGCAATACTAAGGACCTAATACTGGGTACCACTTACATGATGCTTTGCAAGGCCCACTGTAGTAAAGGACCCTTTTGGCAATGATTTGGTATATAAAACTTCAACAAAAATAGAAATGCGATTGTTATTAGTATGCAGTGCTCAAAGATTGAATATGGTTTAATAAATTTCAACAGTAATAACAAGTGCTGTTAAGTAAAAAGATCCTTATTTCATTACATAATATTACCACAATCACTGACCAGACTGAAATTCGGACCCATCAGGATAATTACAAGTATGTATGCTTTATATTTTTACTGTGTGTTCTTTTTATATTCATGGGTACAGTATCTGACTAATTTTTTGGCAAACAGTACAAGCATGTAGATATATAATTCCCATATAACTCAAGGATGGGAAAGCTGTAGTGCTGCAGCAGATGTTATGTTTATATTTATTGACAGATTCTGATGTCTCAAATTAGGAACAAAGGTGAATTACTGTTTACCAATGATCTGCATGGTCATACATATATTTAAAAAATGATATTGTTAGTATACAATAAAGTTTTGTACATACTTACCTGGCAGATATATACGATTGATGGCCCTCCCAGCCTCCCCTCAGGAGACAGGTAGAAGAGAAAAATCTGGCTGGAAAGGGGGATTGGTTCTTACACCTGCCACCCAGCGGCGGGTAGGGTAGATCACCTGACCTACCTGTAGCGTGTGCCGCGAGTTTTGAATTTTCTGTCATGACGTCCGAGTCGTAAGCTATGTATATACTATCTGCCAGGTAAGTATGTACAAAACTTTATTGTATACTAACAATATCATTTTTGTACATGAACTTCCCTGCCAGATATATACATAGCTGATTGACACCCTTGGTGGAGGGAAAGAGACTTATAAGTCCAGAGAAAGGGGAAATAACATATGTTAAAGTAATAAATACCCTTGGTTCTTACCTGATTTAGGCAGAAGACTTCATAGTTACTGTCTACAAGTCTGCGTTGCCTGAAGAGTTACAGCGAGGGCGTGACCTACAGCTGAAAAACTCTTTGGGTCTACCAATGGGAACTGACTCCGCTTACTTGGTAGAATTCAGTTAGGGTCCAGTCAATGGGGATCAACCCACTTAAATGACAGAGCCTGTCCACTACCATTGCAAAGAGTTTCAAGCACAAACCGATCACCTAACCAAAACACAATTGTTAAAACTACGAAAGAAGGAGATGCCTCCTGCATCCTCCTTCCCACAACCAAAAAACACAATAGAAATACAATAAGGGAAAAAATTTAAAAAGGATATGCTTCAGCTCCCTGCCCCAGCACTGAATCCGCCGATACGTACGGGCCTAACCCAAAGCACATATCATACGTAATTCTTACATCTTTCAGGTAGTGGTTGGCAAAGACTGATTCACACCTCCAATAAGTCGCCTTCATGAGGTTTTGTAATGACATGTTCTTCTTGAAAGCCAAAGACGTAGAGATGGCCCTTACCTCATGCGCCTTGACTTTAAGAAGTCTAAACTGATCTTGGTCACAAGATGCATGAGCTTCTTTGATAAGGTTCCTCATAAAGAATGACAGAGCATTCTTTGATAAGGGCCTACTAGGATCTCTTACGGAACACCATAGGATGTCTGAGTTAGCCCCAAGTTTTTTCTTCTTCTGGAGATAAAACTTTAAGCTCCTTACAGGGCAAAGGGTCCTCTCCTCTTCTACTCCAACTAGAGAGGATAAGCTTTTAATTTCGAAGCTCCTGGGCCAAGGTGAAGAGGGGTTTTCATTCTTGGCCAAGAAAGACGGGAGAAACGAACACACAGCTGAGTCTCCTTGGAACCCAACATCTCCTTCCAAAGCTTGCAGTTCGCTTACTCTCTTAGCCGAAGCTAAAGCGCAGAGAAACAAGGTCTTCATAGTAAGATCTCTGAAGGAAGCTGAATGGAGAGGTTCGAATCTAGCGGATCTTAAAAACGAAAGCACTACATCCAGGTTCCAGCTTGGGGTTAAACAAAAGTTCCTTTTAGAAGTCTCAAACGACTTGATTAAGTCATGCAGATCCTTATCTTCAGAGATGTTTAATCCCCTGTGTCTGAACACAGAAGATAGCATACTCTTGTAGCCCTTAATGGTTGAGACTACCAAACCGCATTTTTCCCTCAGGAAAATAAGAAAGTCTGCTATCTGGGTCACAGAGGTACTGGAGGAGGAAACGTTCTGATTCCTGCACCAACATCGGAAAACATCCCACTTGGACTGGTAGACCCTGGAAGTGGAAGGTCTGCGTGCATTAGCAATTGCTCTTGCAGACTTTGCCGAAAACCCCTTAGCTCTGACCAGACTCTTGATAGTCTGAATCCAGTCAGACTGAGAGCGGGGAGGTTCTTGTGAAACCTGTCGAAGTGGGGCTGTTTGAGCAGATCGACTCTTAGTGGCAGGGATCTTGGAACAGTGAACCAGTCCTGGGCGGGCCAGAATGGAGCTATCAAGGTCATCCTTGCTCCTTCTGACGCTGAGAATTTCCTTAGAGTCTCCCCTAGAATCTTGAAAGGGGGAAACGCATAAAGGTCTAGGTTGCTCCAGTCCAACAGGAACGCGTCTACCGCTACTGCTTTCGGGTCTGAAATCGGTGAACAGTACAGGTCTATCCTCGCGTTCCTGGCAGTTGTGAAGAGGTCCAGATGAGGTCTGCCCCAGATCTTCCACAGCCCCTGGCATACGTCTGAGTGAAGGGTCCATTCTGAGGGAAGGACTTGGTTTCTTCTGCTGAGCAGATCTGCTCTGACATTTCTTTCTCCCTGTACAAACCTGGTGAGGAGACTTATCTCCCTTTCCTCCGACCACAAGAGGAGCATTCTTGCTGTTTCGTACAGGGAGAATGAGTGAGTCCCCCCCTGTTTCCGAATGTAAGCCAGGGCTGTGGTGTTGTCCGAGTTGATCTGAACTGAAGACTTCTGAACGAGAGGTTCGAACTCCTTGAGGGCTAACCAAATCGCCATGAGTTCTTTTTTGTTGATATGCCAGGACACCTGTTCCCCCATCCAGGTGCCTGACACTTCTCTGGATCCTAGAGTCGCTCCCCAACCTTTGTCCGATGCGTCTGCAAATAATACCAGGTCGGGGTTCTTCAACCGTAAGGAAATGCCTTCCTTGAAAAGAAGAGGGTCTGCCCACCAACGGAGATCCTCTTTTATCTCGTTCGAGATTTTGAACACAAAATCTAGGTCCTGAGCACCCCGATTCCAGTTCCGATTCAGGAAGAACTGTAGGGGTCTGAGGTGCAACCTCCCTAGAGAAACGAATTGCTCCAGCGAGGAGTGTGTCCCCAACAGACTCATCCACTCCCTCGCTGTGCATACATCTTTCTCTAGAAAGGTTGCGACCTTCTTTGCACAACGGTTTATCCTTTCCGGGGATGGAAATGCCCGAAAAACCTGAGAAACCATCCGAATCCCCAGATAAATACGATCTTGGCTGGGGATTAGCTGTGATTTCTCGAAGTTTATCAGCAAACCCAGAGAACTCGCTAAGGTCAAAGTGATGTGAAGGTCCTCCAGACATTTCTCCTTCGATTTGGCCCTGATCAGCCAATCGTCCAAGTAAAGGGACACCCTCACTCCTTCGAGATGAAGCCATTGGGCTACGTTCTTCATCAGCCCTGTAAAGACTTGAGGGGCTGTGGAGAGGCCGAAGCACAAAGCCCTGAACTGGAACACTTTCCCTTTCCACATGAATCTCAGGAACTTGCGCGAAGATGGATTGATTGGCACATGAAAATAAGCGTCCTGAAGGTCTAGTGACACCATCCAGTCCCCTGGACGAAGGGCCGCTAATACTGAAGATGTCGTCTCCATCGTAAACCTTCTCTTCTTCACAAAGACATTCAGGGCGCTTACATCCAGAACCGGTCTCCATCCTCCTGAGTTCTTGGGCACAAGAAAAAGACGGTTGTAGAAACCCGCGGAATGAGGGTCCTGCACCATCTCTATCGCTTGCTTCTCCAGCATCAGCTCTACTGCTAGAGCAAGGGCCTGATTCATGTGGGGGTCTTTGTACCTGGCCACTAACTCCCTTGGTGTGGTGGTCAAAGGTGGTCTCGACACGAAGGGAATGAGGTATCCTTTCTTGATTATAGAGAGGGACCAGTTGTCCGCCCCCTTCTGTGCTCAGACGTCTGCAAAACTCAGCAGTCTGGCACCTACTGCAGTCTGGAGGACACTCGTACTACTTCTTCGCTCTGATCGAACGAGAGAAGGTCCTTCCTCTTCTAGGAGGTCTTGTTCCTCTGGAGGAAGAAGCGCGGGAAGAAGGGCCTCCTCGAAAGGGCTCTTGCTTGATCGACGTTTCCTTCTTCGCCTTAGGCTGAAAGGAAGCCTTTGGAATCCTCGCTGAACGAGCCAACATATCTTGCGTCGCCTTAGCAGAAAGAGCATTGGAAATGTCGTTGATGATCTTCTTGGGGAAGAGTTGCTGGGAAAGATGAGCATATAACAACGACGATCTCTGTGCATGCGACACCGCCTTGGTTAAAAAGGATCAGAAAACTGCCCTCTTCCTAACAACTCCTGCCCCGAAAAGCGGAGCTATCTCTCCAGAACCGTCTCTCACTGCCTTGTCCATGCAAGACAGTACTGAATGTAAATCCTCCAGAGATAGAGAGTCTTGATCCCTCGTCTTCTTAGCCAAGACTCCGAGGGTCCAGTCGAGGAAGTTAAACACTTCCAGAACCCGGAACATTCCCTTCAGAAGGTGGTCGAGTTCGCTCATTCCCCACGTCGTCTTAGCAGAATTAAGTGCCGAACGACGCGCGGAATCCACCAACGAAGAGAAGTCCGAGTCTGCAGAAGCTGGAAGAGTCAAACCCAAAGGCTCCCCCGACTTGTACCAGAATCCCATCTTTCCGGTAAGCCTGGAAGGTGGGAAGGAAAAAACGGTCTTCCCCTTCTCCTCCTCAGAGACCAACCAATCGTCGAAGCTCTTGAGCGCTTTCTTCATTGACACCGTAGGTTTCATCTTCACCATCGACGATGTCTTCGTAGTTTTAGCTGTTGAAAATAAGGAGGAAGGGGGAGACGGAGGAGCAACCGCCGAAAGAGACTCTCCAAATTCTTGTAAGAGGAGTTCAGTCAATCTCTTGTAACAGGAACCTGAAGAATCCTTTGGAAGATCTTCCTCGGAAGCACCATGTCCTTCTTCCGAAGAAAGACGTTTGGAAGATCAGCTGTCTATAGGAGAGCTTTTCCTAGGAGAGCGCCTACTGGGAGAGCGCCTGCTGGGAGAGCGCCTGCTGGGAGAGCGCCTGCTGGGAAAGCACCTACTGGGAGAGCGCCTGCTGGGAGAGCGCCTGCTGGGAGAGCGCCTACTGGGGGAGTGCCTGTTGGGAGAGCGCCTACTGGGAGAGCGCCTACTAAGAGAGCGCCTGCTAGAGGAGGCGCGTCTGTCAAAATCCTTGTCAGAGACAACTGAAGGGCTCCTAGTATGAGGAGAGCGCCTATCAGGAACCTTATGCCTGCTAGGCTCTAGGCGCCTGTCAAGTTCTAAGCGCTTGTCAGGTCCTTGGTGCTTGTCCGATCCAAAGCGCTTGTCAGGCTCTTGGCGCCTGTCACAAGGCGAAAAATCGTTTGCGAGGTACTGAGCGCCTATCTGATCGATTGCGCTTGCAAGGAGGAGATAGTCTAGTCTGTCTCTTGCTAGGCTCTTTGCGCCTACTATCTTCTCTGAGTCTGACAGATGGCGAACGAATCTCAGGCGAAGAAACAAAATCCGGAGAAAAGCGCCTAATAGTCTCCGTGCGCCTGTGCAGAGGAGAGCAGCTTCCAGGCGAAGAGCGCCTACTGCGATCCTGGACAGAACGAGAATCCTGGTACTTGTCAAACTCTTGACGCTTGCAAGAAGAGGAGCGAGTCTTCGGAGAGCGATGTCTATCCTCCCTAAAACTAGGAGAGCGGTGTTCCAGAGAAGAACGCCTGTCAAGATCCTTACGTCTGCTGGCGTGAGAGGAGCGCCTGCTCGGAGAGCGACTGAGTCTCTCTTTAATGAAAGAGGCTCTGCTGCGAGGCTCTTGCACTCTTCCTGCATTAGGCGAAAAATCCGCAGAATCCTTCTTCGACTTCTTCACCGGTAGAGAGATGTCCTTCCGACGGTGAGAACTCCCCGCTAAAGAGTTGGCTAAAGCAGAAATCTGCGCCTGTAGGCCGGCCAAGATGCGCGCTGGCGATCTCTCAAACTCTTCGGCAGGAGTAGAAGCCCGAGCGCGGAAAGGAGAAGAGGATCCTTGAGATCTCCTGGTTCTCTTACGCTCGATCTCTGGTTCTTCTGAGAAGGATTCGGGGCTGGAAGGAAGGGCGCAAGGTTCCTTCCAAGCTCTCTTGAGAGGGCGAGACGACTCCGAAGCGCTCCATCTACGCTTAGGAGAAGGAGACGAAGAAGACGAGAAGCACTGTCTTAATACTTCCTTCTTGGCTCTATCCAAGGCAGCCTGGGAACGAGCAACAGGATCTGCCGAGGGGACGCCTGACCGGTGGGGGTTCTCCCTAACCTTCCTGTGGCTTTCGACTTTCCTCCTCCACTGGGTCTGGGAGTCTGGAAAAGGTCTAGGCCTAGAGGCGTTAGTGAGCCGGTCAGACGCACCCTCCACTAGCACTAGGAGGGGCACTTGCACTTATCACTTGCACTGTCACTCTTACCTTTATAAGAGCGTACATTGCTCTCATTACTCCTTACTGCGTTCTCCGAACACGAATCTTCGGGTTCAAAGCTGGGAGCAGGGGCTGAAACAGGAGAAGGAACTACGTCTACTATCGGGTTCTCAACATCAAGTTCGCTAACATGAGACCTACTTGAACTCCTGGAAGAAGCCTTACGTGCTCTATCCTTCTCTAACTTCCTTAAGTAGGAAGAAAGAGACTTCCATCCGTCCTCATCCAACCTTTCACACTCTTGACAAGGGTTAACGAAAGAACATTCATTCCCTCTACAGTTCATACACACACTGTGAGGGTCTACAGACGCTTTAGGAAGCCTCACCTTACATTCACTCTTCGAACATACTCTAAACATAGAAGATTTCTTAAGTTCAGAATCAGCCATTATGAGAAAAAAAGCAAAGAACAATCCAAAAAACGATCCAAAATAGCGTATGCCAAGCCAACGAACAAAGGGTACATCACCAAATTAGTCAATCCAAGAATCGTCGGCGACGAGAATAAATCCACTATCGAGAGGACTTAACAACAGGTGCTGTTAAGCTGGCGACAGAGAAAAATCTGGCAGGAAAGGGGGATTGATTCTTACACCTGCCACCCAGCGGCGGGTAGGGTAGATCACCTGACCTACCTGTAGCGTGTGCCGCAAGTTTTGAATTTTCTGTCGTGACGTCAGAGTCATAAGCTATGTATATATCTGGCAGGGAAGTTCATGTACAAAACAATAGATTTTATTAGTTGGTAGGTCCCTTGCCTTAATTCTATTTTACATCCCTTGATTTTAGTACTAAGTCACAGTGTCACAATGAAGAGAGAAGTGGTTCACCCTTTAGTATACGTAGATTTATACAGGGAGGAACTGAAAGATTACTGGAGTTTCAGACCCTCTCTTAAAGAACCAAATCTAAGCTTTTTCATGTTTTGTCCTGATGCATAGCCATATAGCTAGGATCCAAAACCTTTGTGCAATATCATAAGAGTTGCTCTGTCACTTCCCCAAGTTGTCAGCATTTTTACTTTTAACTTTCATGTTTACGTTTTTATCACAAGTATTTCCATTCTAACCCTCTTGTGATCTGATGACACATACTGCGTCAATAAATTTTTTTCTGTAAGTGCACAGATGATGCGCTGGGTGCGTCATATGCAAGTTATTTTTGGGAAAAATTCACGAAAAAAAATAAAACGTGTCAATCATAGAAAATGTAGTTGACACCATTGGGTCGACAGATGATGAATCTCGAAGAAAATCAAACCTGACGCTGCTAGCTTACTTAGCTACAATACAAAACCTCAACAGAATTAGGTTAGAAAATCTAATGATTGCACTCTGTAAAAAATTATCATTTTTTAATCAATTACAGCTCATTAGACATTTATAGCAAAATTATTGCTTCCACGTGAAAGATGAAACATTTCTATACAATTTAGGTATAAAACTCCCCAAACCCAATTATTAGATTTTTCATTATTATTTCCAAAAAATAAAAGTGCTCAATAAAGGGAATTAATTTCAGATCTAGTCCTACAAAGGGAAAAACTGACATATATTGACAATGACCCTTCTAAAATGTAAGTAAAATTTGTTTTTAGTAAAGAAAACTGGAAACCTTCTGATGAGACAGAGGAAGAAAATTTTGTTACAGCAAAGTTAAGAATTGGTATGCTGCACATGTAAAAAGCAAATGTTAGATAAGGGTGGTTAACCAAATAGCAGAACTACAAAACACACAAGGAAAAGTATATATGTACTACCTATACTTTTATACATAACTGACATTTCAATTTCAATGCTTTAGATCTCAAGTATCTTCAGCAAAGAGTGGTGAGTGGTCTCCATATACATAGCTGTATCTAACAAATTCTCAACAAACTGGATGCTAAAATTAAGCAATTCCTTCTTGAACTTTAAAGCCCTTAAAACATTTTGAAAACTGTCAATTATGATTAAGGATCAAGGGCATAGGACATGACAAAACCTAGCCTTTCCATATACATATTCATATGGAAATGTTTGAAGAGCATATGTACTTTCACATAGAGGAAATGGAAGTTTAGTCATAAGGTGAAACAAGAGACTCAGCGAATAAAAAATTCACATTAATTGTACAGTCTTTTAATACCAGTTGCAGAATTATCATGGGAGAGAAATAAATGGTGTTAGGAAAATTTCAAGAATAAAAAGAATGAGGCACAGAAAGTGTTGAAAAAGAAAATATAAAAATAAAGTGTTACAATAACCAAAAGCCCCCAAATTACATACTGACTGTCTAACTAAAAAAAAGAAAAAAAAATCAGGAAAAACCCATCAGGCAAACAGTGGTACTAAATAGTACCTATTGTAGGTGTGCAAAAATCTTAAAAGGTAATTTATAAACACAATCTCCCTAATAATTATACATAAATAAATTCAGAAAGTGTGAAAAAAACACAATTTATGTTTATTTCATAATGGTATTTTGTGATTACAATAAATAACTTAGAAGAACATATGTACCTACCTCTCTTAAAACAAGAATTTGAGAAGCTGGCTTAAGATACTGGAGCTGATGAGTAACAAGAATACGAACTTTATGTTTCAGGTGATCCATGATGCACTGGTCAAATAAGTGTCTCCCTACATGAGTGTCAACTGCACTTAAGGGATCATCCAGTAAATAAATATCAGCATCATAATATACAGCCCTGAAAAAAAAGAAGTCCTTTATAAGTAATGAAATTAAAATAAAATTTTTAATGTTTTCATACTTAATACAAAACCATAAACAATTATCAAATTTAAATGTTAAAATTATATATTATGAGACAAAAAAAAAACTACTCAATTAGTTTAATTGCTAACTTCATTTCTTGCTTTACTCCCATTCAGGTGCCTAACATTACTTTTCAGTAGTGCATATCAAAACAATGTAATTAATTTGATGGTCAAACAATGTAATTAATTTGATGGTCTTTGAAAAATTTCGAATTTTTCCAAACACCTTAATATACATACATGTAATTCAGAGACTCACCTTGCAAGATTGACTCTGGCTTTTTGACCACCACTTAGGGCTACACCTCTTTCACCAACCATAGTCAAATCTCCCTCTGCTAACTGCTCCAAATCTTGCTCTAAGGCACAAACTGCAAGAAATTTTAAAGCCAATGTTAGTCAAGATATTAAATCTCTTCCCTAAAAATAAGCAAAGCTTCATAAAAAATATGTAACAAATCCTTGTAAATAGTGACTTACAAGTGACTAAATCTCACAAGTGGCTAAATCAACTAAGTCTGAAACATACTTCCATTATCAAAGAATAGTAAAAGTCCAAACAAGAAATACCATGAATCCAATACGTACCTTGACAAAGCTAAAAAAAAAATATCTCGAATATGTATATATGTAGCTTTTCAAATAAAATGTAATTTCATTAAAAAAAGTTGTTTTTGAAATTTCAATGAAAAGTTGAACTTTGAATTACCCAAGAAAAAATCATCAGAAAAGTCTCGAAAAAGCAAATAGCTAAGTAATCTGGCATACTACAGCTGCTTTCATTAACTCTCTCATTATTTGCAGAATTCATGAAGTATACTGTGACATGCAAAGAAGCAAAGACACTAAATTAAAAGCCTAGGACGTTCACTCAAAAAGAACAGTTTAAGTGATCTAGAATGGCCTCAGTAAGTCTACCCTCTTTAATCAGTTCCATCCCAAAATTGTTGGACTGTACCCAACACATTCATCAACTTACCTCTAATGACCTCGTTATATCTCTTTTCATTAAATGATTGTCCAAAAAGGATGTTCTGTTTTACTGTTCCTGAGAAGACCCATGGCTCTTGGGATGCATAGGCCACCCTGCCTCTAACAGAGATAGAACCCGCTTTGGCTGGTAGTTCTCCCAATATGGCATGTAGTAAAGACCCCTGACAATATTAAGAAAACTTTATTACTAAGAATATAAGCACAAAACTTCTACCTTTGTCTACACAATTGTAATGATAGCTATAAGAAATAACAATTTCTTTGTTAAAATTAGACCTTATTGGAAAATCTAGTGATGTATATTCCATTATATCCTTTTACACACATGTCAATTTACACCTTTTTCTCCCTTCTCTTTCCATTATCCACCTCTGTCTATTTACACTCATAATTTTACAATCTTTTCTCACCCAGAGAGAGAGAGAGAGAGAGAGAAAGAGAGAGAGAGAGATGAAGAGAGAGAGAGAGAGCGAGAGAGAGAGAGAGAGAGAGAGACGAGAGAGAGAATGAGAGAGAGAGAGAGAGAATAATCAAAGTTACAGTGAAAATAATAAGAAAGAGAAACAGAAGGAGAGAAAATAATCAGAATAAGTACAGTGAAAATAAAGAGAAAGAGAAAGAGGAAGAGAGAGAGAGAGAATTGAGTTTGGTGCGTGAGCTAGAATTTGATCAACAAAACCTTAGTCACAGGAAGTTGAACCATAACACCATCGCAATTAAAATCTTAAGACCATCATAAAATCTTTGACCTGTGACCTTGCACCAAACTTACTCAGCTTTATTCGATGATGGAGCTCCGCCTCCAGGAGGAGGTATTAACATGTTAAATTATTGACTCCGCCTGGAAAAGGAGGAATTAACATGTTAACCCCACCTAAAAGGGGATGGGTACAAGATAAGGAAAGACCACTCCACGAATCAAGAATCCAGTTGGCCGGAGAACCAGATCCTGCGCCGCCTAAGGAGGTGGTGCCAAATTCGAACTGAGGGTGGCTCAATTTGAGACCAACAGAAGAAGCCAGAGAGGACTGGCAGCCGTCGTTGAGTACAGAAGCAGAAATATTGCCAGGGTCCAACAACAGATTTATAAGTTTGTAGTTGTACTTGTAACTCTAATTCTTTGCACAGTAAAGAAAGAAACTGCCGTTCGTCTCATTTAAACTTTTCCTGAGAGACTAAGACTTAGCCTAGTAAGATTACTAATCTAGAACTAACATTAAGAAGAAGCATAAAGTTAACATAAAACTAGACTGCAGAACAAATCATCTAGAAGAAAGAAGCAGGTAAGCGATCATATAACTCAATCACTCTACCTTACAAACAAAAACATCACATAATACTAAATAGTTTATCTTCCCCTAAATTTCCTTAAGAGGTTTGCTAACATGTAAGAACAAAATATTGACAATAGAAAAACTATTAAATTTTAAAAAATAAAAAATCTTTGGAGACTAAATAAGAAACTACTCAAATAAAAATTTCTAGATATGACTATTAGCACTTAAACCATTTACAGTAATTATTATCTTGAAGTACATAAGCAGGGGGTGTTAAAATTTTCTCAACGTTACATAATGGATTGAATAGTTGAAAATGAATACGACTAACCTTTCCGGAACCAACAGGTCCAATAACAGCTAAGAGTTCTCCTGCTTTCACGGAACATGTTACATTGGTCAGAGTATTTTCTTCAGTTGCTTCACTCCATTTGGCAGTTAGTCCTGACACAGTCACACCACAGTCCTGAAAAAAATTTCAGTTCCATTGAATAACATTCATGAAAAGTGATTTTTGGAAAAAAGCAAACATGAACAAATATACTATAACAGTAAGAATTTTTTATTACTAATTATGCTTTTTCTTGATGGAAGCTCTCTCTTAATTCTACATCATCATTTCATTAGCATTAAATTAATCTATGTAATGTATATACATGAATACCTATAAATATGTTACCTTTAGCTTCGGTCGGAGATTAGATTTTTGGACTCTATTAGTTTCTTCTAATTCCTCCATTTCTAAGAAATCCTGTTGGTATAGGAAGAAACATGCTGTCACTATACTGTACCTAGTTTAACATGTTACATCTTTATCTCAACAAAACTGGCTTGAGTTCTTAATACACCTAAATTTGAACAAGAATCTTGAATATTTTATATTAACATTACCATATTTTCTTACGTTCCCGTTTAATATGAAACATTGCATAAAAACATCTTTCAAGTCAAGCTACCCACAAGTGTGATTGACTTTAGACAACAATTTCTGCAAACTGCAAAATACATTTAGCTAAAATTCCAGTTATGGCAACCTTTTAATTTTTCTGCGTGAAAGGTAACCTGCAATATACAGCATTTTCTAGTCGCACCTGTATTAGGAACTAACATAATTTACAAATATGTAAGTATCACTGCTAGCTTGGTGAGATGCTGGTACTGTTGTGAAAGATATGAGAAAAACAGAACCTGTAAATACTACAGGTTTGGTTATCGGCATACTCGGTTATCAGCGATCCGGTTTTATGGTGCTTGTCTAGTGCCATAAGATCAGCAATTTATGACATTGTAATGGGACGAGTTCCAGTTATCGGCGCCATAAGGCACCTTATGGTGCCATAAAGGTTCTTATGGTGTGCCATAAAGGTGTTTATGGTGCCAATAACCAGTTATTAGTGCCATAAGCCCCATTATGGTGCCATAAATCACTGAGTTTTGGTTAATGGCGAATTTCGCTTATCAGCACACCCCCAGGAACGGAAACCCCGCCGATAACCAGGGACTGCCTGTACTAAAGCCCTGTTGAAGTGAGGAAAGAGTACTGGAATACTAACGGTAATCATACGTATCCCAATAGTAAACAAAGCAAAAACTTTTGACCCATGTATACAGCCTCTATCTTACTATGTAGCAGAGATACAGGCATGGAGAATCTTACAAGGCATGACTACAAATGCATCTATCTACCGTATTCAAAGAGTTCTGTAAAAAATGATTTTTTAAATAAATGAACATCAACACTGTAATTGAACATGCTAAAGAACTCACCTGAAGCCTTTGGCATGATATGAGAGTTTCAGATCCCATAGCAATACCAAATGGGAAGAACAGTGTCATTACAAGCCTCACATTGTTAATCAGTGAACTTGTCACAAAAACCTACAAGAAGAGAAAATACAACTACAAGTTTTAAAATATTAAAATTACAAATCAATCGCCTGGCTCCCCCTTAACAATGGGCATATCACAGAATATCTCTAAATATAAAAGTTAGTGGGTCACCCCAAGTTTATAATCTTCATAATTGGAAATGGGTGCAAGAGTTATAAACCTCTCAGCGTAAGCATCCATAAATGCGAAAATACTCAAATTCAATGTGGAAAAAAATGTGACTAAAGTTTACATAACCTTGTTCTGTTACATAATATTTTTAATTTGTGGAAGAAATGCGTATACTATACGTAATTCACCATTTTTTTCAAAAAGCCATCTTTTCCAAGTGCAGATGCAACAATTTAATATTGAAAGAGGTAATTTCCTCTACGTAAGAAAGAGTATACAATGTTTATTTATAGACTACCTTCAATGAATCACAAATGCTATGACCACTTGTATCTCACCTTTTCTGCTGTAAGGATATTTCCAGTAAGAACATATGTCAGTAATGCCAAGAACACAATGACTTTCGAAGATGTAAAGAAGAGAGACATGTTCACAGCACGGTAATAATTTGTTTTCATGACAACATCAATTTCTGACCTGAAATGGTGGAGAGAATTTACTTAAAACTGATGAGTACAGAAATACATATCTTGGTAAAAATTACAAAAGGAAACTAGAAGAGGTCATTACAGTATCATAAAATCTTCAGCACATCTACCCATAGCCAAGAATATTCCACCCATGAATGTTAAGAACATTTTTGAAACAACAAAGTAAAAGGCATCCTTTCAGAAATTACTATAACTGAAAACAGCTCTAAACCAGCACTTACTTGCGTGCTTTTTCTATAAGAGCTGTGAATGGTTTCTCCCAAGTATACATTTTAATAATAAAAGAGAGTAAGAGTAGTGCAGAAGATAAGAGGCAATTCGAAAAGCTATTAGATATGCTCCTAGAATACAACATTCAACAAATAAATCACCTGCCAACAAGAAAGGAAAATACTTTAGACCTAGTACTGTTGAACGAGGTGAATTATGTTCAAGAAATAGTTTTTATAAAATGCGAGTATTTCAGACCATAATGTCATAGAATTAACATTCCATTCCAAAGCAAGTAAAAACAGAGATAAGCAAGAGATGAAAAAGTGGGAAGGATATGGAAAATACAATTTCTCCCATAAGAATATAAAATGGTCTGAAATAAATGAACTAAACAAAGATTGGGATAACATAATCGTAAGTGATGGTATACAGGTAAATATGGATATATTATATAAAATATTAGAGAAAATATAGTGGAAAAATACATATATACCTGAAGAGAAAGTAAGACATCAGTCATGCATACTAAGAGACAGAAGGATCTTGTTCCAGAAAATCAGAAAATGGAAAAAGGTCTTGCAAAAGAAAAAATGCATGGAAAGTTATAGAACTAAAAAGTAAGAGTAGAAAATGCCAGAACAAAAGATTATACAATCAAAAGAAATGAAAAAACGGGACTTGGAAGAAAAAACCCTATTAAATATCAAGCAAAACCCCAAACTATTATACTCATATGCGAAGAAGATGAATAAAAAGAAGAATAGAAATAGGTCCTCTGAGAATTGAAGGGAGATTAACGAAATGAAGGAAATTTGCAACATACTGGCAGAACGATATAAGAGAGAATTCACCCCTAGAAATAGATAATGAAGATAATGATATAGAAGTAAGGGATGAAAATAGTGAATATTTAGCTGACATAGATATTAATGAAGCTGATATTGTGCAGGCTATTAATGAAATTAAAAATGGAGCTGCTGCAGGGCCAGATGGAATTCCTGCTATTTTGTTAAAGAAAGTAGTTCATTCTACCGCAAAGCCGCTTGCAATATTATTAAGGCAAAGTGTAGATACAGGCAAGATTTATGATGAGCATAAATTAGCATACATTTCTCCCTACTTTCAAAAGTGGATCAAGACTAGAGGCAAGTAATCATAGGCCTGTGAGTCTAACATCACATATTATAAAAGTGTATGAAAGGGTAATGAAGAAAAATATTGTGAAACATTTAATAAAAAATTATTTGTTTAATAAAGGACAACATGGTTTCGTACCCGGAAAAAGTACAC
Organism: Macrobrachium nipponense; assembly: GCF_015104395.2. NCBI lineage: Eukaryota > Metazoa > Arthropoda > Malacostraca > Decapoda > Palaemonidae > Macrobrachium > Macrobrachium nipponense. Next base: position 30,348,259 of record NC_087206.1, read on the forward strand.
AAACCCAACTGTTAGTCCACCGTGAAAACATATTCAAAAATATGAAAAGCGGAAAATGAAACAGATGTGGTTTATCTAGACTTTGCAAAAGCTTTTGACAAGGTAGACCATAATTTATTAGCAAAGAAAATTAGAAAACATAATATAGTGGACAAAGTAGGAAGACGGATAACCAAATTTTTACAAAACAGAAAACAGATAGTTATTGCAAACAATGAGAAATCGGATGAAGCTAAGGTAATATCCGGTGTGCCACAAGGTACGGTGTTAGCTGCATTGCCGTTTGTTATTATGATTGCAGACATAGACAGTAATGTTAAGGACTCAATAGTGAGTAGTTTTGCCATTGACACAAGAATAAGTAGAAAAATTACTTGTGATGAAGATAGGAACTCGCTACAAAGAGACGTTAACAAAGTATATGAATGGGCAGAGGTAAATAGGATGGTATTTAACTCTGATAAATTTGAATTTATGGAGATAAAGAAGGAAATCTATATGCATATAGGGGACCTAATAATGAGACAATCACTAATAAGGAAGCAGTTTAAGACCTTGGTGTGATGTTGAATAGGAACATGTTATGCAATGATCAAATAGCAACTCTGTTGGCAAAATGTAAAAAAGCAAAAAAATGGGAATGTTGTTAAGGCACTTCAAAACAAGAAAAGCTGAAAAAACACATGATATGCTTTATAAAACATATGTTCGTAGTCCACTTTGAATATTGCAATATGATATGGTACCCACACTATCAAAAAGGATATTGCACAAATAGAGAGTGTACAAAGGTCCTTTACAGCTAGAATAGAAGAAGTTAAGGACTTAGACTACTGGGAAAGACTACAATTCTTAAAATTATATAGTCTAGAAAGGAGAAGAGAACGCTACATGATAATTCAGGCATGGAAACAGATAGAACGGAATAGCAGAAAATATCATGGAACTAAAAATATCAGAAAGAAGAGCAAGCAGAGGTAGATTAATAGTGCCCAAAACTATACCAGGAAAAATAGGAAAGCACACAGGACATTAATCCACTACGCAACCAGCATCGATATGCAGCGTCTATTCAATGCATTGCCAGCTCATCTGAGGAATATATCAGGAGTGAGCATAGATGTGTTTAAGAATAAGCTCGACAAATATCTAAGCTGCATCCCACACCATCCAAGATTTGGAAGATGCAAAATATCCCGAAAGATGCATTAACAATTCTCTGGTAGACATTAGAGGTGCCTCACACTGAGGGACCTGGGGCAACCCGAACAAGATGTAAGGTCTCTCTCTCTCTCTCTCTCTCTCTCTCTCTCTCTCTCTCTCGTGATTTTACATACAATTGTTTCCCTTGTAAATAGAAAACTAGATGACTTAAACAGTAACTGCATGAAAGAAAACGTGCATGACTGAATACTTATGGGGGGACTGGATTATTTTCACATACGTTACGTACCCAAGTCATATACAGTGGACCCCCCGTATTCACGTTCTCCGGATTCGCGGACTCACACATTCACGGATTTCTCTCGGGAACCTTTCCCTGCATTATTCGCGGAATATTTGCGCATTCGCGGTATTTTTCTATGAGAAATATCCACAAATTCCTGGTTTTTGTTATCAATTTCATCATAAAATGCACTTTTTGTGATAAAACTATTATAAAAACCAAGTATGATAATTTTTAGTGGCTTTTCTTAAGTTTTAACTAACAAAATAGGCTGTTTTTAGCGTTTTTATAGGGGTTCCAAACATTCGCGGATTCTAACTATTCGCGGGGGGGTCTGGTACGCATCCCCCGCGAATACGGGGGGACCACTGTAGTACGTACATATTTCTAACCATAAAATGTACGATTTACTTTGAAATAGTATCAATAATATTTCAAAAGATAAATATGTACCATAACAGGATGATATTTTAATGTATAATTGATGTAGGATGGTATTTTCAGGGATACTTTGGTGTTTAAACATTCAAGATAGGTAGTTAAAAACATTTTTAGAATGGGTTCTGGTATGCATCCCCTGCGAATACGGGGGGAAGCACTGTATATCTAAATGGTTCAGCATCTGAACAAGCAGCACATATTAGAACAAGGAAATGTTCTCATAACAAGGGTCCGGAGAGGAACCAGCAGTAAGAATGAGAACGGCAGCCCCATGCAATTGGCCCAGCTTAATGAAGCTGCAAAAACCCAGTCATACAAAGGGTCACAAAACTGCCTGTAAGAAAGTTGTTTTTAGGACTGATGATTCTATTAGTCACATTACTTTCCTCTGAATACAAGTGTAAATATAACTACTTTCATCAACATAATGAAAAAACTTAATGCTATCCATGCAAAAATAAATACTGTAACCAAAATAAAATGGAATATAATTATGCTAAGGCAACAAAAGATGCAATGTACAGTACTTACTTTGAAGAGGAACAAAAAGTATCAAAAGCATTATTCCAGCTAAACAGGAGGGTCCTATTTCATTCCATAAAATACCGAGGACAATCAGAGTCTGTAAATAAAAAGTTGCGTGAATACAAACTGTAGTAACAAGTCTTGATATATAAATTGTTAGCTAAATAATCTACCCAACCATACAATATTCAATCTCAATATTATAAGGGTAGGCCTTGACTTCCCAGGGGGTTTGCTTCCAAGATCTTCCTCTCAGTATAAAATCATGACAAGCCAGATCCAATAAATAAAATGGCATAACATGTACAGTGTAGTATAAGGTATGACCTTACAGTCTGTATAAAAAGTAAAGGCATCATCTTAGTGACAACAAGTACTACTATGAATAATCGCTAGATTACCTATGGAGTAAGACAAATCCTGTAAATGTATATAAATACAATTATTCTTATAATGTACTGTCTAAAGAGTACAAATGACAAAAAATATTTGTATACTTTCAGTTCTGTTGCAGCCATCATGACCTGCATTTTGTAAGTTGTACTGAAGGTATCAACAACAATGAAACAATAATGTCTTGTGGTCAAGACTTACCATGTGGTAAAGCTTATGAATCTTAATTATCAGAAAGAAATGGTAATTACTGAATTATTACATAAATTACATAATACGTGTAATTCTAATGAATAAGCCTGTTCTTTCTATCTTGACAACCTTCTTCGATGACGACACTGATGGATACTGCATGGAAGAATACTTAACCAAACTTTTAAAACTTCTATGAATTGTTGAGCACTTATGATAAAAGTTGAGCAAGAGTTATATTCAGCCTTGGTTTCTTGAAGGAATTTTACAGGAGGGAGTACACACAAAAGAACAAAGGTAAAAGTAAGGAATCTAGCTATCATAGATGAAGCCAGAGACTGATTAGAAATTTTGCTAAGTAACAAAGCATAGAGTTGTTATGAAGAGGAGAATCCTCTTTTCATATAGTCACAAGGATCCACTCCTTGGTTCTATGCTCTCCATTCTCTACATAAATGACTTGGACTCAGGATGACTAACAAAATAAGCAAGTTTTCTGATGACACAAAAATAGGTGCCAGTGTTAATAACAATGCAAAAATAAAACCAAAACAAGAAGACCTGGATAAAATAGGTGACTGGACAGTACTAAAGCAAATGCCACGTAACTTACAGTCACAAATTTTATGCCAAAAAAATTGTTTAATATAAAATTCACTATATCTTGGGAATAACTCAAGCCCAAGGGAAATTATAATAATAATGATAAGGGTTCCTGCGCCAGTCAGGATTTTAACCATGGTCTAGCTTAGAGATGATGGGCAATAACTCTGACCACCTGGCTATCAAGAGAGATGCAAGTTGACATCAACTCTGCTGTATATTAGTCTATTGAAGTCAGGTTCGGTTTAGAAATTATATTCACCCATCACCATGATGACAGTTGTAAATTAGCAACATTTGGCTAATCATGAATTTTTGTGGCTTATACAAGTAAGATTTTTCATATCCCCTTGAGTGTACGTTATTCCCATGGTATAGTGAATTCAAAAACAATATTTGTGGCTTAACATTTAATAATAAAAAAGTCCCACATTTGTAAATGACAAATATTTAACTTCAATAAATGCAAAAAAATGCACATACATAATAGAAACAAGAATGTCGGGTAAGACCTACTTTGCAAGGAGATAAAAGAGCTGTCATAAGAAAAATTTAGCAGTCTTTATCATTCTTGACTGACAGCCTTCTAAGCAACATACAGACATAAGAGAATCCAGAAAATACTAAGGTACATTAAAAATCAATTTCCTAATAGAAGTTCAATTCTAGTCACCATTCCAAAGGGAAAACATGAAAAGATTAAGAATACTGGCAAGAGCAATCAGAGCCTTTGGATAGCAAAGATGGTTCACAAGACTTTAGTTTATACGTACTCTCTGTTAATAAAAACATTCAAGATAATCACACTGTTACATGAATCTATTTACCTTAGGTAGTGGCCAAACTAGATCCAATGGAAGGAAACTGGAACTGCAAAGGTTCAACACAAGCCACTACTGTAAACTCCTCTCTTGATAAGCTTGTGAATAGTACCACTACCAGCCAATTCAAGAAAAGATTAGATAAAGTTTTCAATAAACTAATGTCCACATAATTCTATCCACGTAACATCACTTACGTGGTCAAACAACGAGGTTTGTGGAACCATAAGTGGTGATGCATCAGATTAACAGGATGCAAAGAGGATTTGTCTTTGCTGAAAGCTTGGAGTACAGTGATACTGTCAGAAAATGTGGAGGTTCATGGCTGAGGACTGATTAAATCCCTTCTGTATCATTATCATCTTTCTCTATACTACATGATTACAGCACAACCTTGAGTTCTTTGTTCTTCAGGGCTTCTCTAAGTATACTTGTGTGTGTGTTACTGGGCATTGTCCACTATGTCAGTGAAGTTTTCCCCTACAACTTCCCCAACAATTTTCTGAATATTTCTGACTTTTGGATAAGTAGTGGGAAGCCATTAAAACCTTCCACAATATATTGACTGTCTCAGCCTTTATGGCCCCTAGAGCCATTGCAAAAAAAAAAAAAAAAAAAAAAAAAAAAAAAAAAAAAAAAAAAAAAAGCATCTGAAACTGTGTACCTCTTATGCATCCCAAGATGATGTAGTCAGGACTATCATTGAGTCAAGCACAAATCTTCCTAAAGATGAGGTGGGAAGTCACTTTCATGCAGTAAATGAAACCTTGATCACGTATCTGCAACAGTGATCTAATGTCACTTCCACACTTGTTGGCTAATTTAAGAGACTGGGGATGGCTGGGATCACTGACAGTGATGATAAAGACCTTAAATGGCAGCCTTCTCTTCTAGGTACTTCTTCACTACAGCAATGAAGCACCAACAAATGGAATCCCACCAGAATAACAAGGCTATCACCAAAGCCTTTTAGCTGTATTGTTTCATAATCTTTAACATCCTCTAGCATTTCTAATAAAATCAGAATGATAGAATTAGGATCATTATCTGTCAAAGCAGGTATAGATTATGAGAGTTGCATGGCCTTTTACCTGAATGTCTATACAGGCAGTCCCCTGTTATCGGCGGACTCGATTTCTGGCGCCATAATGGGCCGAGTTCCGGTTATCGCCACCATATGGTGCCAATAACCGGTTATCGACGCCATAAGCACTTTTATGACACCATAAACCACCAAACTTCAGTTAATGGCGGTTTTGACTTATCGTCACACCCCCAGGAACAGAACCCCAGGGACTGCCTTACATTACAAATATGACAAATTTTTTGAGACAATTTGTATTTTTCATAGCTACAAACCTGAGGTCTTAAAAATAGGATATTTTCTAGCGCCTAGCTGGATCCAGTTAAAAAACAGATGAAAGCAAGGAATCTTGTGATATCTGGCAACGCATGCGTAGATCGGGTGAAGGATGGTCGAAGACCATTCACCTATGATCGCACATCAGTCTTTCCCAACTCAGAATGTCGTAACACACAGAGGGGCAGCTAGAGGCGGGCAGTATAATGTTAAGACCTCAGGTTTGTAGCTATGAAAAATACAAATTGTCTCAGAAAATTTGTCATTTGTTCATACGCGAACAAGCCTTCAGTCTTAACAATAGGATAGACTTGGAGGGAGGTATAAGACATCCTAGACCAGCTTAGGAACTACCCACCAGTCCAGCTCTAAAAAGGAATGGTTTTTGGAGAGGGAATGAAGCCCGTTGAGAAGCTAGATAAATTGATATCTAACTACTCAGACACTGAGTGACGTACAATGATATATGGGATAACCATTGTATGGGGGGACCAAAGAGAAACTTTGACTGTCCAATAACAAACAAGACACCAGGGTTTGTATTACTCCCAACCCTTCCTTGCCAAGGAGTGGAGCATATGCTACCAAATAGCGGGTAAGATATTTGTATATTGCACGACCACACTATCAGTATGACTACCTTACTCACCTGTATCAGACCAGTCCAGCGAATGACGTGTCTATTCCTTAAACCGCCCGAAGGAAGAAGGAAAGGTACAAGAGAAAGGAGGAGACCAGCCAACTCACTCATTCTCTCACCCACACAATCATCTTGGGTAAGATACAAAGGTGCCCTGTTAAGGGCAACCATGAGTTACACAACCTGTTGGGCAGCCACCACAGGATCCAGGGAAAATGTGTCCGCAGATCTGTGGGCAACATCCTTAAGATAGAAGGAGGTGAACGTGGACTGGCGTACCCAAGTACCAGTGCTAAGCACTCTAAGTACAGCCAAGTTCTTTTTGAAAGCCAGAGAGGGGCCAATACCTCTAATGTAATGCGCTCTAGCCTGCACAGACTAGGTGGTAGAATCATCAAGAGACAAGTATGCCTGTCTGATGGCTTCCCGTATCCAAAAAGAGATAGTATTCTTAGACACCTCTTTCTTTGTACGGCCTGTGCTAACAAAAAGTCTGAGGCAGCCTGGTCTAAGGTGCCGAGCCCTTTTAAGATAGCAACGCAGGGCCTGGACAGGGCACAACTAAAGCTCTTGAGCATCACTACCCACAAAGTCAGTCAGTGATCAAATGGAAAACGAAGTGAACCTGTCATCGTGCACAGAGGGATTTTGGGTCTTGGCCACGAATTCCGGGACAAATTCGAAGGACATCGACCCCCAACCCCTGGTGTGCTTCACCTCATAGCTCAGACTGTGGAGCTCTCCTACCCTCTTGGAAGATGCCAAAGCCAGAAGGAAAACTGTCTTGAGCGTCAGGTTCCTGTCAGATGAGTGACGCAAGTGCTCATATGGACTCTTAATGAAGCTCTTATGAACCAAGGAAACATCCCATGTTGGAGGCTTGATCTCTCTTAGGAGAACTTGACTGCTCAAACCCTTTAACTAGCAGGGAAAGTTCCCAGGAAGAGGAGATGTCGATACCCTTAAGGCATAACACCAAACTCAAGGCCGCCCTGCAGCCTCTAATGGTAGAAACGGACAAATGTTACTCATCTTTGAGGAAGGTTAAAAAGTCTGCTATTTGCTGAACAGAGGTCGCGAGTGGAGAAAAACTCTGTTTACGACACCAATCACAGTAGATCGCCCATTTACCTTGGTAAACCGCGGAGGTTGACTTTCTAAGACTGCTGGACATGTGCCCAGCTGTTCTTTGAGAAAAGCCTCTCACTCAGAGGAGATACTTGATAGCCTCCAACCGTGAAGAGACAGGGATTCTACTGACTGGTGGAACCTTTCCGCATGGGGCTGACACAGATGTCGCCAAGTGGGAATCTCCCTTGGAACCTCTGACAACAACGACAGCAGATCTGGAAACATTCCGCCTGGGGCCACAGAGGGGCTACCAAAGTCCTCCTCAGACCCAGTGAACTCATTAACCTGTTCAGAACCTGACGAATCAAACAAAACAGAGGAAAGGCATACACCTCCAGGTTGTCCCAAGGATGTTGGAATGCGTCCTCTGCCAATGCTAAAGGATCTGGAACCACTGAACAGAACACCTCCAGCTTCCTGTTGAAGCGTGTCGCAAAAAGGTCCAACATGGATCTCCCCCAAATCTGGAAAAGCTTGTTTGCCACCACTTGATGAAGGGACCACTCTGTGCCTAGGATCTGATCCTGGCGACTGAGTTTGTCAGTGACCACGTTCTGTTTCCCTGGGATATACCTGGCTGAGAGCTCTATTGAATTGGTGACCGCCCAGTGAAGCTCAACGGTCAAGGCGTGAAGTTGACGTGAAACCAGGCCTCCCTGTTTGTTCACATAGGCTACCACCGTGGTGTTGTCCGACATGAGAACGACAGAATGACCCTCTACCTTCCCCCGAAACTCCTTCAGACCCAGGAAAGCATCCTTCAACTCCAAGACGTTGATATGTTGCTGCTTGTCCTCCAAACTCCAAACACCTGAAGTGATGAGGCCGCCTAAATGAGCGCCCCGACCTGCGAGGGAGGCATCCGAGAACAGAGGGAAGTCCCGTGGAAGAGAACGCAGAGGAACAACCTTCAACAGATTCTGGTCGTCCAACCACCAACGAAGGTCTTCTCTCACTTCCAGAGACAGAGGAACCATTAAAAGGGGAGTCTCTCCCGCCAGAGACCAGAATTCTCCCAGTCTCCATTGCAGAGACTGAAGATGAAGATGCCCATGAGGGACCAGCTTCTCCAGGGAAGACAACACTCCCAGAAGAACCTGCCACTGATGAGCTGACTGATGTGACTGACAGGAAGTTGCGTGCCACAGCCCGCAACTTCTCCAATCTCTGATCCAACTGGAAAACTTTTGCCACTGTCGTATCGATGACCATGCCCAGGTAGGGAATCCTTCGAGTGATACGAGGTTCGACTTTTCCTGGTTGACTAATATGCCCAGGTCCAGACAGAACAGAAGTAGACGATCCCTGTCCTGCAGCAGCTTCTCCCTGGAAACTGCCACGACTAACCAATCGTTGAGGTACCTCAGCAAACGGATCCCCTGAGCATGGGCCCAACTTGACACGAGAGAGAAGACCCTTGTGAACACTTGAGGGGCTGTCATCAGCCCGAAGCACAAGACTGAACTCGAAGACCTTGTCCGCAAGAGAGAAGCGAAGGAACTTCCTGGACGTGGGAAGAACAGGGATTTGGAAGTATGCATCCCTTAAGTATATTGACAGCATGAAGTCGCCTTCCTTCATGGCTGCCAATACCGAGCACGGGGTCTCCATCTTGAATCGTGTCTTCCTGATGGAGTGATTTAAGGTGGACAAGTCGATCACAGGCCTCCATCCTCCCGACGCCTTGGGCACCAAGAAGATGTGACTGTAAAACTCCGGGGACGGACGCACTACTTCCTCTCTCTATTGCATCCTTGTCCAGCATTTTCTGCACTTCCTCCCGAAGAGCCAAGAACTTAAGAGAATCTGGAGGATATGCCTTCCTGAGCTGTGGCTTGTCCGACAGAGGAGGAGAGAAGTCGAATGGCTGTAGGTATCCCACCCGAAGGACATCTACCACCCACTTCTCTGCTCCATAGCTCTGCCACTTGGCCCAATGGCCAGCCAGGCACCCCCCACCCATGGCGCAGGAGAGGGAGAGGCGCCTAACCTACCAACGGCCCCCTTAACCTCTGCCTCTTGGGCCTTTTCTTGGCTTAAAGGAACGAGAGCGAAAGGGGCGATAATCTTCTGACTTAAGCTGTGTCGAACGGGAAGGCCCTGCCAAACTCGAGGTCCTCGATGGCCTACCAGGCAACGATCTCCTTGACTGCTGCTGGACAGGGGGAGGAGGAGGAGCCAGACGTCTCCGAGGACGAGAGACTGACTTAGAGATGGCCTAGTGCACCAGTCGGTCTTTGGTGTCAGCCCAGCGACAGTATCGCATTCTCGAGTTCTGTCCGAGGAAACAAAAACTGGGACTCCAACAGATCTCCATTCCTCAATGCCAGCAAGGACTCAGTGTCGAGCAATCTCTCCATCCCAGACAAAGCCATGTCCCTTCTAATCAGAAAAAGATTAGCCCATAAATTAGCAATGAGGCGAGCCAAATATGAAAACGCCTTGCCCCCGGACTGCAACAGACTGGCAAGTGAGGATGCACTCACCAACCCTTCCGGGGACCTGTCGGAAGCTATCTTGGCAATAACCACGGACCAGAGGTCCAGCCAAGAAACCGTCTGCAACATGGAGGCCGCCGTAGATTCCAATGCTGACAGATCAATCCCAGCTTCAGGTGAATGATGTCTGGGTTAAGATGGTGTGACGACAAAAATGCAGAGCTCGTAGCATAGTACTTCCTATGTCTCGTGAGAGGCAGGGGTAGTAGTTTGGTAGAGCCCCTAAAGCGAAGCGAACCATCCCGGTCCGATACAGAGGCGTTAACCTTCTGTAAGACCAACTAAATGTGCCCCGACAAAGGAAGCTGAAGAGATGATTTGGGGTCCTGAGTAGCTCCCACCATGGCTTCCAAGCAAGGAGGAGTGCAAGATAACTGAGCCTGAGTCCTACTTTCCAAATTGTTAAACCCACGAATGAGATCAACAACTTCCAAAAAGGAAGACAGAAACTCTTGCATGTCTCCCTCCTCCTGCTCTGGCAACTGAGACTGACGACGAGTAGGATGTGTAGGCTCCTGTAAGGCACCTTCCCCACCAAAATTAACGGAAGGGTTAGCAGCCAAACAGCCCAAAACCCCAACTAACCTGTCTGGGCTGGGTCCGTGCGTCGGCTTCCGAGACGAACCCACTATAACACTAGGAACATCACTTACCTCCACAGATGACTCCCAAGTCCATGAATGGTCACGGGCGTGGCGGACATACGTACGTGAGATGGGGGGGAACTCGAACAATCGAGATCGAAGGAGAATCCCTTAGAGTCGAACTCTTGGAAGCACCAGAGAGAGAGGCAGGCAAACAGTCCTGCTTCACAAACTCCGCGCTCACTACCTTCGACCTCTTAACAGGCACCTTGAGATCCTTACGGCGACGAATTGGCCTTGGAGAAGAAGGAGCACTAACATCACGTGCACGGGCAGGGGAGGTTGCAACACACTCGCAATGTGCATGGACTGGGGGGTGGGGGGGTAACATGCCCAAGATTCAAAGCAGAGGACGAAGCATCTCCTGCAGATCGCACACCACTAACACTGCCCAAAACATCAGCACACTCAGGAACACATCCGCGCTGTTCCTCCCTCGAAGGCGAAGGAAGGGCAAAGTCCTTAGCCTTCCAACGCTTGATACTCCGATGGGGGGAAGAGGGAGAGGAAGACAGCACTGGTTTCTTATGCGCACTCTTCTCAGGAGGCGGGGACAAAGCAACACATTTCCTACCAGTCCTCCCAACCGATAAGGCAGCCAACTTCACATCCAATACAGAGTCCAACATCTGAAACACTGCCTGGCATGTGACTTCAGACTGATGTGCCAGAGAAGGCTCTGATGACAAGGAAGGGAGATGTAGCGAACTGGGCGGCAGTGATGATGTCACGGCTGAGAAAGGTGGATCAGAGACGACTGGGCGAGACGTCATTGATGGGAGTGACGTCACAAGTGGTGGTGACGTCACAGCTTCCCCTCGGTGCAAGGGGGAATCAGACGCAACTGGCGGAGGAATACACAGACGGATCCTGTGACATCATCAACGTGGCTGACGCCACAGCGTCACTTTGACTCAAAGCGGCAGCAGACACTGGCGGAGCAATACAAGATGGCCAACTGCTGCTACCCACGAAGACGAGAATGGGGGAAGGGGGGATGGCCTGGCCAGACTGGGGAGTGGGGGGTGAGCCTCCACAAAATGCGCTAACAACCCCTCAAAGGACGGGGGACCCCCTAGCCCGAGTGTCTTCCAAATCGCCACCATTTTGGATGCCTCCAACTCTGGAAGAGAAGAGATTGATGAAAAAGCCTCACCTTTCTCAGGAATCAAATAAACTCCCGAGGAAGAAGGGGCTACATTACAAACATTAGCCTGGCAGCCTCCCAATACTTCCATCGACGAATCAATGGAAGAAAAGGAAGGAAATGCAGGGACAATGCTACTATGAGGGTTGATTACTGCAGGAGACAAAACATCACTGCTCCTTAGGCCATACCCAGCATTCCATGGAAGGATTCGTAATAGTACAAAAATTAGAACGACACCTACTGCATGTGATGCGAGGGTCAGTCGCTGCCGAAGCCAGAAAACGAGAACACGGAAAACCTGGAACTCCGGGGCACATACCCTGACGCCGAGAAGGAGCAGAAGAAGCCATAATACCAGCCAAACACACACACACTAAACAGAAGCAAAACGGGCAATGAACTGGGAAAAGGCCAAGAGAGGTTAACACGACTCTTGCCCAGGCGGTTGAAAGAAAGACTGATGCGTGATCACAGGTGAATGATCTTCGACCATCCTTCACCCGATCTACGTATACGTTGCCAGATATCACAAGATTCCTTGCTTTCATCTCTTTCTTAACCGGATCCAGCTGGCCACAAGAAATGATCCTATTATTAAGACCGAAGGTTTGTTCGCATATGAACAAAAGTCAGTTGCTGGTTATTGGCGGATACGGTTGCGTATTGACAATCTGGTTTTCTGGAGCTTGTCTAGCACTGAAAATTGCCGATTTCCAGGTATCAGCGCCAATAATAGAGGTGCTATTAACCAGTTATTGGCGTCATAAGCGCCATAAATCGCCGGTTTATGGTTATCAGCGACTTTCAATTATCATCGAGCTGTTGGAACAGAACCCTGATCGATAACTGGGGACTGCCTTATGAAAATAAATGCTCACATTTTTGCAAAATAAAATTTACAATGAAAATAAATTACAGTGTACCAAAGCAAAAACAACTGCACTTGTGGTAGTAGTATTTTTACCTCACACTTATTATTTAACATACAAAAAAATTCAGCAGTTGCAGAATCTTTTACTCTTTACCACAAAAAGTGCTACCTTCAGTACAATGTAATGTACCTGATCTAATCTAAAAACAGTCTATTTTATTACATAATTTTACATGAGAGGCCAGACACTTTGCCTTACAGCCCTGAGGTGGAAACATATTAAGCCTAATATACCTGAAGAGCAAGGAACTTATTAAACCTAAACAATTAAGGCAGTATCCTATTTTAACATAATTATGTGGAGGAGCATTGTGTTTTATATAATCACACCAGAAGCAGAAGTATATTCAACCTGACCATACCTGTAGTGGTCCAATCCAAAGGTAGTGCAAGAAGATAATGCTGGTGTCGAACCGATTCACATCGTTTGATAGGAGATTAACCATCTGTCCTACAGTTGTCTTTCCTAGGGCGGCTTTACTTAATCGTAATGCCTAAAGTAATGCTGTGATTAACATCCGACCAAGATCATATATGTATAAAAGCTATAAAACAAATAACTGTAAAAATGAAATGGTGGAGCAAAGATGCCTTCTATCATCAAAACATAACACAAATGCTGCAATAAAAGTAACAGCAACTAAATGTAACTTTACAGATGTATTATCTTATTAATGATCAAATTACCTTAATTATAATGTAGTTTTAACATCTAAATAGCCATGCAAGCATTTTTGACAATCATGCAATAAAAAATAAGAAATTTATTAACTACAGTGTCAGCAAATCTCATTCAAGCAATGAGAATATATTTAAGTGCTTATGACATGAGAAGAACTACGGGCAACAACAGAAAAATTTTTGGCAGAAAAACATAAAGAGGATGAAAGGATGGAAAATGAACTGCTGTACATGGGAAACAATCTGATAAAAAACGTTAAAAATAGAAGAGGATGGCAAAATAGAAAAAAAAGATACTACAAAGACTTACGAATGAGCATGGTTTTTAACAAGGATTTACTACAAGTGAATGAAAGATAATGGCAACTTATTTGTGCTTCTCCACTACCAGTCTGCAATAACAACCATAAAATACGGCACCAGAAATGTTCCTATAGGGATAACTTGTATCAAACTCGCATAATATTTATGATTTCGGCAACATGTAGAAAGTATAAAACCAATGTTTGTAATCATACTTTTTTGCTATGATCTTAAAAATATCAACTGTTTAAAAACCATAATGAAATAATCTCTGTGAACTTCGATACTAAAGTAAGTTGAAAAGCCGGATAACATATTCTTTTGAATTCTGTGTGGAATGATTTATCTACTGTACCATAAACTGATAAATCAATTTAAGTTCAACCAGACAAGGGAATAGTGTTGTTTCCTTTTCATTACATGCCAGGTAAGAAACAGATATTTTCCTAGAACAGTTACAGAAAAAGTATTACATATATACACAAACTGATAGATGATAATACAATCTAAATTACTTAAACCTGGAGTGAAATTTTCGAAACAATTTTAGTGTACTTTTTAAGATTAATCACTCAGATAAGTGTCTCAAAGAATTATCAGTTCTGCTGAGTGAGGAGAGCACCAATCTTTTGATTAAGTTCTTTTATAAATGCCCTGTCAATTCACATACCCATTCCGTAATGTAGAAAAGGTTAGCTTTAAGTTACAAAGAGGATAAACCATAAAAATGTTTGTATTCAGAAGTCAGGACGAAACAAGCAGTATAAGAAAAATTATATTCATGTACAAACCACACACAGAAAATGTTAAACAATGTATCACAAAGATGTTTAGTAAAAGACTTCTGCAAGCTGAACAATTAAGACATATCCAAGACATAGGGATCACTAATACAATGAAAGTTAATACATTCACAAACACACACACACACACACACAGAAGAGAGAGAGAGAGAGAGAGAGAGAGAGAGAGAGAGAGAGAGAGAGAGAGAGAGAGAGAGAGAGAGAGAGAGAGAGAGAGAGAGCATGCCTTTAAGAGATAAACCAATGACTCCCTCCCAACACCGGTACCTTTCTGTATATCATAGAGCAACTTGCTACTCTAATCTGCATGCCACTGTGTTGAGTACCAAAGAAAAATGGATGGTGAGAGAATATGTAAAGCAATGATCCCATCACCACTCCTGTACAGTACAGCCAGCCATGAAGTTCAGTGTAACCTTTCTCCCCATTGAAGTAGCGGATCAGTCCGCCCAAGCAGAGAGGTTGGCCTATTCTGGAAAAGGCAAGCAGAATTCCCATCATTCTTGCTTTTCTATATTATGAAGTTAGTGTACAGATAATAGAGAAACACTGGTATATACTGTAATTGTATATAAAAATGCAGACTTACAAGATATGTCAGACAAATTTATATAATTTTATGTTAAACAATTACTAGAATCAACCTATTTCTATATATATACAGATTATAAACTCTAAAGAATTTCCAAATCATTTATTCTTTGATATAGAAATTATTAATGTGGCCTTTTTCATTATATCCCAAGTCGTCAATTAACACAAATTAACATTGGCAAATAACATGTAACTGTTATTAAAATATTCTTGATAAGTATGAAATACTGCACTAGGCTAAGGCTCAGAACTTATTTCAGTACAGGACCAGTAAGACGGATCAGGGTTTCAATTGTCTTTCAGATTAAACCCTACTTAGTTTCGTTGCCCTTTTCTTTGCTTTCTTCGAATCTGGACCACTTAAGGATATCAAGCTGCCTGCCCCCATTGGTCTCAGAGTAAAAAAAACTTGGAAATAAGTCAAGAGTTTCTTGTTATTTTATAATTTACACAACCTGGAAAATCTTCCTTTGTTCGTGATCAACTGCAGTCATTTACCAACACTTTTTGCTTTTAGGATGAAAATATGATCCCACTCGAATAGTGTAAATATTCTATTAAAATTATTGACACCTTTTCATCTTGATCTGGCATTTTGTTTGTCCAACAACACACACATGATGAAATCCTAACTATAAAATGAGTTTCCACCTTGTCAAAGAAAATAGGAAAAGCCAGTCAATTCAACGATACACCATAGAAGCTTCGTACGAGTCACCACGGGTCACAATGAGGTCTGAAAACCTCCTGGAATGGCAGTGGTAGTATCAGGAATTTAGTTTCATAAATTGACTCACAGATGAAGGCCTCAATTTTAAACAATGTATTTTCATCAACGGTAAACTGAATAATGCTGAACAAAACACCTAGCATTCAGGTCTGACCAAAATATCTTGCAATAAAATACCTTTTCCCACGAGGATCATGCACAAGAGATTAGCTCACAGGCATTCCAGAGTACATCTTACCTTAAGGAGTGATTAAAGTGGCCACCATAAGAACACCAAGCCCAATATTATTGAAGTGACAACATGCTACGAGGTGTTTTTGTTAAATTACATAAAGCACCTTGTCAATAAATATGCTACAAAGGCAGATTGGGCACAGCTATAACTATCTGCTCATTTCTGGAGATCAGTTCCTCCCTGTGTCGTAATCTTTTCTGAAACATTTATCACTGCGCAAGAAAGCTATAAAAAGTCCTACAAACTTTGATATGTCAAATAACAATCGTGGTATCACAAATTTGTGTTGTAAACCTCATCAAAAATTCTTCCCATGTCCATCAGAATTGATCTTATGAATTAAAGCCTTCCACTTGTCACTTATTTGACAGACTTATTAAAAATATTTTTGTTGTCTCACCTTCTAATAAAACAGTACACAATTACAACACTCAGTCAGCTTCTGTTGTTTATTGGCGGTGTTAACCAGCACCAATAATTCCATTCAGAGCTTTGCGTGAATATTTCAAGAACTATCCAAAATACTTATTTTGGTATTCAAGATTATATAATACATTAATACAAAATATGTACCAATATCTGTAATTATATATATATATTATATATTATATATATATATATATATATATATATTATCTATATATAGAATAATATAATATAAACATATATAATATATATTAATATCATAATAATAATTATATATATATAATAATATATACTATTATATATCTATATAATCCTATATATATATATATAGTAGATAAATATAAGATATATATATATATAGATACATATATATATAGATATCTAATATATATAGATATATATATAGTACTTATATATATATATATATAGGATATATCGTATAGAATATATATAGATATATAGATATATATATATATATAGATATATATTATAGAGATATTAGATATCTATAGATATAGATATATATATATAGATATATATATAGATATATATATATAGATATATATATATAGATATATATATATAGATATATATATAAGATATATATAGATGCTAAATATATATGTAAATATCATAGAGATATAGAGATATAATATATATATAGTATACTATATATATACATAATATATATATAATATAGATATATATATATATATATATACATATATTTTTATTAGATATATGTATAAATATATTATATATATAAATTAGAATATATAGTATAGATATATATATATATAACGATATATATAATCGATATAGATATATAGATATAGATAGTAATATAGATAGATACATATCGTATATATATATATATATATATATATTATATATATATATAGATATATATATGATATCTATATCGATATAATATATATAATATATAGATATAGATATATATTATATATATATATATATATAATATCGATATATTAGATATATAGATATATACTAATATAGATAGTATATTATAGATTATATATATATATAGTAATATAATATAGTATATCTATAGATATATATATATATATATATATATATAGTATATATATATATATATACTATATATAATATATATATATATAGATATATATATATATATAGATATATATTTATATATATATATATTATTAATGATATATATAAGATATAGAATATAGATATTATATATATATATATATATATATATATATAGATATATATATATATATATAGATATATATAATATATATATAGATATATATATATATATATATATAGAATATTAATATATAGATATATATATAGATCTATATATATATAGATAATATATATAGATATATATAATATAGATATATAGATATATAGATATATATATATATAGATATTTATAGTATATATATATATATATAACATATATATATAATATTATATATAATTTTTATATATATATATATATATATATATATATATATATATTACTAAAATATATATATATATAATAGATAGATATAGTATCTATATATATGTATATCTATCTATCTATATATATATATATATATATATATATATATATATATATATATATATTATATATATATAATATAGATATATATATATATTTATATATATATTATAGATATATATACTAGATATATATATATATATATAGATTATATATATATATGAGATATATATATATATATATATATGATAGATATATATATGGATATAGATTATATATTATAGATATATATATATATAGATATATCTATATATAGATATATATACTATAATATTATATATATATATATATATATATATTATATATATATATATATATATAGATATATATATATATATATATATATATATATATATATATATATATATATATATAATATATATATATATATATATATAATAGAAATAATCCTTAATCTGAATCAGAATTATAATTAATGTTTGTTTTTCACTCCACGTCCATTTTAATTCTTTTTAGCATATTTAATTACATAAATTCGACAAAAAATGCAAAATCTCTAAAAAGCACCTGGCATACAAAATAAATTCTTGTTTTCTGTTTCCTAGCAACATTTCTCCAATAGCAGGAAAAGGAAGTATACAGGAAAGTCTGAGTAGTCAATGAACATTAACCTCGGAATCTTGTCTAAACTACCTTTCTGCTTCCATAGCTTTGTGTATTTCATAATAGCCGAACGACAAAGATAGTAAGCTATTCTGATGGATCCCAATATAAAGTCCTTTAAACGTAATATTTTAGTATATTAAACGAATAATTCACAGTAAGCTTTTTGTAGAAAATCAGTAAGAATGCATGTAACAAGCATGAGTAGACATCCTTATTTTCATATTCGTCCTGAGGTTTACGGCATTTGAAATTATTTCTGTACAATATTTGATTCCAAGTACTCTCAGGACAGACAACTGGTTGATTTTTTCACTTAAGAAGAAATGACTTAATACACACAAGTTCTCATCTAATGGCAATTTTTCTAGATGAAAATTTAAGAAATAACATTACAATAAAACAAATGTAACTTCATTATGGAACCACAACAACGAAGTTCTCTTTCTATTAACGTAACAAAAACAAACGCCATTTATACAACATGCATCTTAAGGAATGCGTAATGATTTTACGGCTAAGATAGGAAGTCTTTGAATGGCTAACTCAACTCTAAGCTCTACTTATAACCCAAGATACCATTTCAACCGAGAAATGACTTAAATGGTGTCATTACAGCTACGAGAAACATTACTCCGGAAATGTTACAAACCATCACCTGTAACTACGACCCCATAGGCCTACTATGTTACCTACTCTACCATCCACCTTATGGTGCGCACAGAAGATATGCTTCGAACAACCTACCTTTCTGTAGATAATAGAACAAGTGGCCGTCCTGGCATGCAGGCTGATGCAACGGCACTTGAAGTAGAAAGGGTGGTAGACAAATATGTGAACGACGGCAATGCCTACAATGCCCGCCGCACATATCACACCCGATGAGAAACTCATGACAGACTCGTTGTCAAAGTACCTGATCAGACCGCCCAGCATCACGGGCTGCAAAACCCTGCAATAGCGTTTTCCTTACAATGCAAAGTACTAAGTGGGAATTACCAACCATCGGGCCAGCAATGCTCTCTCTCGCCTTAACTACAATACGACGAACCACCCTTACTTCAACAATCCCTTGCCTAAATGTACTAAGAGTATTCAAGATTTACCCAAAATCCACCTGGTAATACAGTACAGTAGCTACCTCAAGCACAAGGGGCCACCACTCTTGTGCAATCACTATCTCTTAAGAAATCCCATTATAACTACTAAAAGGATAATGAAGCTTTGAAACTAACATTACTTACCTATCAAGCATAGGCGTAACTAGGAGTCTATCAATGGGGGGGCACAGCTGAATATATGGGGGGGGGGGAAGACACTGGGCATGCACATATTATAATGCTCATTCTTTTTTTTTAATTATATGGAAAGATATTAAGGATGTTTTAAAATATTTAAGCCTATCAATTTGTGAATCACGTTTTTATATAAAAGAACATTTATTTATTTCTTACAGTTAATATAGTAAAACTCGACTATCTTTTGTATGAAAAAACTGCCAAACAACTTGATGTATAAAAATTTAATAATAATAATAATAATAATAATAATAATAATAATCAAACAAAAACTTCTTTCAGTTTTCTTCTGAAGATTGAAAAAGAAACCCACAAATTCAATTTGTAACTTGTTTACTTCTAAGTATTTACATTTGGAGTAAAACCAAATGTAAATACTTAGAAGTAAACAAGTTACAAATTGAATTTGTGGGTTTCTTTTTCAATAATAATAATAATAATAATAATAATAATAATAATAATAATAAGAATAATAATAATAATAATAATAATAATAAGAAGAAGAAGAAGAAGAAGTTAAGCTTAGGCTTCTACTACAAGCTTCATGAACTCAAAATGAGGGGGGGGGGGGGGGCCACCAGTTTCAAATGGGGCTCACGTGCCCTCCCCCACCCTCCCGCAGTTACGCTTATGCCATTAAACACTACCTCCTGGTCTGGCAAAGGAGCAAATTCTATTATGAGACAGAAAAAATGAACCACCAGCCTGAGTTACTTGAGATTTACGTCACAGCAAACTCAAAATCCCATATTCAAGTGACTTCATGAAGTATACTTGTTTATTAAGCGACCCACTGGCCTTTCGGATTATGGGATACCTGGCTTCAGCCACCAAATCACATGGCCACTAGTTCCACCACCAACTTAATGAAATAAATACATAATTCTTGACATTGTAAGCTTTCCTAAGAGGAAACCAAGAGCACAATCAGCTATAGTAGATTCACATCAACCGTGCATTTGATGTCTAGGCCAGTCCCTTACGATGCTCCTGATTGGCTGCTGATAAGCCAATCACAGGGCGGGAAACTCTCGGTCTCTCTCGAGAGTTCACATAGGCAGGATGTATGCTCCACCTCTCCTAAGGGATACTTTTGAAAGATGTATCCCTCAAGAGAGGTGCAACATTGATCCAACCATGTGAACTCTCTTGAGAGACTGAGAGTTTCCAGCCCTGTGATTGGCTTATCAACAGCCAATCAGGAGCGTCGTAAGGGACTGGCCTCTACATCAAATGTACGGCTGATGTGATTCTACTTTTTATAGTACTACTCAAGATTCTGTTGCAGATCTACTAACAAATGACCCAGATTAAATATCATTTGAAACTGGAATACATAATAGTGTACACCAAATATCAAAGATATCCTATAAAATATTGTAACAGATTAAGGAATCACGTCTTCATCGTCGCACAATCTATGTCATTCCTTACAAACCATAAATTCAGCATCGAACTTAAGATTAGAAAATCGAGTTACATGTCGGAGAACACGATAACAGAAATTACAGTGAGCACAGTTAACCTCGGGATGCGCTCGTGGAATAAATGAAGGTACTTATTTTGTTTACCGAACACTAGAAGGTAACTAAGGTGACGAGTGAAACCATTTACTACTTATATGACAAACAGCAACATTTCTAAAACTGAATGTTACAAGTTGAGCTTATTGGTATTAATGCGGGGTGCCAATTTTCCACTTAACATAAATTCCAAATTCTATAAGTATACAAATCAATACTTCCTTTGCTTTGCATTAAACCTCTTTCTTTTTCCATTAAAATAACTGATCTGTAGAGTCTATACGCTTTAAATGACTCGGATACTTGAATCTTTATTTCAAATATCTATTTAATTTATATCTTTCTACAGATTACTGCACAGCCAAAACTTGCAAAATATTTGAAGCGATAAAGAAAGGCCCTTACAAAGTTTGTCTGGTCCATTATCAATCGCACTAGAACAAGGATGACGACTACATCTAAAACTATTCCTTAATAAACACTGGAATTACATCCAAAATAAACTAGCTTACTTCACGGTTCTGAGGGGCAAGTACGTGTGTGTGTGTGTGTGTGTGTGTGTGTGTGTGTGTATGTATGTATGTAGTATGTATGTATGTATGTATGTATGTAGTTGTATGATGTATGTAGATATATATATATATATATATATATATATATATATATAGATATATATATATATATTATATATATATATATATATATATATATATATATATATAATATATATATATATATATATATATATATATATATATATATATATATATATATATATATATATATATATATATATATATATATATATATATATATATCTATGAAATTGTATTAATAGCCACAAAGCCCTCTTAACTTCTTGAATTCTTTGCTCTTTTTTGGATACACTTGCCACTACAAAGCCTGAAGTTCCAAGCTCAAAGAAATTTAAAGAAGAAATTTCTTTGAGCTTGGATCTTCAGGCTATTACAATTTCATATATATCTGGTAAAAGTGACTAGCAGATTCTCTCTTCTCTCTCTCTCTCTCTCTCTCTCCTCTCTCTCTCTCTCTCTCTCTCTCTCTCTCTCTCTCTCTCTATATATATATATATATATATATATATATATATATATATACCACATCACACACAACACACACACACACGCATATATATATATAATATTATATATATATATATATATATATATATATATATATATATATACAGATATATATATATATATATATCATACACACATATACATACACACACATACAGAAACTAATTAGTTTGTCTAAGGCATGTTTGGCGACATGAAGACTATTGTGTAATAATTCACTTTTGCTCAAACATGTACTAAGTTCGCCATTATAAACCCATCGGTCTAATTAAATATCTCAGCGAAATTACAATTTGTACTCAACTCTGTATTTGGTAAAACATGCAACACCCCTGCAGAAAACAATGGCACAATAAGAACATCCAGACAATTGGTTCAATTTCCACCCATGCTACAGGAATCTCTGTATAGAAATGTCACAAAAAACCTAAGGCCTCAGCATCATATCAAACATTTCCCACGAAAAACAAAACTTCAGAGCTAAAAGAAAAAAAATTATTAAAAGGCGCAAACAACGCCAATATCTACTTCTCTAGTTTCCTTACCTCAGAACACACTCCTCGAAGGCTGCCAGTAGGCCTACTCGGCCGTATTCCCAACCGAAGCACCGCGCTAGGGCGTTCACATAACTGGCTTTCCTTCCCTTCACTTTGCTCTTGAGGACTTCATCATCCCAACACCTGAAATGAACAGGGATACTATTCAATTCCGGAAGCTGAAACTAACATTTGTTAATAGCCCTGCAGTTGAAAATATACAATTGTTTGCTCTCCAGTACTTATGGCTGACAACTGATTACATTCCAGCAGAATTCCAGCCGATTGATATAAACACTTGATCACATCTAACAAACAAAATTCAATTTCAGCAACATCCCACTACTGTACCTGAAAACTGACACTTAAAATCTAGCACCTGAAATCGAACTAACATCTGAAAACTGACTCTGAAATCCTAGAACCTGAACACTAACACTTAAATGCTGGCACCTGAAACTGAACTAGTACCTGAAAACTAACACTTCATCCTACCACCTGAAAAGTGACACTTAAATGCTGGCACCTGAACTGAATTAGTACCTGAAAACTGACACTGAATCCTATCACCTGAAAAGTGACACTTAAATGCTAGCACCTGAAACTGAACTAGTACCTGAAAACTGACACTTCATCCTACCACTTCAGAACTGACACTTAAATGCGGGCACCTGAAACTGAGCTAGTACCTGAAAGCTGAAACTTCATCCTAACACCTGAAAACTGACACTTAGATGCTAGCACCTGAAACTGAACTAGTACCTGAAAGCTGACACTTCATCCTACCACCTGAAAACTGACAATTCATCCTAACACCTGAAAACACACTTAAATGCTAGCGTCTGAAACTGAACTAGTTCCTGAAAACCGACAATTAACCCAAGCACCTGAAAGTTGACACTTGAATCCTAGCAATATCCCCGCACCTGGCATTGACAATTGATAACGTCAACACCTGAAACCGAGTTACTTTAATGCACCTAAAATCTATACATAGTGACAATATTGAAATATTACAAAAAGACACCCATATTATTTGTAGTTCCTCTGATTCGTTGCAATCGGCCATCACCCCCATCCATCAACATCACCATCTATATATATATATATATATGGTATAATAACTATCTAATCATAGTTATAAATAATATATATATATCATATATATATATCATATATATACTATATATATATATGATATATATATATATATATATATATATATATATATATATATATATATATACTATATATAATATATATAGATATATCATATATATATATACAATATATATATATATATATATATATTAGTATTCATATACTAAAACAAATTACTTATGATGAATCTAGAGTATAAAACTGAGTTTTTCAGAGAAAACCAACTAGAGACATTAAATATTATTTGAAAAAGTTACGATAAAATGAAATCACATTTCATGTTTGAAAAATATACCATGTAATTAAAAAAAACAGCAAAATCAGGAACATGAGAAGCAAAAAAGTAAAAAATGGGGAAATATTCAGCAATTAAAGATACAATTTGTGATAGAAAAGCCAAATGTTGGAAAGACAACGAACAAAATGAATAAAATTGAACTGAAGAAGAAGAAATATATTCAACAGATGAAGTTACAATAGCCTAAAACAACCAAACGGCTAATAAAAAACAGTAAAAGACAAATGTCAACAAATATATACACACACACACACACATATATATATACTATATATATATATCATATAATATATATATATATATATATATATATATATATATATATAATATATATAATATATATGTATAAACTGCCTAAGAAACCATGAATAAAATCAGTGTTTAAAAATCGATAAAATATTTCAACAACTCATCAACATTACTGTAAAAGACAAATGTATGATGTCAAAAGGTAAACTGAAAAAAATTATATATAAAAAATTATCGAGTAAAGTAAATAATAATAATAATAATAATAAATAATAATAATAATAATAATAATAATAATAATAAAAGCTATGTACTTACTTTTGCAACTTGTCTCCCAGCAGCTGAGACGCATCGTGCTTCTGCACTCTGTAGAGATCTTCAGCGTTCAGGGGTCGGCTATATCCTAGACGCATGAGCGGGATGACCCACCTGCGGAGACAAGACAACAAACGTCCAGGAATGAGAAGTGCAAGTCACTGCGGAATCATCATAATGGGAACAATGGAGAAACAAACCCACAGTTATGTACCTGCACAAATGTATTTGAAAACAATGCTAGAGAGAGCTTTAGAGAATCTGCACGATTCCCTTTTTCAATGTATGTACCTGTTACCTGTATAAATTGATATCATCATAATGGTAATAACGTTGAAACAAATCCACGGTTATGTAGCTGTAAAAATATATTTAAGAATAAAGCTAAATAGCTTTAGAGAATCTGTACAATGCTCCATTTCAATTAATTTTTACAAATCTATTTAAAAATAAGGCTAAACACAGCAATTTGGAAAATCCGTACGATTCTCCTTTTCAATCTGAGGCTGAAAAGGAAATCGTAGAGTATCTCGAAATGTCTACTTCTAGCTTTATTTTTAAATGCATTTGTACAGATACATTGAAAAGGGGATTCGTACATATCAATGTAGTACATACAGTGCGAAGACAATTGGAATGGTTATAAATCACAAGGTACCTAGAAATACCAATAGCAAAAAGATTTAGTACTAGTGAGAGGATGGGGCAGTATGTTTTGAGATAGTTCAGTCAAGCGAAAATGATAGACGAGGCCTCAATCGGTAAAATAAGCATATAGCCGAGTTGATTGAACATAAAATTTAGGCCAAAGACAAAGCACTGGGACCTATGAAGTCATTCAGCGCTGAAATGGAAATTGATAGTAAAAGGATTGAAAGGTGTAACAGGAGGAAAACCTCGCAGTTGCACTATGAATCAAGTGTTAAGAGAGGGTGGAAAGTAAGATGAAGAAAGAGAATATGAAAGGAGGTACAGTAAAAGGAACGAAAGTGGTTGCAGCTAGGGGCCAAAGGCACGCTGCAAAAAACCTTAAGTAATGCCTACAGTGCACCGCATGAGATCCAATGACGGAGCTACCTCCCTACGGAGTTTAAGCATGTGTTAGGAAGAGAGGCTGTAACTCAAAAAGGGCTCGACAGATGAAATGGAAGAGACACTGTGAGGAAGGGCACTGGTATGCAGAAAACAAGAGTACGTGCCGGATTAAGGTGAATGAGTGTGTGTACGTGTGTGTGTGTGTGTACTGTACACGGGGTGGTGGGGTTGGGTGGGGTTGGGGAGTGATGCACTGCTGATGTATCTTTGTATAAGTATATAAAGTAGCTGAAGTTTTGAGTTTTCCGCTCGGGGGGTTCGTCTAGGAATCACACGTTGATGTTTAAATGAAGCAGTTACCCTATCTTGGCTTTCCTCTGAAGTCACTTAAAGATTCTAAGACTATTTTTCACTTGCAAGTGGCCCTTTAGAGGCTTTGATGTGAATGGTAATGGGACACACCGAGTCTTGAGAACCACTGAAGTTAGTGAAATTGAGTTTAGACAGTTGGTAATTGTGATCTAGTAAGTTTTTCCCCAAAATGGAACTGGCTCCATTTTGGGGAGAAACTTACTTGATAACTTCAGTGGATCTCAAGACTCAGTGTGTCCCATTACTATTCATATCAAAGCCCTCTAAAGGGCCACTTGCAAGTGAATAAATAATCGTAGAATCTTTAAGAGGTAATAATCTCAAGTTGCTACACCCTCATCTTTCTTCTGGCAGGCGATCGACATGAAGAAGTGTTCAACAAATACTGCTCGTGTTTCGTCTCGAATAACAATAAGAATATAACTCAAACTATTCTAAAGATGGTCACATTCGGTATGAGCAATCATATTTCGGGCAAAGGCGATTAACGAGAGACAGAAATTTCGATAGCATTTGCATCTCATACTCTCTGCTTCATCCTTAAGGTCCATAGCCTTAATGTGACCCGTTGGTCCGGGTCTGCATGCCTCTCACACACACACACACACACACACACACACACACACACACACACAAAATCACCAACAAAAGAGACTTACACATACTACTGACTTTCAAAATCTAAAAGAACTAGAAGGGGAAGATGGAGGAAAATGAGTAGGATGGTAAATATAACGAATATAAATAAAAGAACATGCACGAAATCCGATAACAAAAACTATAAGAACTTCACCACTTAGATCGTCTGGGAAAATAATTTAAGTTTAAATCAATGAATAATGAAATTCGTTTGAAAATGATTCTTTGCCATTTTGGTTTCGATTGGGAAACACAGGGCCCGCGACAAGAGACGACTTGCAAAGTGGGATTTTCTCGTGGGGAGGGGAGCAATGAATTCAGTTTTATTTCTAGAATCAAGGTAATCGATGCTTTTGATTCTGGGAAACACCAACAGCGCCTTCATGAAACATATTTTGTTACAGCAATTCTGATTGAATGTCCTTGAAAGAAAGCAACAGTCCAAAGTTTGACCTGTTCAAGGAGAAGGCTCAATACAGAAGCGTTCTGCTACATAAAATCTCCGGTCAGTTGCCTTTTCTGTGTTTTTTACAAATGTACAACAGCAGTCAGGTTCGTTGACAAAAATGTCACCAGATTTCCTAGACAAAGCCTCTTCAGAAAACATACTATTGGTTCTAAACACAATTACCAGACTAAGCAGGCAATTCTATACACTACAAAAGCACTGCTGAAGTGTGTCCAAGCACTCCATGAGCTTGAATGAGTGAAATCATTTGGGGAAAGTCGGTGAATCTGTTGCCGATTGTTACCACGACGTTTATGAACCTACTGTTACCGTGCCAGAAGAATTCCAGTCCTGCTTTTGAACTGGAATATAGAGTTTAGGCCAAAGGCCAAGCACTGGGACCTATGAGGCCATTCAGCGCTGGAAAGGAAATTGAGAGTAGGTACATTTGAAAGGAGTACAGGAGAAAAATATCGCAGTTCCACTATGAAATAATTGTTAGGAGAGGGTGAATAACAACATGGGAGAAAGATAATACGAAGGGAGGTACAATAAAAGGAATGAAAGGGGTTGCAGCTTCGAGACGAAGGGACGTTCTTTAGTAATGCCTACAGTGCACACCTGCGAGGTGCACTGACGGGAATAATCCCCTACCGGGAGATCCTGCCTTTAGTTTGTTAGCAAACTTTCATAAAAAAAAAAAAAAAATACACTGTAATACTACATCTATCTTGTTAGGACGAATATATATATATATATATATATATATATATATATATATATAAGATATATATATATATATATATATATATATATATATATATATACGACAACTCCCCTGAAATATTTCCTATTGTTGAGATTGGTTGAGATCATGTCCAAATTCAAGCCGGAAGCTGGAAACGCCTCACGCATCAAAACCTTTAGCTTTTTATGCCACAAACTTCCTGGCGTTGACCCCTCATGACTCCCCCAACCCCCATATGGATATAGTGGATCCGCATATCAACCCCCAAAAGTTAAGTTTGTTGTCAATTAAACTTTGGGTTTTATGCCAAGGAAATCGATTTAAAATTCAAAGAAAATGGAATAAAAATAAATTTTATTATCTCCCTTGTTATATGAAACACAAAGGAACATTGCCTTACGATTTTAAGCAACAGAAAAAGACAAGAGGCATCTCTGTCAGGCTTAAGTGCAATTTATTTTCTCAGAAGACATGACTCGAGGCGAATCCTTGGGGCAAACCCATCAAGGTGACACTCGAAACCACAGTTCATAATATATGTCTCGTTTTTTTTGTTGCTTTTGTTGATCCCAGGCACACCAACCACCCCGACCGAATACTATTTCAAATCGAAATTCTCCACAAGATACGAAGGTCTCAAAGCAGCTAGTTCAGATGACAGTGCAAGGAATATAATGAGCAGCATCCAGGTCTTCCACGTCAACTTTATTTCGATCAGCCACTACTGCTTACATGAGACTTTCTCAAAAAGCTACCTATTACATCGCAACTAAGAAGGGTTACTGGCCCTCTGATAAAAAATATTATCTTCATGTATTTTGTAGTATTCTTTGGGATTAATTACTCCCGCCATGCCAAAGTACAAAATCTTTCTGCCACGTATATATATATACATATATATATATATATTATATATATATATATATATATATATATATTATATCTATATAGTATATAGGTAATGTAAATCTATGTAAATAAATATAAATATATGTAATATAATACATATATGTAATAATATATAATAAATATATAATTATATACATATGTGTGTGTATATTCATGAATGAGTGTACATGTGTCAGAATTATACAAAACACCCGAGGAAGACTATATATATATATATATATATATATATATATATATATATATATATATGATATATATATAATATATATATATATATAATAAAACTTAAAACTTTCTCCCTTGGGGAAATTCATTCTTGCACAGGGACGAGACCACTTTTACAAATCCTAAACATTTCCTAAAATGGACTATTGACGTATACTTTCCTAATAATATAATCAGTCGTAGCGTCTCGTTTTGGAAGTTTCTCTGTCCCCTTCAGCTGACTGAGACTCGAAAATGAAGACAGTAAATATTATGACAACTGATTATGATTCAAATGAATTTATTCTTTCCTAAAGAGATAATGAAAGATAATACCATATAAGAAACATGAACTACACCAAGGATCATAATGTACAGTAATACAATACACAACCAAAACAATAAAAAAGTAAAGTCACATTCATGCAAATCGGAATGGCACCGTTTTATATATATATATAATATATATATATATATATATATATATATATATATATATATATATATAATATATATATATATATAATATATATATAATATATATATATATATTTTTCAACCTAATGATGGGAACTAAGATTTCCCGAAATGTTTCTGAATTTTGCACTGTATATATGTAAGTATCTATGTAATTATGTATACAAATATTTTACATACATACAAATATATAATGTATATATAGATATATATATATATTTATATATACAGATATATATGTACATTATATAGTATATATACATATAATATATATTACATATTTTTACATATTATATATAGAACTGCAAAAGAAAAGAGGAGAGTTACAGGGATGATAAAAATTTTGCTGCTGATGATTTTGCGAGGAGGAGGAGGAGGAGGAGGAGGAGAGGAGGAGGAGGAGGAGGAGGAGGAGAACCCCCTGCATTTCCCACATTTTTCTTTTAAACGATAACACTAAAGTAATTGCGATAATTCATCAAAAAGAAAAAAATTCGTACATGATAAGTTGCAGATTTTTCTATAAAAAATCAAGATTTTTCTATAAAAATATCAACCATTTAGTAATTGCCGTAATGCAATTCTCACAATCTAACCACAATTGTTGGCATTAATCTCGGCCGTGAAATTTCACTCTCACAAAAAAGAAAAGAAAAAAGGTCCAAGTTAAAAGGTCTGCAAGATTTCATGCCCTTGACAATGAATCTGAAATGTAATGAAATATAATCCACCTCTCTCTCTCTCTCTCTCTCTCTCTCTCTCTCTCTCTCTCTCTCTCTCTCTCTCTCTCTCTCTCTCCAAGTTCGTTGTATGCCAACATCTGTTAAGCTAATCTCAGACGCTGACGAGCAATATGAAACATTCCAAGAAAGGACAATGAACACTTACACTTAATTTTCACAAACACACACACATACAAACACACACACGCACACGCACACACACACACACACACACACAGAGAGAGAGAGAGAGGGGAGGAGAGGAGACATGGAGATCACCTGAGTCGGGAAGACGAGAGAGAGAGAGAGAAGAGAGAGAGAGAGAGAGAGAGAGAATCATTTCACCCTTACAGCACGGAATGAATCTCGGCAACACCGCCGTAATTCAAGGCCCTGTCGAAGCCGATTTGATGTGACCTTCACGGGCAATTGAAGCCCCAATCTGTGATGCGAGAAGGAGAAAATGGTCATTCGATCGAAGCTTTCTGAATTCAACTAAAGGAGGCTTGAAATGCGTCGGGCACAACGCTCCTCAACTGGAGTAAAGTGACGCTCAATTATATACCAACTACTGCATGGCGCTCCAATGATTGGGTTGATCGCTCGAGTGGCCTATCTCTTACGATATGACGATGATACAAAAACCCACCGAGAGAGAGAGAGAGAGAGAGAGAGAGAGAGAGAGAGAGAGAGAGGCCTTTATTTCCACATTCTAGTTTTAATATATATATATATATATATATATATATATATATATATATATATATATATCTATATAATATATATATATATATATATAGAGAGAGAGAGAGAGAGAGAGCGAGAGAGAGAGAGACGAGAGAGAGAGAGAGAGAGACGAATGCCTTTATTTCCACAATCTAATTTAAAGTGGATAGTAAGTTTTTTGCACACAAGATACAGAGAGAGAGAGAGAGAGAGATGAGAGAGAGAGAGAGAAGAACCTTTATTTCCACATCTAATTTAAAGTGAAAGGTAAGTTTTTTTGCACAAAAGATACAGAGAGAGAGGAGAGAGAGGAGAGAGAAAGAGAGAGAGAGATGAGAGAGAGAGAGAGAGAGAGAGAGAGGGGAGAGAGAGAGAAATGCCTTTATTTTCCACATCTAATTTTAAAGTGAAAGGAGTAAGTTTTTTGCACAAGATACAGAGAGAGAGAGAGAGAGAGAGAGAGAGAGAGAGAGAGAGAGAGAGTTAATTTCGCCACATGCGCTCCACATGAAGTAAAATTTTGGGGGGTTCTACTATTTTACTGAACAAAGTATAACTTTCATAATCAGCTGTATCTAAACAGCATAAATAACCTCAAGTTTCACAAGCTTTCTGAAGATAAAACAGTAAGTAAACAAATGATCAAACAAGACAAACGGATATTACATGTCGAAAACAGATATCAAAAGAAATACTAATTTAACACAGATATTAATAGCATGAAAACGGTCCATAACATCTCAGCAACTTAGGATGAGGTCAGTCCTTAGAGTTTTCTACTCTCGTATCGCGCAAATGGCGCCTTTGAGCCTTGATACGAATTGTTCACTTTTTCGTACCCTTATCATCATGATTAGTGTCATTAAAAATAGGCTTGGAGAATGGGCCTAATAATTTTTCGTTAAATTATTATTATTATTATTATTATTATTATTATTATTATTTTTTTTTTTTTTTTTTTTATCAGTCCTCCAATTCGACTGGGTGATACTTATAGTGGGAGGGGTTCGGGTTGCATCCTGCCTGCTTAAGGTGCGTCCCACACGGTCAAACAATGTCCGACGGACAAACATTGTTACCATATCATAGGCGAAGCAGGATGACGTCATAAACGCTGAAACGATGGAAGATCTGGCAGCAAACAGTGGTACCAGATGAAGTTGTATACCACAGCTTTTACTCTGCTCAAAAGGCAAAGACCGGCAGACAATTGTTCTTTGGTAACAATGTTTGTCCATCGGACATTGTTCGACCGTGCGGACGCACCTGTTCGCTGTTTCTTGAAGCACTCTCTTATGCATGAGTCCTGTATATTATTATATTATTATTATTGATATTATTATTATTATTATTTTGGAAGGAGACCCTCTTTCAAACAAGTTTTATTGAAAGATATTGCTGCATCAGCTGCATTCAACTTGTAAATAGTCTTCTCTATTTTTCTAACAATAGCTTTCTCTCTGCTACTACAACTGGCGAGTATTGCGCCGATATTACTCATCAGGAGGAGTCAATTTCGGGGATATTGCTTAATATTTATTTATTTGTCACAGTACATGAACAAATAAAAAAAATACAATTCGATCTAGTGGCCAACGTTTCTCTCGGTATCATCCGAGCATGATCACGGCAGTGGATCGGAGTAGACTGTAGGTGTTGTCCAAAAAAGATCTACTCAATATATAGGGCGGCAGGTCAGCGTGGGGTCAACCGCGAGCTGCGTTTCATTGGCTGGTGGCGCAATGCGCTCCAGCTATTGGTTGAAAGAAGTTTTCTTCAAGACGCTTCTCGTCGTTGAAGGTTGCGCTGTTGCAGCCTAGCTGATCGTCGAGGCTGGGGCAAGACTTCCCGGGCGCTGTGTCACGACGGCTTCGCGGTTTGTCATTGGCTGATGGGCTGCTTGTCTCATCTGGTATTCTTTGATCGGGAGTGTCGTTCGGTCTGGTATTATTTGTGCTATTATTTATGCACATAGGTCTCCTTAGGTTGGTGGGGAGGAAGAGGACTTCCTGCGTCGTATTCAATGAGGGCTTCTCTTGTTGTATGAGGAGTGCCTCGAGCAGTCGCAAACGCCGTTGGTCAGGAGCCCTCCCTATTATCTTAATATTCTTGATAATACCGTCGCGGGAGATGGCTTCCTGGTGTGCTGTCATGGTATGGTTTTAATTGCCCCTTCTTGTGCGTGGCAAGAAATCCTCTTGGACAGTTTCATAGAAGTCATACCAACGTAAGAGCCGGGACATCCACGGACGGGGCATGAGAATTGGTAGACTACATTCGACTGTTTCAAGAGGTCTCTTGCTGGGGGGGTCGGGTTGTTCTTCATGATAAGGTCGCGGGTACGTCGATTCTGGTAATAAATCACGAGTTCGAGTTCTTTGTCGACTTCGGTGGGTGTGGGGGTCACATTTTCTCTGATGATTTTTGTCAATGCATCTTCGTCCTCACGGTGACGTGCGTGCATTCTGGCTTTGTAAAACAGCTTGATCTTCTCATGGGGGTGGGGGCTGCGGTCTCTCACTCGTATACCACCGATCCAACGCTGTTCGGACTTCTTTATTAATAAGTCGATTCGGATACCCGTTATTAACGAGTACCTGAGTGACTCGGTCGAGTTCTTTGTGAGTGTCCTGCCAGGAAGAACAGTGCGTGAGGGCCCTCCGAATGTAGGCCCTAACTGTGGTGTTCTTGAACCGTGCAGGACATTCGCTGTCACCATTCAGGCAAAGTCCTAAGTTTGTTTTCTTTGTATATACCGAAGTTTTTCAGACCCATCGTCGGTCTTGGAGACGAGGACGTCGAGAAAGGGGAGCCGGCCTTCGTTGCTGAATTCGACGGTATAATTCAGCGAACTGCACTGCTGGAACATGCGCCTGACAGCTTCAACCTCTTCCTCATTCTCGGCATGTACAAAGATATCGTCGATATATCTGGCGTATTTACGGGGTTTTCTTATATTGGAGAAAACTCTCTCTTCCACAGTACCCATATAAAAATTGGCGAATAGGACACCGAGAGGGGAACCCATCGCGACTCCGTCTTTTTGTCGGAACATCTGGCCTTTGTGGGTGGAGAAAGGGGCCTTCTTCGTACATATCTCGAGGAGTGCCCGCAGGGATACTTCTGGGATATTTAGCTGGGGTGTAGAGGGGTCCCTGTAGATGCGGTCCATAATGATATTGATGGTCTCGTTGACAGGAACGTGTGAAAAGCGATTCTACGTCCAAGGAGGCGATAGTTCCTGTTCCTGGGGAGTCTCGGATTTCTTCGAGGAATTCCGTAGAGGAGCGCAGGCTATATCGGCTTGGTACGTAGGGCGTCAAGATTTGATTAAGGCGCTTTGACTCCTCCTGATGAGTAATATCGGCGCAATACTCGCCAGTTGTAGTAGCAGAGAGAAAGCTATTGTTAGAAAAAATAGAGAAGACTATTTACAAGTTGAATGCAGCTGATGCAGCAATATCTTTCAATAAAACTTTATTATTATTATTATTATTATTATTGTTATTATTGTTTATTATTATTATTATATCTGAAGAATTTGGGCATTACCACTTGGAAAGGGGAAAATATAACCACAACAGGTTTAGTCAAATACTGGGGAAAACAACATATAAATCCACAGGCAGCTGAATCCTGCATATAAGATTTATCAGGTAGGGCCAAAGGTCGCTGCACGTTTCCCGAATTTTACTCCCACGTACGTTTTTCCGGTCGCATGTACCTTCATGTGAATTTTTTTCTGAATACATACATACATACATACATATACATACATACATACACACACACAACACACACCACACACACATATATATAATATATATATATATATATATAGTATATATATATATATATATATATACACATATATATATATACACATATATTCAATTTATTATTATAATTTCTGTAGACGAATATTATTTACATGAAGGAAGCACAAAGGGGCCACTAACTTGAAATTCAAGCTTCCATAGAATGTTGGTTTCAACCTCCCACCGCAGACACCACACTGCAGCAGAAACTGGTCATGATAAGAGAGCCAGTGATTTTTTTCATCCTCTTGGGAGAAGCGAGAAGCCGCGACATCTGAGCGGCATATCACGACACTAGCGAGCCTACCAGCGGATCATAATTTTCGGAGATAAAATATACAGAACAAAAAAAAAAAAAGTAATTACACAAATTTTAATGGGAATTTATCACCGATGTATTTATTGATATATTTTCATTTCTCATCCTGGTGCACAACACAAAGCCTTCTCCAAATGTTTAGGATTTTAGCACTGTATGTATGTGTGTGTATACATACATACGCACGCACAAGCATATACGTAGTATATACAATATGTGTTTGTTAATTTTATCTATACTATAAATCTTACTTGCATTTATATAATTTCTTTTTATCATACACTCACAGGGACCTTCATTTGATACTTTACAAGTCTTATTTCATTTACATTATGGTTATTTCTTCTACAATGTAACTGCCGGTAA
The DNA here is from genome assembly GCF_015104395.2 of Macrobrachium nipponense. Taxonomy (NCBI): domain Eukaryota; kingdom Metazoa; phylum Arthropoda; class Malacostraca; order Decapoda; family Palaemonidae; genus Macrobrachium; species Macrobrachium nipponense. The sequence goes on from NC_087206.1 coordinate 30,384,261, forward strand.
CATGATATCTACGTTTAAAAGAAAGTACAGCAACCCACCTACGTAGTAGTTCGTCCTCCACCGTAAAAAAATGAACAACAGAATATAAAAGAACTGAATAATAACGCCTTCATAATCATAAAAACAACAGCCTTGGGAATGCAGGTCTGCTTGACATCTAAACAGTTTCGGAAAATTTCTTCGATGACAATGGACACATCTGACAATAGATGCATCTGTCCTTTTCTAGCAGTGAATGTTTCCCCTCACATTACAAAAAGTTTTACATCAAAAGAATTCACGAGCTGAGAGAGAGAGAGAGAGAGAGAGAGAGAGAGAGAGAGAGAGACTCGAAAAGCTAAGCGATGGAAGGGGCAAGACGCTCACCGCTCTCTCTCTCTCTCTCTCTCTCTCTCTCTCTCTCTCCTTCAAAAGATCAGACTGCACCTAACTAAGCCTTGAAAATTATTGTGTGTGTGTGTGTGCACTTGCATGCCTATTTGTCCTTGAGACTGGGAGAAGAGAACGCCTCATATTTAGTTATATATATATATATAATATATATATATATATATATATATATATATATATACAGTAAATAGAGGCGTTCTCATATATAGTATATATATATATCATATGATATAATATATATATATATATATATATATATATATATATATAACTATATATATATATATATATACTATATAGATACATATATATATGATATACTATATATATATATATATATAATATATATATATATATATATATATATATCCTTAAACACGAGGTGACCACCTCGCCACTGCTTCATCCATCGAATCATATCAAAATAATGGAGTTTTCAAATAAGGTGTAATTTTCTTATCACACTCCTTACTGCGGTCTCACGTTACTCGGTATCCACACAGAAGAGCCTAAGATGAGAGAGAGAGAGAGAGAGAGAGAGAGAGAGAGGAGAGAGAGAGAGAGAGAGATTCCAATGTTAATATAGTTTATCTATCATTCAACATTTCATAGATTTCTACGGCATAAGGTCTAAAAGATGGGCTTTCTTTTGTGAATGTGTGAAAAATATTAATATAATTTGAGCAAATGCATATAAAACATCAGTAAAACTACAAAAACTAATGTGCATATGTAAGAGGAAAGAAGTAATTAAAAAGAACTGCGGCAAAAATCATAGCACGTTAAAGACGAATGATTTGTTTGTTTGTTTGTATGGTGTTTTTACGTTGCATGGAACCAGTGGTTATTCAGCAACGGGACCAACGGGTTTACATGACTTCCGAACCACGGCGAGAGTGAACTTCTATTACTAGAAATACACATCTCTCACACCTTAATGGAATGCCCGAAAATCGAACTCGCAGCCACCGAGGTGGTACGCCAATATCATACCGACCATGCCACTGAGACGCTTACTAAAGGCGAATTAGAGCATCTTTATCAACTTTGGTAGCACTGCCAATACAAATGTTCAGTTTCGCAAGTAGGTCAGTAGGTAAGGCCCTGTCTACACTAGCAGGCACTGCCCGACGAGCAAACACTGTTCCCATAACCTGTTCCACTATACGGGCCGACCGAGTATGGAGCCAGAACGATGCGACTGTCTGGTAACACTGGCTTCAAAAGCGAGAGAAAATATAATCAGCGGGGAAGTGCCCGACAGGCATGCCCGCTAGTGTGGACAGGCCTTTAAGGCCTTTTGCCAAGGTTTTATTGAACTGCTGTTTTAGAATGTGGATGGTCGGGGTTTGTGAAACAACTTGTCGCACTCACCGAAAAGCTCTTAGAAGTCAGCCCGAACTGACAAACCTCTAAGAAACGAGTGGCACGTAATGGTAAAGCTGTCAAAGGTATTGTGTTTGAAAGTTCTTGAAATTTTGATGTGATTAGGTTAACCCAAAATGACCAATCTTACCTCCTACAATATATTTTGTGATTATTCAGTTGTCATACTATATAAATATGGTAACTGAATATAAATATATATATATATATACATACACACACACACACATATATATATATATATATATATATATATATATTATATATATTATATTATATATATATATATATATAGATACTATTCGTTACTATTTCTGGCCTGGTTACACACCAAAATGTGTCATTCACACAAGGCCAAGAATATAAAATTCTTACGCAAAAATGACAAACGTTTTGCAGAATTTATTGATTCCTGGCGCTGGTATATAAAGAGCAAAGAAACAAACAAAACATCGAGAAAACAACCAAACGGAGGCAAAACATTAAAAAACCGCCTTTCCGTTTCAACAAACCATTTCATTATCTCAATCCCAGCTAAAGGTGGTTTTTATATTTTATATCTAATTTTTTTTCTTGCATCACGTGACGTCCTGCAACGAGTAAAGGGTTGTCTTTCCTTCAAGGACAATACTTCTATGACTGAGCCAAGCAGTTAACTTTATATTATCCATTTCGAAAATATGTTAGATTTTTTAACCGCTAATTTAACAGGAAGTCGTTAGTTTTCCGCAGATATGATTTTCATCGGAGCAGTGTCGCAAGATGGGTCTAGCCTCTTTCCAAAATTGTCAGTGGCTTCGGCCTACTCAATTCACTGAAGGATAACTAGGGTTTGAGAATATCTTACTAGTACACAATTTTAAGGCTACTCATATTTCCAGTGCGGTAATTTAATCGACATTTCTGACAGTCTGGGGGAGATATTCTATTATGTTGTGAAATTTTGTTTCAATGCCACCTCTTTCCCCTCCATTCTTCCCGCGTAAACGGACGGAACTCATTTTCCCTCCACAGGTGGCTCCTTCGAGTAGAATCGGAAGAAAATGTGCCAGAGTATATACGTACAGCTGTGACGGCGCCTAAGTACTTTTACATCGGCTTCCTCAGTCAGGAAACGAGAGTACCAATAGCATGACCAGATGTAGCGCTCGTGAGTTTCAGAAGTATGGTGGATTGAAGGCTACTGGAAAGAGAGAGAGAGAGAGAGAGAGAGAGAGAGAGAGAGAGAGAGAGAGAGAGAGAGAGGAGGGGGGGGGTGGGGGGGGGGGGGGGGGTGGGGGGGGGGGGGGGGGGGGGGGGGGGGGACACCAAAGCGATTGTCGTGTCCCTTAATTAGCCAAATGTTCCCGGAATAACTTCGTATTAATATCGTGCTGCAGACCATCCTCTGATTTCGTTCTTCAAATACGGGTAATTTTGGAAAAAACAAAACCATTAATCTTTTCCATAATACTAGAATCCAATCACCCTCAATCCGATATTTTACAGCATACCTCATTAATAATAACTCCAGTCAACACCAGGAAATCCACACTAACGTAACGATAGCGATAAACCAGAAATGCATTACGGAGAGAGCGAGGGCGCTCGTTTCCAGGTACTTCCTGCTATGATGACACCAAGGACACGAAAGGTCGAACGCAGACAAATGGCAGAATCGACTGTGACTTTGCAGTGTTACGAAAACGCCACCTGAGGATGCCTGCCCTTCCTTCCTTCCTTCCTTCCTTCCTCCCTCGGGGCAAGGAGAACTTGGAAGCGTGAAATCTACCACGGGCGAGGGAAGGAGCCCTGGAAATCCAGCTAAAGAAAACGCAAGCAACCTGGTTCCGGGGGGGGGGGGGGGGGGGGGGGGGGGGGGGGGGGGGGGGGGGACTCGTGTAACAGCTGCCCGTATTACGAATATGTGAAATCAATGATTTAAAGATAGTTACACGTTGATTACATATCCTGACGTTTGGTACGCGCAAAATAATCTTTTCCTCTTTAATCTCTCATTACGTGTGTATATATATATATATATATATATATATATATATATATATATATATATATATAATATATATATATATATATGAGATCCTCACGTGAAAATGAAATGAGGAGGTACCAAGGCTTTTAACTTTTATTCCAAAGTCATCTTCAGGGTACTGAACAATTTTAAGAGAACAACTTACACAAGAAAGCAACATGAGGCCACAAATAACAATGAAACAATTCAACAACCTACTTAAGTATGCAAATAAACATTGCTCAAAACAAGAGACATACTTAGCGGAAATATGCAGTTACCACAAATCACAGTACAAAACTATCTGTTTGTAAAATATCTAACAACTCTCTTACCTTTTTAAATCGTCAAAAATATAACTTTTCAACAATTCGTCCATCTTAAAAAGACCATCGCTCATATTCATGTTACTAAAAGAACTAATGAGGCAACCTTCAACTTACAATCTGTCATGCATTGATGAACTTCTAAAAACGGCTTAAGCTGAATTCCAGTCTATAGGGTGTTCAAAATCTCTCACTTGACAAAAAATGGCACTTGAACCGTTTGCAACCCGTACATTATATTTATGCTGTGTAACTCTCTTACTTAGTTCCTTACCAGATTGTCCAATGTAAGGCAAATTACAAACAGAGCAGTTAATTTTGACCACCCCTCCTGTTTGGCATCACTGGTTTATTACAAAATAATGCATTCTTGACATATATATATATGTACACACACAGACATATATATATATATATATATATATATATATATATATATATATATAGAGAGAGAGAGAGAGAGAGAGAGAGAGATGAGAGAGAGAGAGAGAGAGAGAGAGAGAGAGAGAGAGAGAGAGAGATTTTGTTTGACAAGTTAGTTGGCTCACTACCAGATACAAAATATTTACTATAGAACTCTTGGCGCTCTTCAAGGATTTTCAGAATTTTTAAAAACACATTAGGATCTAATGAATGGTAAAAAGTAATTTGAAATAAGGAATGGAGGAGAGAGAGAGAGAGAGAGAGAGAGAGAGAGAGAGAGAGAGAGAGAGAGAGGAGAGAGAGAGAGAGAGAGTACTGGAAATCCCCGAACTTTCTGGCTGTTTCACTCACCTTCCTAGCTGTATTTCCTATCTTTCCTGACGTATTTCAAAATTTGTAGTTTATAAAAAAAAATTCCAACGACTAGGTCGATTAAATAATAATAATAATAATAATAATAATAATAATAATAATAATAATAATAATAATAATAATATTCAATGAAATAGACCAAAAAATATTTACTTGTACAGCACGCTCCATAAAGCAAAATGTCCATATGTGAAGAAAAGAAATAGAACTGTTTAAAATCCACGAACAATACGGATATACCATCAAGAATACATATAAGTACACGAAGAGCATGGGACGAACAACCTAACATCTTTACCAAGCGCTGGCTTATGGAGACTTAGGGGAAAAAGAAGCGGAAGGAAAATGAGTAGAGAATGGTCCCGGAAAGAATGGACAGACCTATATATAAGCAAGCCAGATCTCTCATACTATACACATTATCTGAAAACCGAGAAATCCGTTTCAAAACTGTCTTTGAATGAGATCATGCAAGCTATGGAGAGAGAGAGAGAGAGAGAGAGAGAGAGAGAGAGAGAGAGAGAGAGAGAATTATTTCTTGACGTGCAGACAAAATTAAAATCGCGAAAGACAAAAAGACAATAATGAAATACCGGTACCTTACTGAGCCAAGGTTACGGAAGGTACGAGGATAAACTGAATCAGATGTCCTCGAAATGGTCATAAAAAAGCCTCTATAACGTCGTGATAAAACGGCAAAGGATGTAACAATAAATGAACGCATAAATCATTAGCTTTTGACTTCACCGAAACAGTCACCTAGTACAACGTAAGAACAGACAATAAAAAATTAGAAACTTCAAATTTCCATGTTACGTTCGTGGGAAAGGAAACTTTTCCCAAGTCTTCCTACGTTCATGGGAAAGAACGCCTAACTCATGATTCATCCACTCTTGAGATAAGTTCATTCACAAACCTGTTTTTCTGTGACGTGTAGGGGTGTCGAGCTTAATTGCTCTGTAAACGGGATTCTAAGAGAAAGTTGGACGTTTGTATTACTAAATCATTGCAGTCATATAATGGGAGAGGCGATCTGCACATATTCAGCGATAGATATGTGAAATGATCTCTTGTAACTAAGAATAAGAATAACTATTAACTACTTTTCCGTAGGTATACCCTTTCCGTTGTTCTTTGCGGCGCAAATGGGAACACTGATTCTTTCACACGGAAAGTAACATACGCGAGTTTTGACATTTCCGTCGTCGCAAAAATGAATTGTCATCGTTCAAAACCCTAAAAAAATACCGCAATTTTATCAATTAGCACCTCGCCATCCTCGCTCATCAGGGAAAACTTATCACTGCATTTATATCAATTCGAAATACTTTCGCGTGAATCAGCCGTCTGGCAGCTCCAATCATCGCCGATTGTTTACATTGCGGGCATCGCTCCACGTGGAATGCAACCAAACTGACTTTCACTGTAACTGGTCTTTTCAAACGTATTAACAAGAAATTTCACTCTTCCTCGGGCAAGCCTGTCTGCATGATTACTTCAGCACAATTACTGCCCGGCAGCAGACATATTAAGAGGGAAATGACACAAAGCACTTCCTATATGAATATTACATCTCACGATCATACGCTGATGTGTCAGCGTTTATCTTCGCAACGTATAGTGATGAATTCAATGTTCAATTATTTGTGGCTTAACGTTTGTCGAAATAAGTGTGTCACGTGCATGAGTGACACACACACACACCACACACACACACACACACACACACACACACATATATATATATACATATAATATATATTATATATATATATGTATATATGTATATATGATATATGTATATATATATATATATATATATATATATATATGTATAATATGTATATATGTATATATGTATATATGTAGATATATATATATATATATATATATATATATATATATTATATATATATATATGCTCAAAAAATCACTGTAGATGCACGTGACTTTCATAAATAAGCGAATCCCACAGGAAAATGATAGTTAGAAATCCAAGCGCTTTCGTCTTTACTCAGACATTGTCTGAGTAAAGACGAAAGCGCTTGAATTTCTGACTATCATTTTCCTGTGGGATTCGCTTATTTATGAAGTCACGTGCATCTACAGTGATTTTTTAAGCATATATATATATATATATATATATATATATATATATATATATATATATATATATATATATACATACATATATATACATATATATATATATATATATATATATATATATATATATATATATATATATATATATATATATATATATATATAATATAAGTATGTTTGTGTAAATAAGTACATTTGGTGCTTGCTGGCCGGTATTTGAGTAGATGCCCGTTTCAGAGAGATGGATTTACTATACATACACACACACACACACACACACATATATATATATATATATATCACAAAAAGGCCAACCATCCACATCTCTATATATCCTAGTGAGGATATATTGGAGTCACCAATGATAAAAAAAAAATAAATAAATAAAAATCAATCTCCCAGACTGATAAGCGCTGGCACAAAGAATATTGCAGCCATAAATGGCCCACGCGACGAAAAAATCTTAATGTGAAACAAGCTAGTTTCTGTTAAAAAGTGTACAATAGGTACATTCATTGTACCTCGGGCAAATGTATTATCAATAACGGTATTCCACAAGGACAAAAGGGTGTTTTTTTTTGTTAATAGAAAAACCTATTAATATCGTCGAGAACAATTTCGACCCCATGACATTTGAGCGTCATTAAAAGCGGAAGCGAGCACATGTACTTCATCAAAAGCTGAAATACTACAGCATCCTAGTTCTATACAGATAAATAAATAAAATATTCACCTGCCTCTCTTATTCGAGCTAGCAACCGTAATCCGTGATAAAATATGACCCTGAGCATTCGTATTAGTGGTATTCATTGCCCAGCTCGCGAGCCGCATTGGCGGTTCTCCATCCAGGAAATATGTGAATCAATTATTACCAAACTCCTGGATGATGAGGTTAGCTCTGCTATCTGATCTGACTTGTCACCTGAATTCCCTGAACTTGCATGATATTACAAGGGAAAGAAAAGTACCCAGGCAGTATGTTGCGTGCAGTTACTGCATTCCGAAATAAGATCACAGTGAACTAACTATTCATACCTGACAGACAGTTTGCGCATTTCTGAACACTCAGTACAGCCACCTCAAATGACCCACAACTTTTGCATCACTTCAGTTATGATGAGTTTGAAACCGTATTGGAGGAGTTGATAGAAGTTTGAATCACGATTTCAGGATATAAGAAAGTACAAGGAATTTTTCAGTTGTAGTGAG